>NW_026622997.1:22421818-22724848 GCF_023065955.2 Ursus arctos
TCATAAGCAGTTTGATAAAGCATATTTCATATATCTATTGCCTTTGTAACAGAGATCTACAGGTGGTCAGCATCTATTTGTCTGGTTTGGCTTCTCTGGAAGGTAGAATGAAAAAGCACTGTAGAAGTTTTGACCTTTGAAAAGTTGAGTAACACAGTCCTAGAACCAGCACAACACAATTCTCTCAGAGAGCCGACCAAGATCTGTGAGCTGCACTGGAAGCCATGTCTTCTCACTTCAGTGGGATAAGGGACACTCCTAAAGAGAGGTGACACATGCAGAAAGAGACGTTCTTCATCTTTGGCATTGTATGAACCTCCGGAAGGGTGCCAAAGGCTTTACAAAAGTTGCATTTTTCTCGTTCACACATTGGAGATATAACCTCATGAGTGATGACTGTTACCAAAGACCACATTTTCACCTGCCAAGTATGGCATCTTCCTAATGAACTAGGCGTCTTTACCAATCAGATCCTCAAGTTGGTTATGATCGAATAGGACAAATGACATTACTGAACTAGTAACACCACTATGCAAATACTTGTGGTTTTCTTCAAAAGACATCTTTTCAAATATGCATTTGATGCTGAGACCCTATGATCCTATGATCTCAGAATCCAGGGCAATAGGTTGGATTGGCTTCTTATAAGGGCCTCATATCATCTCTTCCCCAGTCTTGAGTGCTGTGTATGTAAGAGTTTATTTGCTTTTGACTTTTTTTTTTAAATATTGACAATATCAACACTATAATACCTTTACACATGTAAGCGTTCAATCAATACATGGATGTGATCCATAGGCAGTCAAAGAGTAGTGTTTCAGAAAATTAAGAAAGAATGACTTGTTTCCAGTCCCAGTTTCTGAATACACAGCAGAGCTCAGAATAGGGTAGGGTTCAGTAAATATTTGTTGAGTAAGTGTTGAAAGAATGCCCATAAATCTTTCTCTCCTCACAATGACTCAAACATATAAAGTGGAATGATAGCCCTTGGGCTAGAAAGGTTGGCCTGCATGATCTCCCCATTTGCCTGCCTGATTCCAGGTGGTGACAGTGCAGCTTGGCCGCCTCTGCTTCAGCCTCCAGTTCTAAGCTTTCCTAAAGCCTTATTAGATAACTCATCTTTTCTTCACCCTAAACAGATTCAGGAACAGATGGATATCCCAAGGTGAAAAAGTAAGGCCCTATGCTTGGTAAAGACATAGCTGTCAAGACAGGCCATGCATTATCCCAATATTCACCCTTCTCTGAAACCTAACTGTCTCACCAACAGACTCTGAAAGATGCTGGCTCTTAACCATTGGACCTGTCTTTGTAAATGAATTCCAGGTGAGGACCACCACCCATTCTGCTGGGCACCATCATGTTGCACCTGTCCATTCACCGAAAGCTTACAGATCCTAAGAGTACTCAAATTACCCACTATTACCCACTAAAAGACAAATCAACATTAGCTTAGGACCAAGCAGATCCTTTCACATCTGGTATTATTTGGGAACAAGGCAGTCCAGATTTACAAATTTGCCAGATAAATGGTTTAGGAAATGGTAGACTATATGCAGACCACATACAAGGGACTGTGTAACTCAGGATCGGAATTAAATCTATGCAAGAAGGAAGTAGGGGTCCTAGAAGGTAAATCCTAGAGGATTTAGTTGTAAATCCTCAAGAATCCCTAAAGAGACTGAAAGGAATGCTGGGTTTCCCACAACGCATAGGGATTTGAGCAAATTCTATGTGAATCTCAAAAGAGCCTTGACTCCCAGCTAACATGGAAGGTGAAGCAGCAATGTGGACTAGATTCAAGGTGTTTTCAACCAGTTCACGGCTCTTTCCAAAGATCCTTTTGCACTTCACACGTGTGAAAATGTGCTCTATAAACTTGCCCGAGATGAAGAGGAATTTTTAGAATGCAACTTTATAAAGGGCAGAAGTGGTGTTTTGTTTATAAGTATATATATGTAAGAAGAAAACATGGCATGCTTTATATAACGCACAGCACGGTTTGGTTTTCTTCTCCTTTCTGCACCATCACCGCTAATCAGAGCGCTTTCAGCGCCCAGGCAGCGGAGAAAGGACAGCCATTCAGGGCCAAGCCCGGCTTGTTTCCACTTGCCACACAGGTGAGAAGCAGTTGCACCGCCAGCTGCCCTGAGAGTGACTCGGCTTGCCCTGCCCCCACCACCGCCCCAGGCCATGCCCACACCTCTCCCAGCCCAACTGCAGGGCTTCTTAAAGAACCCCGAGGCCCCAGCGTTACCTGGCAACCGCGCACCTGTGGGTTAGGTCAGCCAGGCGGTGCTAACCTGTGTGTTCCGGCTTGCGGGCTTCCCGTGTATTCATAGGCTCCCTTCTTTCCAGCTCACTCCCCCAGCCCAGGGAAGAGAACTGAACTGATTGTTTTCCTTCTTGGTTTCCAGGAGACAACAGATGCACTGATTAGCTCTCTGCTGAGGGTTCAAAAAGGCTAAGGTATACACCGTAGCGTTAACCTTGAACATGCGGCTTTTCAGAAAGTGTCTGGTTTTATTTTGGAAATGTATCTCTCTACCAGTGAACCAGATCCTTAATCTGGGAAATTTAAGAACTCTGAATAGTCATCATAAATGTATTTATTTAAAAAGAGAATTAAAAGTTATGTAACAATTATGGGGCTTTTTTGTTTGTTTTTGCTTTTTTGGTGTGTCTTTTGTTTGTGTTTGTTTGTTGCTTTGATCTCTGTTTCTCTGCAGCCTTTTTCCACCAGAAGGGGCTCATGGTGTCAAAATTCCGGGAGGGAGTTGATGTGGGACTGGCCTACCTACCGACTGGCTCAGTGAGCAGTGTTGGGGTTTGACCAGCAGTAACCCTGTAATGAACCCAGAGGTCCTGTTCCTGGCATGGAAACCTGACATTGACCTCACTTCCTGTCTGCTGACCTTGCGCCTCTAGGACACCATTTTCTGGAAGCAGATGAACATCTGCAAGGACAAAGAACGAGGCTGCTTGCAGTGTCTCTTCCTTCCATTGCCCCAAGGGGAGTAAATCAGGGCAGGGAAGAACCCAGCCAGATGTGGATGTCTGCATGCTGCTGGGGCAACCTCAGTAAATATTTTGTAAACGTTTCTTCTATCCCCCTTAGTGCATTAAGCAGAAAAAAAAATCTGTTCTCATTTTTCTATGTACCATACCACGAGCTTTGTAGTTCTAGGCATGGATTAGGCTTAGGTGAAACCTGACCTCCCCTCTCCTCCAGTTTTCTTTCCCCTATTCCTACCCCCCTACCCGCCTCATCCCGCAACCTATCCAATTATTTCTCTCCCCTCTCCTCTCTTCCTTCTCCTTCCCCTCACTTGGGACTCCTCATCTTCCCCCACTTCTCTTTGTTCTCCCTCCTCCATCCCATCCATCCTATCCCATTCTTCAGCCATTCACTGCTTGGCCTGAAAATGGCCAATTTGGGTGTTTAAACCTCTGTGAAAGGTGTTTTCTGAATCATCCTGTTTGTTCAAAAGCTGGACTCTCAAGAAAGCCAAACTATAAAGTATGCCAGGAGTCAGTGGCTTCCAAAGACTCCTTGTGGAGGTGCAAATATTGGTTGCTATTGTTCTCATCGGTTCCATTTCTTGCTTTTGGGGGGGGGGCGCTTTCTGAATCACCCTGCTCCCTTAAAGCTTGGCACATAAGGGTACCTGTTTCCCAGCTACTTTTTACATATCGCCCTCGGGTTAAATCCTCATAGACTTTGAGCAGCTAGAACTTACCCCAGGCTCCTTTACAAGTATTTGAGGGGAATGATGTGGGGGTCAAGGTGACTTTGAAATTCTTTCCTGTTCTTCATTTCTGCCTTCTCACAAAGACTCAGACATTTTCTTCTAATCAAAAAAAACCCAAACAAACGAAAAAACAAAAAACAAAAAAAACCCAGAAAACAAAAACCCTGTAATGTTGCTATTGCTGATTTTTCAAATGTGTTACTTTTTAAAAAGATTTTAAGTATAGGAATGGAATACCAAGCAAGCTGTTTTTTAAGAAAACGAAATCTCTCCCTTTAGGGGTCTTTTATAATTTACTTTGTTTTCCAAATACTGGGATTTTACAAACCCGTTTCTCTCTTACAATCTTATTTGAAAAAAAAAAAATCTCCAGCTCTCTCTCTCTCTTTTTTTTTCTTTCTTTTTTTTTTTTTTTTTTTTTGCTGATAGGGTTGATTGTGTTTTGAGTTTCTTGTTTTAGTAAGAAACATTTACATGTTTTATGTGCTGTATATATATATATAAAAGAAATCATTAGCAATGCCCAAAGTTAATAGCCTAGGAATGTATAGCATAATATACTGCAGTGTCACTGAGAGAGTGAAAAAGATTTAACATAGGACTCAGGGGGAGAAAGTATAAACTGTGTGAAACTATTACTACTCCAACTAGTTCTAAAAGAGCTCAATGTGAAACCAACCAGAAAATGATCATCCCACAACTATAAATATAAAGCACTAAAAAAGACAAAAGCTCTCCGGCATTGTGAAAAATCCATAAATAAAAAGCACCCCCAAAAGCATTTGCTGGCGAAAGTATTTAGTGTGGCAATAAAAGAGAGTATTTGTTTTCTTTATATTAAGTGATTTTTTATGGAATCTGTACAATTAAACACTGCGTAAGAGCATAAGAATTAGAGTTTGTATTTGGCACCTAATTGAATACAGAATCAGGAAGATGTGGAATCTAAAGTGGTTTGGTGCCTTTGCACTGTACAGTCAAGGTTACCTGGAAGTCTTGTTAAATAGAAAGCATTCCATATTGGAAAAAAAAACCCATTCTTTGAACGTCCACATATACATATGTACATGTCAAAATACAATATGAAAACAGGATTCCTTTTCATGGCTTCGTACTTTGCACACAAGTGTTGACACGTGAGCGGAACGGCATTTTGAGGTAGGTGGCTCTAGTCCAAGGGTGATTCTACTAGGCCAATCTTCATATTAAAAATATTTTAGTTAAAGAATATATTATCTCATTTTATTTTGTTGATACTCATTAGGCTCCATAGAGTGACTTTTTTAATGATGTAGTTACCTGTTGTCAGCTCAAAGAAAATCCCAAGAGTTCTAGGCACTAAGTCCTAAGCACTTAGGACCAAGAAACAGCAAAGGACAACTTAACAATTTATATAAAATATCACTTTGATTCATCAAGTCAAAGACTTCCGGGTTTCAGCCAAAACTTGCAGATCGTGGGGTTGACAACAAACCTCATAAGGACAACAACCAAAGTAGATTTACCTTATAGATGTGTTCTACGTTGGTGAGGCAAGTAACTAAAGTGTGTGGGCCGGATGCTTCCGCCCTCCCGTTCACTTTGGGACACAGAGGAAACTGGGGTACCTGATGGGCAGGGATGCTGGTAATGAAGACATAGCAACAGAGGTTAGCATAAGCTTTGCCTCCACCCCAATATCATTAGCAAAAGATTTGCTAATGCAATGTCAAGGGTGCCATATGCCCTTCCAATGTCTGGACTCTCCTGGAGCCATCAAAGGGAAGTATCAGCACTATTGATTTGGACCATATGCACTTTCAACAATTGCCTTTAAAAACCCGTTAGGAATAGCAATTTCATATGGATTAAAACTAATAGTCTATAGACAGTACAGAACTTGATCCATTGAGAATTGTTTGCTTATTGCAAAAGAGGTTTTAAACTGATCTAATTCTACTTTTTTTCAAGTCTCTCCTCTCTGAGAGTGAGAACTATTAGAGGATGATATAGCTGGTAATCTCAAAGATTAAACATAGTATGTCACTTCAGAATTTGTATAGAACGTTTGTGCATATTAACCTCTATAATCATCATAACAATCTTTTGAGGAAGGTATTATTACCACCTTTTTAAAGACAGGGACCCTAAGGCAAAAAGCGGCTCAATGATTTGCCAGAGGTCACAGAAGCACAGAGGGGTAAAAGCCTGGTGCTGGTTCAAGTTCAAGTTCCAGTCTCCCTTTCCAGCTATATAGTGTTCTTCCCTCTATTGCGGTGCCTATCTCAGGAACTCAAAATGTCCTGTAAACAATTATAGTGTGAAAAGCACTATGATCTATGATTCTACAAAGATGGGGGTGGGTCAGGGAAAAGGCAGATTTGAAGCAGTTTCCAGGGTTTCAAATCTACACAAACAGGGAGGATTTCTGCTGTGTTAACAAAAAAGGGGGGGGGGGCGAGGATTCTTGGAAAGAAGTGGGGTTTGGAGAGAAAGATGGTAAGTGTATTCTTAAGCTCGCTGAACTTTTGTAAATTATGCAAGTGGAGGTGGCCAGCAGACAGACAGCTCAGGAAGGAGGCTGAGAATCAGGATAGGTCACCACAGGATGCTGGGTGAGATCAGGAGATCGGCCAGGGAAAAGACTGAGCGGAAATGAAGTGGCCAGAGTCTCAGGAAAACATGGAGGGTGGGGGAAGAACGTGTATATTCAGAAAAAGGGAAAAAGTAAAGTCCCCTTTCAAAAAGTGGAAAGATTAGTCTTGCTCAAATGGAGAAAGATTGTACTTGCTCAAAGATGAAAGTCAAACAGTGTAGTAAAGGCAGAAAGAGATTGTGACGCGAAGAGCTGAGAACTCGCTTGTTGGGTAATCCCATGTTCTCGAGAACGATAAAGGTAAGAGGTGGGGTATGTTCTCAAAAGCAACCTTTGGGGACAGCTACTGGGGGAAGGTTAGAAGAGAGGGACTGGAGACAGATAAAAGCAAATTGACCTGCAGCCAGGACGTAAGCGTTGCTCAGACAACTTGAACCAGCAGTGAGAAATCATCACAGCT
This sequence comes from Ursus arctos, assembly GCF_023065955.2. Classification (NCBI taxonomy): domain Eukaryota; kingdom Metazoa; phylum Chordata; class Mammalia; order Carnivora; family Ursidae; genus Ursus; species Ursus arctos. The sequence continues at coordinate 22,428,606 of NW_026622997.1, forward strand.
ACCAGAATTTCTCCCCAGAGCAGAGAAATAGAAGGATTTGAGCAGGTTTAGCAACTAACAAGAAACAGATGCTCTCAGGTCAAAAGAATGAGAGGGATTTTAACATGACATGAGAAGTTAGCTAAAACGGCTAAACATAAAGTCGAAGCTTATGTAAGTAAGAGAGAATGGGAAGAAAGACAGGAAGATCGCAATAAATATGAGCAGCGGGGCTGGTCAGTGTGGGAAGCAGGAGGGATGCATGGGAATACAGTCTGGGTGTCGGTTTGGTGGCTGGACATAGAAGCTCAAATTCACCAGTTCTTTACCACTTCTGTTTTCATTTCTCACCACTGACTTCACCTGTCTGTCCCTTGAGAACGTTTGTGTTTCTAACCATTTCTCAAAACTTTCTATCTCCATTCTTTGACTCCCCGTTTGCTCCTGAATGCCCTTTGCCTCCCTGTGGCAGCTGTAAGAAAACCACACAAACTGGGTGGCTAAAACAACAGAAGCTGATTCTCCCACAGTTCTCAAGGAGGGAAGTCAGAAATCAAGGTGTCAACAGGGCCATGCTCCTTCTGAAGGCTCTGGGGGAGAAGCTGATTCCTTTCTGAGCCTCTGAGGGTTGCCATGCGGACATATCTTTGGAGACACAATTCAGTCCCCTACACTCTTCAGCCTACCTTCTCCCCACATTTACTCCAACACACACACACACACACACACACACACACACACACACCCCTCTTGACCAACCTTCCCTAATAGTACAGATGGATGACCTCCCGTTTTTTAGGTCTCACAACCAATTGTCAATTTTCATGAGATTTTCTACAGTATCAGGCATCCTCAGCAGCTAAGGACGTCTCCAAATACTCTCCTTGCTGAACTTCTAGGATTTCCAGTTTCCATGCTTCTTCTGACCATTCTGTTTCAAGCACGTTTGCTCATACTATCTCCCACTCCATCCTCTTCTTGAATGGTGGTATACACCAGAGGACTTCCTCTTCTCCACTCACTTTTTACTCTCTGGGTAAAGCTATCCACTCATAGAGTTTCAATTCTACCTTTGTGTTCAGTAAATCCTACCTGTAACTCCAGCCTGACTTCCTGCCTGACGTCCACAGCGGCACCATGCAATGGAAACTTCTGCTGTCATATTCCATATCCACACTAACACAGTAACCACTGACCGTACATGGCTACTGAACACTTGAAATGTGGTTAGCTACTGAGCAACTGCATTTTTAACACTTTTCTTTTTAATAAATTTAAATAGCCACGTGAGGTACTGGCCACCTTATTAGATAGTGCAAATCTAAAGTCCTCTCTACTTTATGGGTGGTTCATTCTAATGAACTTCTTGCTGGTCAAACAATATGTCTTTCCACTGGGTAGGTAACTGTCTTTCAGGAATCAACCATCCCCTCCTCTGAAAAGTCTTCTCAACAACTCAGGTTAAATGATCTGATTCCGCTTCTGTCTTTCCACAACTCATTTTTCATTATAGTACTATATATGATATGATATAATAAATATATTACACATAATATTATATATATATATATCCATCATTTTATAGTTTTATATGCTTGTGTCATGAACTCCTTGAAGAGAAAGACTGTATCTTACCTTAATTCATTCTGTAGTCTTTGTAAACCCTTCTGACTGAAGCAATTAAAAAAAATGAGCAATTGTATATTGCTTGGTGGTAAACTTGCATCATCAGAAATGAAGATGAACAAGGTGCAGGATCTAAAAAAAGGAGCTGCTGGCTTCTTTCATAACCCCCTCATGAGAGTGGCAAAGTTCAGGTAATTCACGAAGGTTTTGCATCAATTCAATGATTTAAAACAAAAATCGTGTTTTTTGTTTCTTTTTGGTTTGGGTTGGGTTGGGTTTTGGTTTTTAATGAGTTGCAGTTTTAGGAGCCTTACAAACTGAAAGTTAACATGGTTAACTGGGTACGTGAGCCATTTGGCTGTCACCCTTTATGCTTAAAGTGCAAATCATTCGAAGCATCGCTCTTCTCTGAAATCTGAAATATGGTGATTTGGAGAATTCCAACTAGTGGTGCATAATTCTTCAAAACTGTAGTTAAAAGGAAAAAAAAGAGCTCATATTTTTGCTAAAGAGGAAAGGAGAGCAAAAGCGAAAATGTTCTCTGATTTTGGCTATAGGATGTGTGTGGGTGCGTGCATCTGTTAATGGGGTGAAGGGCGGAGCGTGAGTAAAGGGTTAGAGGCAGGCATACGGATTGCCGGGAAGGAGACTCATGGAGGCTTTTTTGGATCCTGTGCGTTCAGTGCAGCCTTCACCGCCCGTGGCTGCTCTTTTTATGAGAACTGGCACACACTTAACTGCTTTAGCTGTTGGCTTCTAGGCTTAGTTTAACCCACAAATGAGGCACTCATTCACATTTTAGCTATCATTTCCATTAAGCTGTGCAAATACTAATGGTTCCTAATCTAACTGGATAAGGCACAACCAAATAAATATAGCCCCTAAATACCCTAATTATGAGGTATCTAGAAACAGAATGGTGGTACTTACTGCAAAGAAGTACCTTACTGGAAACTTAAAATTTTCCTTCCTAAGTATATGGAAAAACCAAATAATCTTTACACAGAAGGCAGGGAGTAGCAATTCCATTAAGATATTACACGGAAAAAAAAAAAAAAAAAGCTCTTGTCCCATTTTGTCTATTTCAAGCTCCATTTTGCTCATATTGTAACTTAGAGAATCATTCAGAGAAACAGAGTGGGAGGAGGAATATGAGCTACATTTCGTTCGAACTTCAGATACATTTTTCTTTCCTGTTTTATCTGAGCTTGCAGGCGACATCTTCTTAATGAGGGTCTTCAAATTCCTCTGCCTTTTAGAAATGTCTCCTGTGTGCCCTGGGACAACAGTCTCTGATTTTAGCTTTTAAATATGCTCATAACATAGAGTAATTTTTTTTCTTAGCTCTATTCATTGTTTTACTTGCTTTAGTGGGAATTATGGGTTTGATTAATGGGCTGAAAGATTTGGTCCTTTTTAGTTTCCTTATCTCTAGTCCTTCCTGATGCATGATGCTTCTCACTGTCTCTGAATACTGGAGAATCCTAACAGCAAAGGGGAGTTTAAAATAAGAGTAAGAATAAAAGTGGGGTGGTTTATCCACGATCGTGGTATTTGTGGCAAACATTTACAGGAAATACATTCATACATGCATGTATATGTTCAGTCACATACTCCTGTATTCATTCAACAGACTGTTTGCACCAGCAGTGAGGCTTGGTACGGGGAAGAGTCTGCAGTGATTTCAGGTTCTACTAAATCAAAATGAGATGGGGGGCCCACCAATTCCCTCTACTTTAAACAGTGCTGCAGGCATGACAATGGAAATAGGCATGGAAAGAGAAAGTAGATATAGCAAGGCTTATTTATTCTGTTTTAATTTTGGTCACTATGTGAATCAAATAGATAATCAGGAAACACCTGTGTTCAGTGAGTTACTAAAAAGGTACGACACATGATTCTGATGAAACGAACTATCAATCTTGGAATCCACAGGTGTTACAAAAATAACCACAAATAACCAGGCAACTAATCCCATCATCACTGGGACTGCAAGCTTTGAGTCAAATATGCATATTTATTGCCCTAATTAGCTCTTAAAGGTGAAGTAATGCTTCAGGGTTTACTAAGGGGCTCAGGGAAGAAGGATTATCTAACAAAGCAAGGTATTTGGGTTTGAGGAGCACAATTAAAACACGAGGTTCCAGTGAGAGCTACTCCTTGATTTATCTAACCAACAGAAACGTGCTATTTTGGCATGTCCGCCCCTTTCCATACATGCACAAAACCATACAAGCAGGTGAATTTCTTTTATCCCTGGGGTCATCAAATAAAATGAGAGTCTAGTACTAGAATAGCTCTAATAGCAACCCTTTGGAAAATAGTGTATTTTTTCTCCATGTGGGCAAAATATGCGTAAGTTCACTAAAATAAGCTGGAAAATATTCCTGACTCGTTGAAATGCAATCTGTGAGCTCCAAAAATAAATAAAGATTGCTCCTAAGAAGTCTAGAACATGATATGATGCAAAGCAATGGTAACAGATTAAGTACTCTCATGCTCCCAAACATCTGAATCAGCCTGTTCTGCCTGGTTACCATGAAAATATGATGTGCACAGAGATCTTAATTTATAACTTTTCTCATAGATCTGGTCCAGGTCCTCAGATCTGGAATTTTAAACACGCATTTGCTGAGACATAAGCAGTGGTCATAAATGTGTATGTGTATGTTCTCTCTAAAAAGTAATATCAGTCCAAACTAATATTTCATATTTATCGAGGGGCATCGGAAGGGTATAACAGTCCTGCTATTCCAGAAAAAGGTAAATACGTTCTGCATAATCATACATCCATGTAGGTACCTACATACGAGCTCATATTCCCTGACCTCCTCCCCACCTGCATCTCATTCGATCCTTAATAAAGAAAAATGAGAGCACCAAAAGTGTTTAAGAAGTTGATTACAAAGCAAAACCTCGAAGTGATGCAGCCAGGGACGATGTAAATGTGTTTCACAGGAAGTTTGAGGTTGTTCATGTTTCTGCCCAAAGGAGGAGCCATTTGCAGATCAATTTCAATCAAGAAGTTGTTCTTCACACCAAAGGGCATGTTTTATACATGGCTGAGTAGAACGCTGAGCGCGCTTAGATGCCAGAGAGCTAGAGCAGAAGGGCCTTACCATGCACTGCGAGGAGTGCAATTTTCATGGTGATAAGTACTTCCTGGAGAAGGATGTTATCACATGGCCCTGAAGGAGGAAAATGCCATCCGAAAAATACAACGGGCTTTGCGCAGACGCAAATGGCGAGTCTTGCAATTTTGCCGAAATAGTAATAAAAGGTCTGAGAGAAGAGCATATGCATCTCAGCACATAACTGAATAGAGCAAGAGTAGCCCAGGGGCGTGCAGTAAGGAATGACCAGAAACGGGACTGATGACCAATTCTTCACCCTTTCCTTTATCTTTACTTCTTACCATGAGAACTGCACTTCCTTTCCCCCACCCAAAGAGAGAAGCAAAGATTCTTCCTCACTGTGGGTTTGACCCCCAGACTTGCTTTTACCAATGGATGTTAATGGAAGAGATAGGACCAAAGTCTTTTTAAAACGTTTGGGTGATTGGACTGCCTTTTTGCACTTCTGCCGTTGTGAAGAGAACTAATTAAAAATAGATAAATAAATAAATAAATAAATAAATAAATAAATAAATAAGTACTTGCCCAAGCTCACCACTGACTCCAGCTGGAGGAAAAGAGATAATGTGAGCCTATATCTGCTTACAGCGGCCACAGTCAGTCATGCAACTGTCTACCCTCCGCTCCAGGAGACTGAACGCTTATTTTCTGAGTCGCTTAGATTTCTGTGGTTATCGGTCATGCAGCAACAGCTAACTGATAGAAAGAGGGTAATTATGTTCAAGTATATGAAGAACTTGCCTTTCTTTTTTGGAAATAAGACACTACTAAAAGAGATGCAGGTTAACCATAAGGAAGTTAGCATCATTAACACCTTTTTTAAAAAAGGGTTTGGGAATGGGAAAGCCACACATGCTGGAGCCTCAATTAGTCTCTAGAAGAAACAAACCAACTGATCTATGTTTCTGCTTTCTTATTTGATCCCAAACATAACATCACAGATAAGCCAATAGAAAACAGAAATCCCACCTGATTACAAACCGACTCTCTGGCAGTTTCTTGAAATAGACATGTGTCCTTTATGCCTCCCTGCTTACCATGTTACAGAGAGTTACTCTGGTGACTCCACTGAGTCATATGGTTTAATTTGTCCTCATTAACTGGATGGAACCCTGTTTCTCAGAGCAAATGTTCTCTTAATCAGTTAAAAAACAGAGAAACATATCAGAACTAAAAAAAATCTTTTAAACTAAACTTTGAGTTAAATTACGAGTTCTTATCTTCTTAAATTATAAGTCGGTGACAGTCAAGAAATGTTCAGAGATTATTTGGATGAATTTGCTTATATTTGCATATACTGTGTAAAGTTGTTACAGTGCTCACTCTAGAATCGGACAGATGTAGGTACAGATCTGAGCTCTGACACTTAATAGCTATGTGACCTTTCCTGGCAAGTTAGATTCTGAGCCCCGGTTGCCAATGAAGCAAACAAATGGTGTATACAGTAAGTGTTTAACAAACAGTAGCCACTACCAGTATCGTCATCAATACCATCATCATTACCAAAGTCGTCCTCCTCCTCATCGTCATCATCACCATTATCATAAGAAGTTTTGGGGAAGATGAGATATGATCTAAGCTGTGCCCTAGGAGATGAATTTGACAGGAGTGCTCAGAATGAACTGGAGAGGGTGAGCAAACTAGAAACACTAATGGTTTCATTTAGAATGTCTCCATCGTTTCCATCCCCCGTTTGCAATATCCCACACACTTACACACACCAGAGTTGGAGTAGAAAACTCAACACTAAAACACAAATAAGAAATGCTGGCATTTCTGCCTAAGGCGAGTCATGGCCAAAGAGCTAGACAGAAATATTCCCTATCCCCACTTTGTTCAGGAGCTCAACGCTAACTAATGGACAGACAGACTGCAGACTCGTGCCTAGAGAGCTCGCCCTCAGTACTCGCTTGTGATGCTCCTACATGGTCTTTGCTGCCTACGCTGCCAGCCATCTGTTATAATGGCAGAATGCCAGCTTACAGGATAGCTTGCTGGCTTTGCAGAAGCGCAGGGGCCAAGAAAGGGTTTTCAACAAGAAGCTCCTTATGAAATGCACAAGAGTGCCTGGAGAGAACTCCTGGTTGCCTCTCCTCCTCCCCACCCAGCGATGCTGAGGGTGATTTTTTTCTTCATGACATCTTGTTTCACCTGTTGATTTAACTAGTTGGGTCTCCAATCTAAATCTTGAAATCTGGAGAGGAAAAAACACGAACCATGCGTAGGTACCTGTGGCTGCCAACAGACAGGTGGTGTTATTGCCTGCTTCTTGGCAGGGCTGATGGGAAGCAGCAGGATTTCCATCACTACTCTGCTAGTTCCTCCTCTAATTCCCCAACGTTCTCCTTTTTCCTCCATGATTCCTCCCCGTTTCCCCAATCCTTACATTATCTGTAAGAATTAGCAAAGATTTCTTTGTTTTACTTGTCTTCCCCTGTATCCACATTAATTTAAATGGAAAACATGAAAATGCATACCTAGAATTTATTCTTGTAAGACACACAGAGAGAGATTTAAATACATTTGGTGTTTTAAACCAATGCTTCTGTGTGACTAGAATATATTTGATAATTATGTTAAAGATCATATATCCTTTGGAGCTGATAGACCCGGAAAAGTAAATGTCAATTTTAAGTTAGTAAAATAAAAATTTTCAACCTAATGATCAAGAGCATTTTCAGTTTATATCCTAGAAGGTATTAGCTTTTAAAGAAATAGAGAAATGTACTTAAATATCTAGAGCATGTGGTATTAAGTACAACAAAAACTCCGTGGCCAGTCATAGATATTTGAGACTGTGAAGAAGAAAGTGCAGAGGTAAGAGTTTAAATGCCACCTGATGATACTAAGAATGTTGATTTTAGGCCAATATTCACTTATTCATCATTCAACAACTATGGACTGGACATTGAGCATAGGACAAGGCATTGGGCTGAAGGTTAATGACCAGAAAGCAAATCAACCGGAACACCTTCAGGAAAGAATTTCACCATCTAGGGGCACCTGGGTGGCTCAGTCCATTAAGCATCTGACTCTTGATTTCAGCTTAGATCATGATCTCAGGGTCCTGGGATCAAGCCCTGCATCAGACTCCCCACTCAGCTGGGAGTCTTCTTGTCTCCCTCTCCCTCTGCCAGTTCCCCCTGCCCCCACCACGTGCGGTCTCACTCTCTAATCAATAAATAAATCTTAAAAAAAAAAAAAAGAATTTCACCATCTGGTATTGTGTGTGTATGTGTGACAAGACAAACATAAAGCAAAGCAGAAATGCAGTGATGGGGACACAGACAGGTATTATGGTATTATGAGACTACTTCTTGCAAGAGGAGGAGGGAATTAGGGAAAGCTGCCTGCAAGAGATCAGAGGCAGGTTTCCTTAAGAGTTTGAATTCATAAAACATACGAAGAACTAGATATCACTTATTCTTACTTAAAAAAGTTGGTTGAGTCTATGCATCTCTTCACTATTCTAATATGGCTAAATTTCTGGGTTAGAATAAAAAGAATCTATGGAATGGGCCTAATTCTTGGGCTCTGTCACCACAGGATGCGTGTAAAAATTCACACAGATAAAGAAAGTGTACAGCATTGTAAACTGAAAATTATTATCATTTATTTTTAATATGCCTTTTCATCTACTGAAGGATCAAAAAGAAAAAGAAAAAAACCATGAAGGAGTGGTCTTTGCTTATCTATTTCAGAAATGAAGTTTTCCAGATCATCACGGACTCTAACTTAGGACCAGCAGAGGCTTTGGGCTGTCTGTCCACCTCTCTGGCTTCAGAGGGACAAGAGGAGTCCCCAGTAGTGGTCAAACTTGCCCATTCCTCCCAGCACTGGTAAGACTATTTTCCTTTCCAGAAACTTCCTGCACATTAGGGGTGCCTTGTTGTTTACATTATGGATGAGATATAGAATATAGAAGTTGCAGGTGCTGGCAGATGAGTTGACTTCTTAAGAAAGAAGCAAACAGAAAAGACTAAGTTTCTGATTCCCCCATACAGAATTGGTATGTTTTCTTCTAAGTAACTCACGTTGCCTCCTGACCCTCAGGTTATAATTAAAGAAGGAGCTCTTCTGAAAATGTGCTTAGCCTCTGTCTGAGTAAAGGCAATACAAAGGTGTAGAGTGACTGATAGGAAACTGACAAAGTAGAAAAAATACAGTGATAGTGTGTGGTGTATTACCACTGACCAGAGGGGCGGAAGACCCAAATTCTGGACCCAACCTAGTCATTGCTTCGCTGTGAGAATACCCACAAAGCAGTCAATGGGATCTTCATTTCTTCATCTATTATATGTGGGGAATCAACCAAGCAATTCCCAGGCTCCCTTCCGGCTCTTGGTCATTGCAAATCTTGAAGCAAGAAGCTCTATCCATGAACCCCACCCATCGCAATCATGGTCCCCTTTACTCTCATTGCTCCGTAGGGACATACTAACGTACGTGAGAAACCTGTGGTGGACTATGCCCCTCTAAAGGTCAAGTGACAGCTTTGCAATTTCTATGACATATAACCTTTCAGTTACCTCCTCATGGATAAAAGACCTTATTTAAATCTTACATATGTGTCGAGACATAAAATGATTAACTTTCCTAAAAATTCTGCTGTTCTGCTTCTTTCTATTACTGCCTAGTACTATTTGTATTGATATTTCAGAAGCAAAATAATTAAACATGATTTTTTCTTTTTTTTTTTTTTAGAGTGTCCAAGAAGAGTTAAGTTCCTGGATTCTATTTGAGTCAACTTTTAGGATTAGCTCTTTCTCAGAAGGTGGGAGGGCGTGGGGGAGGTGATATTTCAACATCTAAACGTTTTAAATGAGAAACATGTGAATATATTCACATATATACATGTATCATTCCCAAGCATGTACGTATATTTTCCCCTGATGTACGATCTCAGTAAAATATCAGAGAGAAAAAATGTCAGACATACATAGCATAGCAATCAAGGGCTAATGAAGATCCAGGTATTAAATCAATTAAGAAGTATCAAAAGCTACCTAATCATCAAGGAACAAAATTGGCACCACAATATGTAGTGAGTATGGGAAAGCCTAATTTACTAAACATACCCTGCAGTCACATAATTGCATGTAATTTTACCAGCATAATTAACTAATTTAATTACCACTTCTCAAGTGCATCAATTATTGACATTACAGAGTTTTCAGACAGCAGAATTACTGTGTGGTACATCCAGAGAATGCAAAATGCTTCGTACGCCTATTTTCCCCGTCATAGTCAACCACTGAGGAAGAATGTGGAGCTGGAGGGGGATAGCTCCTTTAGTGAAGGCTCGGTTAGTGGGCAGGTTTAAAGGAAGGAGCACCCACAAATGTGTCTGGCACAAGGCAGAGAAGGGGAGGAAGCCCCAAGACAATGCTCTGCCAAGCAGTTCTTTGCCAGAGTATAGACAAAATGTGTGAAGCCCAGTCAGAGAAAGAAATAGAAGGTTCTAATTTTTTGGAAAAAAAAGAATCGATGCAACAGCAATTCAAGCTATGACCAAGAACACTTGCTAGAAGGAAAGGATATAAAAGAAAGAGAAACCTGAACATTTTTTTAAAGAACCAAAGCTTGCCTTTGAGAATAAGGTTTTTTGACATTATATCTTTTTTTAAACTTAATTGTTATGAAAGCATTAATATGAGGGATCCTCCTGGAAAACTGTTTGAGCTTGTCAAGTCAGGGAGATGGCGTAGCCTACTCCCAGAAGGATCATAGTTTCACAGCTGTTTAAGAAAGAATCGTCAACATCAGTCAAGATTGTTTCCATGTCACAAAATTTGTGAACAAAGATGGCCGACAATCCTAAGCGCTCTGGCGTGGTTCTGCGGTCCTTTCCATGTGGCCCTCCTGTATCTGAGCCTTGCACTTCTTCCTACTATCTGGAGGTGGCTGAACTGGGAAGTCGTGTTCACATCAGCAAAGTATTATAATGAGGCCATTTACCACGGAGTAAGATGTGAGAATGGGATGCCTTTCTTACCTTTTGAGTCCCTGGGTATCTATTTTATGTTTGGATTTAAATGGGGATGTCGAATCCTTTATTGACTCTGGAAATTAAAAAAAGGAGTCTTTGTTACTTCTCTCTTTAAGAGTTTACTCAGTACATCACTTTTAAGTGACTTAGTCAAGCAATCCAGAAATCAGCTTTAAGAATAGGAAAATATGTTTTCACACTCGTGGTTGAAAATCAGATCACAGTCTCAAGATCCAGACTTGTATTGGGGAAAACTTTCTGAGCCTAGAAATAAGTGGTTGCAAAATAATTGGGCCAGGTTCTACGAAGAGTCAGTTTTTGTGAAGCGTATTTATTTACTTTTTGTAAGAAACTTGGAACTGAGAGTTGGAGACCAAGAATCCTTATCTCATCCTTAATGTGTCTCAGTAAGCAGGGCAACCGTGTGAAGTGTGTTGAATTTTCTCTGGGGCTTTCAGCAGCCCTGTCCATCCCGTCTACTTTAGATCATGTTTCTTCCTCCCCCACCACCTTGCAATGTTACAGAGCTCCTTTCTGTTTTCTCCTACCCTCAGCCTTAACGTAGCTTTAACTTGTGATTGTATTACCTCTCGGAGGGGTATTTAATGTAAGTTTTTGCTGATTTGCTATGTAAAGTTTTTGGCCTTTCGAGACTATTAAAAGTTTTTAATACTATTCCATTATTGTCTTTTTAAGATTTATTTATTTATTTATTTATTTATTTATTTATTAGTGAAAGAGAGAGAGAAAGAGAGAGTGTGCATGCAAGCCAGGGGAAGGGCAGAGGGAGAGAATCTCAAGCAGACGTAGGGCTCCATCTCATGACCCTCAGATCATGACCTGAGCCGAAACCAAGAGTTGGGTGGTCAATGGCCTGAGCCATCCAGGCGCCCCAATACTGTTTGTATTATTAATAGTCAAGTGAGAACTGGTATTCCAGGGCTGGAGGGAATGGGTGGGAAGAGGGCCTTCCCAGTGCTCCTAAAACCACATCAGATCAGTAGCATTCTTCTTCCTCGAAAAAAGGTTGTTTCCAGGGTTGAGACACTCCTGGGAATTAAACCCACTGGATTTTTTAGTCCTAACTATGAATACAGCCCACAGAAGAGTCAATAAAGTATGTTCTGTGTGAGAAAAAGCCTTTCCATTTCAGGAATGCCTGTTATGAGAAGTTTATTAACTTAAGTCACACCCTCTGTCTTGAGGAAGTCCCTGATAATTAGGTTTTAAATTAACTTCAGTCTTCAATTCAAACTATTGATGTTTATTCTTCACTTCCTATTATCGTTACCCACATACATTGTATTTTCTGTAACACAGATCTATGTGGACAGTGATTCAGGAAGATGTGTACAAAGGAGGAAAGAGGTCACTCTGGTTCACTAGTGTTAAAATCTTTAGGCCAGTTAGACCAAAAACATCATGAACAGAAAAATATAGAAATAAAAATATGGCATTGGTGGTTCAGTGGTAGAATTCTCGCCTGCCATGCGGGAGGCCCAGGTTTGATTCCCGGCCAATGCAGACACTTCGCTTTGGGGTGCTTGGGTGGCTCAGTCGGTTGGGCGTCTGCCTTCAGCTCAGGTCATGATCCTAGGGTCCTGGGATCAAGTCCCACATCTGGCTTCTTGCTCGGCAGGAGCACACCTCACCCTCTCTGTCTGCCTCTCTTCCTGTCTTGTGCTCTCTCTCTCTCTCAAATAAATAAATAAAATCCTTAAAAAAAAAAAATAAAAGGAATAAAGGTTATACAAAAAGATGCAATAGATAGTGTGGATAAAGTAAATGTGTATAAGGCATATTCCTTCCAACAGTGCTCTCAGTCTGGCCAGACATTCAGAACAGCCCATAAATAAGGACCATACGAGCATGAATCAGTGAGCTGTAAGAATTAATTAGGAGAGAGAACTGTAGGAGGGACTTCAAAGAAGTTTCATGGGGCACAGGACATTTGTAATAAATCTCAAGGGAAGGGTAGCATGCAACGCAGAGAAGTAAGAGAAAGAGTTGGACAAGCGTAGGAAACACCGTGGCAGAAAGCAGAGGGATGGCAAGTTTGTGAGAAGATAGGCCTGCAGCATGGTGGGCATGCACAAAATCAGGAAGGCAGTGGGGAGAAGGAGAAGGATATAAGTAGGGGACTGAGGGTCCCAGGCTCTGTCCCTGACCTGCTGGTAACTAGTCGGAGATCCAGAAGAGCCACCTCAGCTTTCTTGTAAAACGAGACCTACATCCTTCCCACATGTACACAAATCCTATGGGTTGAAACTGAAGTCTACCATTTACAAGCTTAAAAATCTTTCTTTTTTCTTTTTTTTTTTTTAGAAATCTTGGCACACCTTCCTGGTCTCCTCCATACCTATTACAATCCCTAATTGTGATTTATTTCCCATGCTGGATCAAGTCATTTCATAGCAATCGAACTTACAATATTGCTCTCAACCACATGCTTGAGGCAGGATTACAGGACTCCCTACAGAGGAGACCCAAGTAACCATCGGCTGAATCAAGGATGCCCCCAGACCATTGGGCCATGTAGCTCCCTTCTTCTCTGCCAATGCTTTTCAGACAAGTGATCAGTCTACCTGGTCTGCATATCCTCAAAGTATAGTTTCATTCCTATCCTCAGAATGGGCATCTGCCACCACACACTTTACTAGAACCTATTATCAGAGATTTTTTTTGGGGGGGGGTAACGTTCTAATCACCATTCTGTGTAAATTTTCTGCAGCAATGAATGTTTTGACATATGGCTCCAGGAAGGTGACATTCATGACTAAGAGCCAGATAAACACTTCCCTTGGTCAGGACAGAGAGCCAAGAATGGTGAATTACCAGAACTGGTAATATTACTGATCAGCTCTGCACCTTCCAGGACTATAGAGAGGTCCCCCCGCCCCACCCCCCAGCCCCGGACACCAGATACATGGTATCTTTACAAAGCACCAGTTAATTCTCTGATTCTCTCACCAACTGGGTGTCCAACAATTCAATTCTATTTCAACACTACCTGGGGTGACAATCAGACCTCATAGATAAGGGCTCAGTCCCACAAGACTGCTCCTACCTCAGACACAAATGGCAGTGGGGTGCCCAGGCTACTGTCATTCTGCCAGGCTGACCACAAAACCAGAGGTTCCCACCACTTCCCTCTCAGCTTTCATAATTCAATAGAGTGACTCACAGAATTCACAGAAGTGTTTTACTTACTATTACTGATTTATTATAAAGGATTCAACCCTGGAATAGTCAAAAGGAAGAGATGTCCCTGGCAAGTATGGGGTGAAGGAAGGCGTAGAACTTCCATGCCTTCTTCAGATTTCCTATCTGCCCAGCACTTTGATTGATGTGTTCACCAACCAAGCTCTCCAAACTCTGTTGTTCAGGAGTTTTTATGGAAGTTTCATTATGTAGCATGATTAATTAAATCATTGATCGTTGGTAACTGAATTCAATCTTCAGCCCCCTCTTCTCCCCAAAGATGGGCAGGGGAGGTGCTAAAATTTCCAAACTTCTAATCCCCACTTGGTCTTTTGGGTAACCAGTCCTCATCCAGAAGCTATCTAGAGGTCCCAGGCAAGAGGCATCTCATTAGCACACAAAAAACACTGTTATCACTCAGGGGATTTCAAACATTTTAGAAGATCTGGACAGGAACCAGCGACAAGATCCAATGTGAATTCTTACTGTAACACACACCCTATCAAATAGTATCAGGGCACGTCTTGATTCTACCTCCAGGCTCTTGAATCAGCACTTAACTGCTTTTGGTCCAGAAGTAAGCCCAGGATGACCCAGGAGAAATGACATTGCTTACGGTGATTCCTCTGTCCAGGACTGTATTCATTAGCTACTTGAAGCATGCAGAGGCGTAACATTAGCTAAGTTGGCATTTCCGAAAGACTGAGGATCAATCAAAAAAAGGAAAATGATTCATCAAGAAGCCAGGTTGACTGGACAATGTTCATTCAGTCCTTAGCCCTCTGCTCATTTCACTGTCCACATTTCCTATAGATCTCACCTAGCAGCAAGGCTTCCACTGTGGAAATGATGCTCGCTCTGAAAAAGTCTGTCAAATCCGTATTTCTAATCCTCTCCTCTGAACCCCAGGCTTCAACATCAGCTGACAACTGTGTGTTATCTATTGAGAATTACAATATCATTTCCTTCTCCACACTCCAAACTAAACATATCATCTCCCCTGAGATAAGATTCCGGCCAATTGCTCCTACTTTTTCCTTTTTTTACAGTAGAACTATGATTCTCAACTTCTCAAGTTCAAAATTTAGACACCAACTTAATTTTTTTAAGTTTTTATTTTAATTTCACTTAGTTAGCATATAGTGTAATATTAGTTTCGGGGGTACAATATAGTGACTCTGCACTTCTGTACAACATCCAGTGCTCATCAGGACAAGTGCCCTCCTGAATCCCTGTCACCTGTTTCAGCCATCCCCCCCACGACCTCCCCTCTGGTGACCCTCAGTTTGTTCTCTATAGTTAAGAGACTGTTTCTTGATTTGTCACTCTCTTATTTTTTTTTCCCTTTTGCTTGTTTTGTTTCTGAAATTCCACATAAGTGAAATCATATGGTATTTTTTTCTCTGACTTATTTCACTTAGTATAATACTTTAGCTCTGTATAGTGTTGCAAATGACAAGATTTCATTCTTTTATGGCTGAATCATATTCCATTACATATATACATAGCACCTCTTCTTTATCCATTCATCAGTTGATGGACACTTGGGCTGCTTCCATATCTTGGCTATTGTAAATAATGCTGCCATAAACCTGGTAATGCATATATCCCTTTGAATGAGTGTTTTGTGGTCTTTGGGTAAATACCCAGTAGTGCGATTGCTAGATCATAAGGTAATTCTATTTCTAACCTTGTGAGGAACCTCCATACTGTTTTCCACATTGACTGTACCAGTTTGCATTCCCATCAACAGTGCATAAGCGCAGTGGAAATCCTTTTCCTCCACATCCTTGCCAACACCTGTTGTTTCTTGTGTTTTTGATTTTAGCCATTCTGACAGGTTGTGAGGTGATATTTCATTGCAGTGTTGATTTGCATTTCCCTGATGATGAGTGATGTTGAGCATCTTTTCATGTGTCTGTTGGCCATCTGGATGTCTTCTTTGCAGAAATGTCTGTTCATGTCTTCTGCCCATTTTTAAATTGGATTATTTGTTTTTGGGGTGTGAGTTTTATAAGTTCTTTACATATTTTGGATACTAACCCTTTATCAAATGTGTCATTTGCAAATATCTTCTCTCACTCCATAGGTTGCCTTTTAGTTTTGTTGATTGTTTCCTTTACTGTGGAGAAGCTATTTATTTTGATGAAGTCCCAATAGTTCATTTTTGCTTTTGTTTCTCAGGAGACACATCTAGAAAGAAGTTGCTATGGCTGATGTCAAAGAAGTTATTGCCTGTTCTCTCTTCTAGGATTTTTATGGTTTCAGGTCTCACATTTAGGTCTTTAATTCATTTTGAATTTATATTTATGTATGATGGACACTGACTTTATTCTTATCCTTTTCCCTAATTTCATATCAAAGCAGTCATCAACATACCAATTATTTTTCAATAAGCATTCTCATATTTGCTTCTTTTCCCCATTCTCTGGCAACCTCTAGCCATGAAAATCAGCTCTGCTCAATCAATGTTGGGGTAAACTGGGTTGTTATTTTGTGGTGGGATAGTGGTGAATCTGTTACCCACAATTTCTCCATCTTGCCCTAGCTCTGTGTTCCATCATGGGTTTCATGTTTATTAAGGTATTATTCTCTTTCCTAAGATTTCTTTATTCAAAATTTACTGGTTCCCATTGTCAAATTTCTTAGCCTATTCTTAAAGGCTTTGTGCAGCCTTACTCTTAGCAAATTCTCTAGATACCTTCCCTACTTTTCCTATACATGAAACCTTTACTCCAGTTAGATCATTCTACTCTAGTATACTCTGAGATGGTGGAGGACCTGAAATCAGAAAAAGGGAGTTCAACACTGCCTCAGCCACCTGATTTCTGAGGGGCTTTAAACCTTCATTTCCCTCTCTGAAAATATTTTCATCAAAAAGAGGGGTAACAAATATCATCACCTTAAGGTTGTGTTGATCATACAGTTAAATATGAAATACAAGAAGAGTTCCATAAACCCTTCCATACTATACAAATTAAAGGATTTATTACTTATTATTGAATCAGGAAACAGGAACTGCGCTCCACTCATTGCTTTATATCCAGCACCAGGCATAGTGCCTAATACCTAGGCCCTTAATAAATATTAGCTGAGTAAATGGACAAACGAATGATAATGTAATTGTCCTTGCTGTCTCCTGAGACTCATGAAGAACTTCCTTAACACCATTACTTCCTTCGACTCTTGCGCATTTGTGGTCTGTAAAATTTTAGCTACATTTTCATATGAATTTGACTTGTCTTCCCAGCTAGATCATAGTTGAAGGCAGGGATTTCATTATATCTCTTTGTGTTTCTCACAGAGTGCTTAGACTTAACCATAACCTTAAATCTCTTAGCAAGAGTATACAAACATTGCCATTCCTTAAATAATTCTTTAAATTATCAGAGAGGAGCGTGTGTGTGTGTGTGTGTGTGTGTGTGTGTGTGTGGTTGTATGTGCCAGATCTAATAAGACCAGAGAGCTACAGTCACTTCTGAGTTAATTGGACTCCGAAGTCAAACATCTCACCCTTATTAGCAAGTATTTCCAGATGCAGTGTCTCTTTCTGCTACTAATTTGAGGAAAACACCTTTCACTAACAAACCTTCCTTCTACCCATCAAAATGATGCCTAGGGTGCCGTCCTTGGACAAATATGCTCTTCATTAAAATTTTCTACTTGCTATGTGCTTCATTTCGTTTTATTCCTAAGCATCTGAAATATTTAGTTGTATAGAAATATGAGCACCTCTCATAGATGTGATCACAGACTTATTTGTGTGTTTGTTTAAAATAAGTCCATTTGGAGGGGATAAGTGACAGAACATTCAAATAGCTGTTGTTCGGAGCTTCAGGGCTACAAGAAGGAAAAAGCTTTTTGGGCTTGGAGACCAAGATAAATAACAATCAATCTCCCGTCTCACAAACTGAGAATTTCATCCATGCAACTGACTTCTTTACTTAAGCTTGTTCCCAGCAATATGACAGACCTTCCAGGAGAATCAGAACAATTTACCACCTCTTCTGTCATCGTAGCAGCTTTTCATTTTGCTGTAGTTGAGGCTGGAGAAACCCAAGAGTTAATTTTAATAAGACCAATTAGCCCATCCTGACAATAGAGGGGAAGGAACCAGGACAGGTAGATGACTGCATGTTTTGACATTAGACCATTAACATGCAAATCATATGCAAAATCATATGCTAACAAGTGTGAGCCTTTGTTTGTGGATGGACACTTTCCCCCCCCCAAATGGACAACAGCCCTGATTCAATTCTATACAGGAAGGCACTTAGCAAGGCATCTGATATGCACAAGAAAACTGTAAAATGCTCTCTGAGCACTTATTTTGACCTCTTTGGAAGACCAGGATTCCTTTAAATTTGACTTTATTGCCTGCTTACCAGAAGGGAGCACTGAAGCATGGCAGGGAATAGAAGCCCATGTAATGCCCACGCTCACCGCACATAGTAAATAACAGTAGTGAGAACACAGGGCAGCCAGCACAGACAGTGTCCTTCACATCACCCAGAGGCCACTGCAGAGCTCCCAGGGACAAGCAGCATTAATTATAGACTAATGATGCCATTTGCATGCACATTTTTAAAAACAGTAGTGAATGTAGCCCTAATAATTGAGGATGAGTGAGATGAGGCTGCGTTAAAATGCTCTATTGAGTCTCCTATCTCATTTTAAAAAAAGACCTCTATCACCTTGGTGCTCATCAGTACACACATTAACACTGGGTAACCATGCAACATGGAACATTATGCTGGTTCTTTACAGATACAATCACTTCATCAACCTGCTTTTGAAGTTTCCCCCCTCCGCAACCTCTTATGATCATAAACTCAAGATTCTGATGGGGTGAGAGAAAGAAAATATAATAACTTTTGATAGAAATGGAAAGACAAATGAAATGTCAGAAATTCTGATGTCAGTGAAAAGATAGGATTGTATAAATAATAAATCAGGCATCATTTTGTATGAATATTGGGATTGTGTTCTGGGGTAATGAAGTACCAGCTTATGTGATTCAGGCAATTATCAAGCTGGAGGACCGGAGGGGAAAAAACGATTCAAGGAAGTAACTTATCTGTTTCCACAAAGCCATGGAGGGTCTTGGTATTGTTACAGCCCAGGAATAAACCTGGTGCCCTCGGCGGAGGGCATCAGCCAACCAGGAGCTGAGACTTGTAGCTTAGAAGGTTGAGGTCCATTCCACAAGCCTCAGAGGGACCTGGATTCCATAGGATTTCTCCATCCATGGCCAGAAGAGCTCACGGTCAGCCAGGAAGACTTTCATCCAGAGCACTTTGTGTTCTGAGTTGAAAATAGTCAGGCAGATGGGCAGCTTAAGGAGATCCTTTCAAAAATTCTCCTTTTCAAAAACTTCTTTTATAAGACATATTATAGGTACTCTTTTCATTTCATTTTGTTCCCACTCAGTACAGAAGCATTGAAACACACTTAAGGGTTGATTCTAAGTCCATTTGGGCAGCATCTTGCACTCTTCCTAGTTCTTACAATTCCTTTTACAGAATATATAATATATACAAATATATATTTTCTATAAATTCATTTGTAAATTTATAATATTTATAAAATACAAATACTATATTTTATATACCTATTTAAATTTTTTTCTCATGGAGTAAAATTAAACTTCATTTACCAAAAGAAAAAAAAGGACAACCCCTCTTTGTCCTCCAAACAAATGTCAATATTTCAATGTCCCCCTAATATTAGTAAAACAGGAAATAGAATGATGACAGCTTTAGTACTTACAATGCACAATTTCTTTTTTTTGTTTTTTGTTTTTTGTTTTTTTGAGACAGAGCCTGTGCACGAAAGCGGGGATGGAGTGTGGGGGAGGAGCAGATGAAGAGGGGAGAGAGAATCTCAAGCAGGTTCTTTGCCCAGCACAGAGCCCATCAGGGGCTCGATCCACCCCTGAAATCATGACCTGAGCCAAAATCAGGAGTCCAACGCTCAACCAATTGAGTCACCCAGGCACCTCGCCAATGTACAATTTCAATAAGACATCTTAATAAAAGTCATGGCATAGGGAATGAAGCCCTGAGATGTGCCGGGGCTTTTAGGGGAGGTGCTAACTGATGTGTCAGGATTGGATAGACTGTCCACGCCATGGTTAGAAGGGGGCTCAGGAAATCAAAAATCCTTATAGATAAGCTATAAGAAACTAAATAAGTTAATGGCATGTTCACAACTGAGGAAAGCCTTCAAGATCATCTATCTCTATGTCTTCATTCTTGTTTTGAAGATAAATAACCTGGAATCCGGAGGTTATTCCTTGCCAGAATTACAAAGCTTATTAGTGACAGAACCAGAACCAGAAGAGAGGTCGCTTGGCATGCGCTCCAGAGTTTGAGGCTGTTCTTCTTTTCCCATGTGAGATGGGTTGTCATCAATGATTTCCCAGGACAATGAAGCTGGGAAAGGTGTGTACCTTCAGTGTTTCCCAGTACATGATGTGGTAGTGCTTGTGACCGCACTGGGTATGTTTCTCCGCCAGGAGGAGATGGGCATGAGGACCTCATACAAGAAAGCTCTTTGGGGCTTATTATTAATCATATTTATAATAACATTTTATATTGTTATAGGTTTTTGCTTTTTTCAAAGTGCTTTCCTGAACTTCATCCATTCACTCATTCACCCAGCTACTTCTTCCTGTGTACTATGCGCTCTAAGCCTTCATAGACATTGTTTTATTTAACTCTCATATCAGACCCATGAGGAGGGGTAACTAGCCCATTTTACAGACAAGAAACAGACCAAAAGAAGTAAAGTAACGTGCCCCAGTTTACTGTTACTGGTCAACAGGAGAACCAGCTATCAAACCTGGGTCTCTCTAATTCAAAGCCAGTGTTCTTAACCGCATTGTGGGGTGATCTCTGCAGTGACATGAATGTGCATCCACCTAGATTAGGTTACCTAATTGCTACAAAAATACCAGAAGGTCTATGCTATTGTAACCATCTTGCAGATCATTCATTCGACAAATATGTATGGGTGCCTACTATTGCCAAGCACTCTTCTTATCATGGACGAACAAGATACAAAGAGTTTCCTCATAGAGCTTACTTTCTAGGGGGGAGACAGACTATCAGCAAGCCATTGTACAAATAAATAACACAATAGCCAGGTGAACACCAAGAAGGAAACTGAGTAGAACAGAAGGACAGAATGGCATAGGGAATGGAGGATATTTTAAATATGGAGGTCAGGGAGGCCCATTCTCAGCAGATATCTAAGCAGAACTTCCATAATGAGAAAGAGTGAGCTATACGAATCGTGATAAAATGAAGCCTTACAAGGTTATGATGAAACCAAACCATAGAAACATGAAATAACCTTGCCCGAGGTCACATAGCTAGTTAAGTGGCAGAGCGGGGAGTCAAAGCCAAGTCTCCAAGCCCTGCCCTCTTTCCACTACAACACATATGGGTTTCTGCTGGTCAACTGCAAACCAATCAGCCATGTCACTTTCATTTTCTTTTGTTGTCCACTAGTGCTTTCAAAAACAATTTTCATATAGAAACAAATAAGGACAAGACATGTTTTCCTTTTTGCCTGCTAGTTTAACCAGGAAGAGTTTACTAAACACCTCCATGGGGCAGTTCTCAGAGAATGTCGAATAGAAGAATGCCCCATTTTTACTAAAAACAGAGGGGGTAAAAAAAGACACTCCCATATTTGACATGCCTTTTTGAATACCATTTCTTCCTACTGTTAAGTCTACGAATGGTTTTTATGGTATACTCAAGTGTTATTTTATTTGTTTTTTGAAAGTGAACTAAATTGTGTTTGTTCCATATAAGCCAAAATCAGAAGAAAATCCATACTGATGTTCCCCACTTTCCTGGGATTATTTGAGAACCCTGGGCTAACATGGTCCAGGAACCTCTGGCTTTTTGTACTTGATGGCCTCCCCAGAGATGCTCACTGCCCAAGCTCACGTGGTACGCAAATACGTGGATGGTGTCTGTACTTTCCAAGCCAAACCCATAAACTGGGATCTTCACTGCCACTCTCAAGGTCACACACCTGGTGATCAGTCCCCAGAGCCTCTCCTCAGAGGTTCTGCCACATCCTGGGGCATTCCATGCAAATGGGTACCATTTGCCAAATGCCCTCTTCTCTCCGAGAATAATCCAGAAAGACAAACTTGGATGGACTCAAAACAAAGGTTATCTCCTCTCTCCCCCCTCCTTCTCAAACTTCAGAGTTCATAAAACTCACTTGGAGAATTTTTAGAACACAGATTGCTGGTCTCCACCTCTGGGATTCTGATTCAGTAGGCCTAAGGTAAGGCCAAAGAATACACACTTCTCACAAGCTTCTGGGTGGTTCTCAGGCTGCTGGTCCCCTGGACCACCCTTCGAGTAACACTGTTTATGTTTCTTTTGTTTAAAAGGGAGACAAAATTTATCTTATTCTTTTTGTGAGAGGGTAGAGGGCAGCACAAAGGATAGGACCCCAATTAATTTTTCAGTGACTCACACTGTTACTCTGGTAAAGACAGAAGAGAGAGAAAATAGCAAAGGGAATTTTATTTCCTGAAATAGGCATCGAATGCTTGGCAGAGTGGGGTTTCAATGGTGGGACCTTGTAACTGGGGCTGCCACTCCACTCTCAGGTAGACCAGCTGCAAGAGGAACAGTTGGGAAATTTCTCCTAGGCAAGTCTAGGCATTTCCTTTTCACTACCAATTAACTAGTCACAACTAGAATGCTCAGCCGCCCCGGCCCAGGATGAAATCCACACAAATACTCATTGTGCGGCGGATCCTGTCTCCAGCAGCATCAAGAATTTCATACCGCAAGTGCAGGGGGAAGCAAGAGAAAGAAAGAAAGAAAGAAAAAAAAAATATATATATATATATACACACACACATATATGTATAACACATTTCAAAAACCGAGAGCTTTGCCTTGCCACCATGCATTTTTCACACTTTTTTTCTGCCTTACACGCTAATCCTATGTATGTTTGCCCTCTGTCTTCCACTACAATATTCTGCTGAGGTTATATTCTGTTTTCTTTGACGTTCTGTTGGCTTTTGGCAAGAAGTAGCCTGAAAAAAAACCACATTTATATCTAATGCCTCCTTTCACAACCTGAACCTTTACCAAACCTCATTAAAAAAAAAAAAAAAAAAAAAAAAAAAAGTCCATGAGTCCTGCAAGAACCACTATAGAAGATGTGCAAAGAAATAAAGAACTTGAGTAGAGAGCACGTCCCATTATTTGGAAAGTTTTCTCTTCCCTACCATGTATCTAGGCTTTCATCACAAAGCTATGCAAACCAGGATGAAGAATGTTCTGGAGGTACTCAAAAGGAGCAACTTGTAAATCAACTCAATCCCAAGTACCTGTTTTCTCTAATGCAGAATAATCTCGAGCTGCTCCGGGAGCCCAAGCTGCACTTAGAGGATATATAAAGAAACAACCTGGAAAAGGTCCCCACAATGCCGGAGCTAGCTAGGGTGGATGCAAAAGTATTGACGGGGTGAAGGGAGGCCCTCAGTTTTGCTGCAGAGTCTTGAAGGAGGCAGGAGAAAGTTCGAGAAAGATCCACCAACAATAACAACACTATTCACCCAAGAATCTCTGTGAGATCATGGCACTGTATCTTCCAAACTTAGTCTCATCGTGGACACAGCTGGGAAAGCAGAAGGAACTCCCTGCATTTTTCCTCTCCTGAGGCTGTACTCAATTTAGGTAATCCTGTCAGGCCAATTCTGCGCTTGCCCTTCCTCAACAGCTTGTTTTATAGAACACCAGGTATCACGCAAAAATAGACAAGGCAAGAAACAACAATTGTTGGAGAGGATGTGGAGAAAGGGGGTCCCTCCTACATTGTTGGTGGGAATGCAAGTTGGTACAGCCACTCTGGAAAACAGTGTAGAGGTCCCTTAAAAAGTTAAACATTGAGCTACCCTATGACCCAGCCATTGCACTACTGGGTGTTTACCCCAAAGATACAGACGTAGTGAAGAGAAGGGCCATATGCACCCCAATGTTCATAGCAGCATTGTCCACAATAGCTAAATCGTGGAAGGAGCCGAGATGCCCTTCAACAGATGACTGGATTAAGAAGCTGTGGTCCATATATACAATGGAATATTAGTCAGCCATCAGAAAGAACGAATTCTCAACATTTGCTGCAACATGGACGGCACTGGAGGAGATAATGCTAAGTGAAATAAGTCAAACAGAGAAAGACAACTATCATATGATTGCTCTCATCTATGGAACATAAGAACTAGGATGATCGATAGGGGAAGAAAAGGATAAAGAAAGGGGAGTTAATCAGAAGGGGGAATGAAGCATGAGAGACTATGGACTCTGAGAAACAAACTGAGGGCTTCAGAGGGGCGGGGGTGGGGGAATGGGATAGACTGGTGATGGGTAGTAAGGAGGGCACGTATTGCATGGTGCACTGGGTGTTATACACAACTAATGAATCATCGAACTTTACATCGGAAACCGGGGATGTACTGTATGGTGACTAACATAATATAATAAAAAATCATTAAAAAAAAAAAAAGAACACCAGGTATCACATTGCATTGCTCAATCATTCATTCACCACTCAACCTTTCTCTCCAGTATTCTCCTCTTACGTCAGGAATCATCATGGTAACAAAATTATTGATGGGGAAAGTTTGCTGAAGAGCTGCCAGGTCACTCAGTTTCCCTCAACAACTTGAAGGAGACAGAGGAATTATCTATTCAAGAGAAACAAAAACATTTATATATATATATATATATATATATATAAACTTATATATGTATATATAAACTTATATATGTATATATAAACTTATATATGTATATATAAACTTATATATGTATATATAAGTTTAGGGTCAATAAAACAACCTCCACAAATGTTAATATAAACATGGAAAAACATAGCTTTAAAAAAAAATGGACAACTACGGGCATTTCATCCCGTATACCAAGGTAATTTTTCTCCTCCAGTGGTAGTCATGATTTTGTATCCTTTCTATAGGTGAGAAAAGGGAGCTGGGCATTTCAGCCATCTACTTGCTAATTAATATTCTAACCCAAAATGCTCTGCTATAGATATTAGAAATCAAGTTTCCCACAGGACTGTCACATTGTTTTTAACCCAAAGCTATGATGCTTTGCCTTACAACTAGGAAGGTTTCATTACTGTCTGCTGTGTCTTCATTCTCCTTTGGAACTTCTCCAATTTCCCCAGAAACACAGGTGGTCTTTTGAATAAACAGAACTAACATATTGAGCTCCATAAGCTCTATGATGAGATGCATTTCTCTCGTTCACAGCTGTTGCTCGCACAGTTGGAATAATGCGCGACTATGAGGTGGCTACTGAGTGAACTGGAGGTTCCTATTCAGAGCGTAAATGCATAGAAAGTCATCCTCAGGTAAAGAAGGAAGAGAAAGAGAAGTGGCACTCCACAGGGATCTGTACCGTTCTCATTATCTATGTGAGGGACATGAAAAGGTGCGGAGGGATCCACTGAAGAATTTGATGGTATTCATCCTACTTCAGAGGAAGCCCGTGCTGAGGGGATTTCATTTTATCACAAAATAATTGGGATAGAGGTCCTTGAATTGGCATGCTCTATGCTTCCAGCATTTAATAGAACTCAGATGGTAGCTGTGATAAAACTGTTTTACCATCTCCTGTTTGTTTGAGACGAAAAATGTTTGAGGAGTCATAGGATGATATAAAGTCCGTTTTACAATGACACCAGGGTCAGTGTTCAAGAGTTTAAATAACATAAACAGAATCAAAAACCAAGCAGGAATCATGATGTTCATACTGCAAAGTTGTGACATCTTTGTTAGCACACAACAATCTTGACATTTTCTCAGCTAGTGCTCCTCTCCAAATATAAAATTAATTAATAAGACTTTCAATGGCTTTACTTACTAAACTGTACCTTATTATTTAGACCAATACGAGAAAATGCTTTGGCAAATGAGACAATGTCAACATATGCCAAAAAGGTGGAGGGGACTTCTAATAAAAAAAAAAAACAAAAACCAAAAATCTAAAAAACCAAAATGGGGCACCTGTGTTGCTTAGTTGGTTAAGCGTCTGCCTTCAGCTCAGGTCATAATCTCAGGGTCCTGGGATTGAGCCCGAGTCGAGCTCGCAGTTCAATGGGGAGCCTGTTTCTCCCTCTCCCTCTGCCTGCCA
This sequence comes from Ursus arctos, assembly GCF_023065955.2. NCBI lineage: Eukaryota > Metazoa > Chordata > Mammalia > Carnivora > Ursidae > Ursus > Ursus arctos. The sequence continues at coordinate 22,454,738 of NW_026622997.1, forward strand.
CTCCCCCTGCTTGTGCTCTCTCTCTCTGTCAAATAAATTATAAAAAATCTTTAAAACAAACAAACAGGGGTCCTGGAGTGGCTCAGCTGGTTAAGGAGCCAACTCTTGATCTCAGCTCAGGTCTTGATCATGGGGTTGTGAGTTCAAGCCCCACACTGGGCTCCATGTTGGGCATGGAGCCTACTTAAAAAAATAATAAATAAACAAGCAAACAAACAAACAAAATAATTTTAAAAAGACAAAAAACTACTGATAACACACAGGTCAATTTTTCTCATATGAAATTTCTCATGAAATGACACAGGGAATCTAAACTGGACTTTCTATTTAAGATGGTAGGTTAAGCACAGCATGAAATCACCTCCTTTCTCCCCAACTCATGAAATGATAGAAAAGAGGTGAAGAAAATGATTAAATACATATTTATTCTTGAAAACCAAAGAAGAGTATCTCCCTGGATTAGAAAGACATACCTCAAAATAGGAAACAAACAGGAAGCTACAGTGGTAAAAAGAGGCCAATGCTTTCAAAAGATTTTATTGCTATACATGCATATATATACGTGTGTGTGTGTGTGTGTGTGTGTGTGTGTGTGTGTGTGTGTGTGTTTGCAGGGCAGATTTTATCCAACATACCATCTAGTTGTTTAAAACTTGACTTTGAACTAGAATCACATAAAACTTGAACTTCTCAAGATTTGGGTTAGTGCTCTTACAAGGTGGTTTTATAAGGAAGTCATCATAATCCATAATGGGCAAGGAAAAAGTCATTCTTAGAGAATAAAAACAGAGCAGCAAAACCTCAACTAAGCATCTGTAAATCTAACACATGAAGTAAAGAAAACAAGATCTACTTATGGAAGAATTGAAAATTGAAAAAATAGAAATAATGAAGCAACCTGAAAAGAATTTTTTTTAATATGTATATTTCCTATCCAGGGAGATATTAAGATAGACATAATATGGTTAAAAAAGATTTTTAAAAATATCCAATTAGGAATACCTGGATGGCTCAGTCAGCTAAGCATCTGATTATTGGTTTTGGCTCAAGTCATGATCTCAGGGTCCTGAGAACAATCCCCAAGTCAGGTCTGTGGCTCAGCATGGAGTCTACTTGAGATTCTCTTCTCCCCTTTCCCTCTGGCCCTCTCCTGGTGCTCTCTCTCTCTAAAATAAATAAATAATTTTTAAAAAAATATATTCAATCCAAAAATGGGGCAGGTAGAAATTAGTAGAAATAGTTGACTATAACAACAATGAAGACTACCAAATGGACTAAACCATTTATATCAGTCTGCTCAGTTGGCCATAAAAAAATACCATGGACAGGTGGCTTAAACAATAGAGATGTGTATCTCCTACTTCTGGAAGTCCAAGATCAAGATCCGGCGGGGCTCTTCCTGGATTGCAGACTGCTGCTTTGTCCTCACATCCTCTGAGAACCAAGAGAGAGATATAGAGCTCTTTGGTGTTTCTTTTTCTAAGGACACTAATCCTATTGTGTCAGGGCCCCACTGATATGACCTCATTTAACCTTAATTACTTCCTTGCTTCAAATACAGCCACATTATGGGTGAGGGCTTTACATACAAATTTGGGAGAACATATATATTCAGTTTATAACATTCTACTCCAGTCCCCACAAATTCACGTCCTTCTCACATGCAAAATACATTCATTCTATCCCAATAGTCCCAAAAGTTTTAATTCATTCCAGCATCAATTCTAAAGTCTAAAGTTCAAACTATCATCTAAATATTTATATCAGATATGGGTGAGACTGGATGTATGATTCATCCTGAGGCAAAACTTCTCTCCAGCTGTGAGCCCGTGAAACCAGAGGAGTCATGTGCATCTAAACTCCAATGGCAGGACATTCACATTCCAAAAGGGAGAAACTGGGAAGAAGAAACAAAACCTAGCAAGGTAGAATTCCAGTGGATTGTAAGGCTCAAGAATAATCCTCTTTGATTCGATGCTCTGCCCTCCATGCCGGCTGGGGTGGCAGCATCATGCCCAGGCTCTGTAAGGATGGCCCTGGGCAGTGGCATCCTGGGGCCTGAAAAGGAAGAGACCCAACCCTTTGAAACAGAAAACTAGCCCTGCCCTCTGGGCCAGTGGTGGGAATGGCTGCCCTGATGATGTCTGAAGCCCCTTTGGGGTCATTCTTCCCTTTTCTTGAAGGTTGACACATGTTTGCAGTGGGATAGCTCTATTGTAGAATCAAAGAAGCCTGACAACCTTCTTCCCTTATGTCCCCTTTTTCTGTCCCTTTCAGTGCAAGTGGGCAGTGTTTCTGCTGGTATAATCACATCCCTATTTCTGGCTTTTTCTGAGATGGCTGATTAAATTCATGGTTCACACCCTTACTGATCTCCTTACCCAATGGTTGTCTGGAGCAAGCTTTCTCAATGTTTTGTAATATGGATAAGCTGAGGGTTTTCCACATTTCCAAGTTCTGGTTCCCTTTTTCTTAACAATGCCTTCAGTTTACCTTACTCCCCTCACATTTTAGTATAAGCAGTTAGGAGGATCCAGTCCCCACCTTCAACATTTTACTTAGAAATATCAGCTAAATATCCAATTCATCTCTTAAAAATTCTCCCTTCTACAAAACACTAGGACACAATTCAGCAAAGTTGTTTGTCACTGGATTGGCTTTTAGGTGGAGGGATGTGGGGCAGGGAGCTGATGCCCTGATTCATAGGCCATCAGACAGGAAAGGATTTTCTCTTACTCAGAAGACGTCAGCTTTTTGGTTCTAGTCATGCCCTCAACTGATGGGATGCAGCCCACCCACAGTCAAGAGAGCAATCTGCTTTAATCAGCCTATAAACTGAAATGTTAATCTCTTCTAAAAACACCCCCACAGAAACACCTAGAATAATGTTTGCCAAATATCTAGGCACATCGTGGTCCAGTCCATTTGACACATAAAATTAACCATCACACTATCACTTGAAGACAGAGAATGCTAAAATTGCAAATTTGCTGAAAATATAAAAAGAAAATTCACCAAATCCCAGTGTGTGGTTTCTCACAGTACCTCTCTACTGCCCCCAGACACAAGGCTTTGCTGTGAGCAAAGAAAAAACAAAAACTCAGATAACTTCTATGAAAGAAATAGAGAAAAGTAGAGGGAACTACCATCTCAAAAGCACAAGACCTAGATGGTTTCACAAAGGTATTCTACCAAATCCTCAAACCTCAGATAATCCCAATGCTGCAGGAGTCATTCACGAGTACTGAAAAGAAAGGAGAAATTCCAAATTCTTTTTTTGAAGTAAGTATGATACAAATCGATAAGCCACATAAAGACTGTGCAAAAATGAAAACCAAAGACTGATACCATTAATGAATATCTGCGAATGTATAATACAACAAAATATTAACACACAGAATCCAGTATTACTATAAGATAGTAATTTGCAATTAACAAGTAGTTTTTGTTCCTGGAATATAAGTTGGTTCACTATTATAAAATATTTTAGTATCATTTATCATATTAATAAATATAAGGAGGGAAACATACGATTATCTCCATAGATGCTGACAAAAATTTTGACCAAATTTAACACCTTTTTATTATCAAGACACTCAATAGAAACTAAGAGACGCTTTCATAATATAATAACATAATAATAGAAATACAGATAGAAATAGAAATACTTAAGTCCTAACGCGAGAATCTCATTTAATAGGAAAACAGTAGATTAGGAACAGGACAATGTTGTTCACTATGTCTGCTGTTATTGGACATTGTACTAGACTACTCATTAACATGACTCAATAAGAGAAAGCAACTGGTGGCATAAGTACGGGTAAAGAAGTAGAACTATCTCTATTTGCAGATATTATACCTGTCAACTCCCAGAGAATCAATGATAGGACGAACTTAAATTATAAAAGAATTCAGTAACATTTAATCATATAAAGTCAACAGTCTTCATGGACCCAAGCAACAGGCATATGGCAGAGAGAACCACATTTATAATTGCAACAGAGGAGATTAAATGCTTAGGATTAAATTTAACCAGAAGTATGCAAAACCTGTATGATGACAACTTTAAATCATTCCTGAAAGATGCAAAAGTCCGTTTAAAAAAAAAAAAGAGGAGAGCCTGGGTGGGGCAGTTGGTTCAGCAGCCGACTCTTGGTTTGGGCTCAGGTCATGATCTCAGGGTCTTGAGATTGAGACCCACACCCATCTGCATGCTCAGTGCAGTCTGCTTGAGATTCTCTCTCCCTCTCCCTCTGCTCCTCACCACCCCCCCCCACTCATGCTCTCTCTCTGTCACTGAAATAAACAAATCTTAAAAAAAAGTCCCCTTTTTTAGATATGATGACTCAACATGTAAAGTTATCCATTCTCCCTAAATTAATTTATAAGCTCAATGCAATGTCAATAAAAATACCAAAGAGAGATTTTAAGGAGTTCGATACATTAATACTAAAGTTCACATGGAACAAAAAATGTAAGAATAGCCAGGGAAACAATGGAAAAGAAAAAATATGAGCAAGAACTAGCCCTGCATACTAGAAACACCACAACTAAACAGCATGGTGCTGGCACATAAGTAGGCAAATAAATCAGTGGGGTAAAAATAAAAGTCAGGACATACACCCAAATATACATGGATATTTAGAATATGATAGAGGAGGGCATCTCACATCACTGAGGGTAACACGGACTTTATACGAAATGGTTCTTTGACAAATGGAGAGTCATTTGGGCAAAAAACAAAATGAGACCCATATGTCATACAGTATCCAAGATTAGGCTTTAATTACATTAGGGATCTACATATAAAAAATGAAAGTACACAGGTACTAGAGAAAAGCACAGATGAATGCTTCTTTAATCTTGGAGTGCAAAAAGACTTTCTAGCTATGACTAAAAATCCAAAGGCAATAAGAGAAAAACTTGTCAAATTTAACACATAAAAATGAAAAAAAAAATTCTAAGAGGAAAAAAACCCACCATAAACAAAGGGAGAAAACAGCCAATAAACTGGGATAAAATATAACAATATATGTCACAAAGGGCTACTATTTCCTTCTCTTTTATCTTAATTTTTAGCAGCTTCCTATAATGGATTAAAATTGGTTTTCTCTGTCCTCCATCCTGTGTGGGATCTGATGAGATTCTCACATCCATGGAATGATTTTTTAAGTCAAATATGGCAGACCGTCAGCCATTATTTTTCAGACTCCTCATTCTCTGGGACTGCATTTACCCTGATTTTAGATTTTTTTCCATACTGTCCTGCAGGTCATTAACACTATTTTAATTAATTAATTAATCAATCAATTATTGTCTGTGCTGCTGTTTGCATAATTTCCATTTGCCTCATTTCATTGCATGAATCCTTTCTTCTGCAGTGTCTTTTCCGATGTTAAACCAATCTAGGGAATTTTTGTTTTTAGATATTGTATTTTCAATTCTAGAACATCCTTTTGGTCCTTTTTAAGAGATTCCAGATCTCTCCTGAAAACCTGTCTCCTCACCCACTATAGCCACCTTTTCCTGTATATTTATAAAATATTTAACATAGTTATTTTGTCTGCTATTCCCAAAATGTGGGTCCTTTCTGTCTCTGCTTAGTAATTTTTACTGTATACTAAATATTCTGAATGATATATTTACAGAAATTCTATATTCTATTTTCTTTCTCTAAAACTTCTAAGGTTTCGCTAGTAGACAGTGAAATCACTCACTTGAGTCAGCTCACCTTGGTCTTGTGGAGACTTGGAGTTAGGTTTTGTTAGAGCAGATCCATTTGGGTTTTATCTGTATCTCTTAGTCAAAGTCCTTTGAGGATTCATTGAAAAGTTCAAGTTGTAGATCAAGGACCTCTAGTCTGAAAGGATTTTAACTCTAAATTCTGTCTCCCTAGCCATGGATGGCCACCAACACCGAGGCTCCTCTGTCACCCAGCCTTCCTGGAGCTGCTGATGCCAGAGCCATTTGGAGGCTCACCCTGTGCTCCTACAGTCCAGGACCTGGCCAAGAACTTGTTGGAAGTTTGTATGCACACTTGGGAGCTCCCCAAGGGTGGCTCCTTCTTTTCTGGGATGTACTCCATCAATTTCCAGTGAGTGTTGACAATGCCTAATTCTGACCTCTGATTTTTTATCTCATTAAGATGATTGTTCTCTTCCTGAGCTCTCTTTGTTTTATCATATGAATGGACATGAATGCCCTGGGAAAAGAAGTCAGATGAATGTGGGTCTCCGCACTGCAGTTACTTTCTTACAAGGGTTGCATTTTATCCAGTTGCTTTCCCATTGCTTTCCAACAAGTTTATAATTGTAGCAGTGGGAGGGATAGTCGAATACAAGCTACTCTGCCATTATTAGAAGCCACAAGTCCTATGTTAATAATGAATATTTAACATGTCCTAAAAATTAGTAACATAAAAAAAACACAATAGAAAAAAATTTTAAAGATATAATCAATTGGGCACTTCACAGGAGAGGCAATAGATGAGAAATAAACATATGAAAATATGAAAGAATGCTCAGCCTTATTAGTAGCTAGAGAAAAACAAAGTAAGACCATAATGAGATAATGGTTTATATCTATCTGAATAACAAAAATTAAAAAGGTAGGTGATACGAAATGGTAGGGGGAATGTGGATCAATAATAGAATGTCAAATATTCTGGTGAAAATGTAAATTGGGAAGGACAGTAGTCAATATCTTGTCAATTTGAATATTCATATAACCTAGGACCTAGCATTTCCACTTCTGTTCAAGAGAAACTTTGATACATGTTGCAATAGATTTTCTATGATCAACTTAGTATTATCCCCAGTCTTTTCTATACTTTCTACATAGAAAGGAGGCAGCATAGAAACTATAGTTCCCAGATGTCTTGTCAATAGAATTATGGGTTAGATGATACCATTATGAACCACTTCTGTGAAATTAGAAAGGTCAAAAAGGAAGAGAAGCCATTAGCTTCCCAAAGCAGCAGCAAGCAAAGTGGGGAACATTGATAGGGAATAGAAACAAGGTATTTCCAGGGCTTCTGATCATTCTGCTGAAAATAGCCCACTTCACTAGTGTGCGGAGTGAGATCATTGGCAAAGGCTTCCCTGCACCTCAAGATTTCCTAAAAGTCAACTGCAGTCTCTCTGACCTTCTCTTCTCAAGTCCTTCAAACAAATGTGTAAGCCCCTAATGCCCTGTATTAAATCCCTTCCTATTCAATATACTCTGAATAGAGGTTTTTTAAAAAAAATTTTTACAATAAAAACAATGTGAATGCCATCAACTCAAGAACAGATATATAAGTGTGGTGTGTACATAAAATAAAATACTTTACATCAACAACATGGACAGAATCTTAATCATGAATGAAAAGGAAGTCCCAGAAGATTTCATACACAAGTACCCTTTTAATAAGGTACAATAATATGCAAAAGTAATCCATTTATTTTAGGCATAGATCTCTGTGCGTCATAAAAAACTTTTAAAAAGCAAATGAAAAACACAAAACTTATGACAGTGGAGTTAGAGAAATAGAGACAAGATAAAAAAGGAACATAGAGACATATGTAAGTTATTGCATAAGTTTCTGTTAATGACTTACTTTGCTGGCATATTCATGGATACCCACTGTATTGTGAAAATAAATACTAAATAAATTAGTTAAAAATGATACTGGCTACAGGGCACCTCGGTGGCTCAGTTGGTTAGGCATCTGACTCTTGGTCTCAGCTCAGGTCTTTATCTCAGTGTTGTGAGTTCAAACCCTGCATTGGGCTCCATGCTAGGCATGGCGCCTACTTAAAAAAAAAGAAAAGAAAAGAAAAGATACTGGCTAGAGCAATGATGTTAATGTGTTCATGAACCCAGGATTAAAACAAACCCAATTTTGTGTACCCAAATCTTAAAATAAAACCTCAGTACATGGTCTTAACAACCGGAGAGTACATCAGTCAACTGGAAGATGGGACTGAAGAATTATTTTAAATGTAGCACAAAAGAGAAAAAAAAAAGATGAAAAGCTATAAGAAAATTTAAAACATTTGGAATAGAAACCCCAAACTGGGTATATCTATAATGATATTTCTAGAAGCAAATAAGGAAAAGCATGAAAGATAGGCAATACTGGGGTGGGGGGGAGCCAATTGTTTCCCAGAACTAGGAGGAAAAAAACATGAGTCGTTAGGTTGTCAGTGCTCAGTAAGAGCCAGGAAAGAAAACAAATATAAAACCTCACTCAAAATGCCATAGCACAAACATAACTATAAAGAGAAAAAAAGGGGCGCCTGGGTAGCTCAGTCGGTTAAGCATCCAACACTTGATTTCCAATCAGATCATGCTCTCAGGGTTGTGAGATTGAGCCCTGCATTGAGCTCTATGCGGGGAGTGGAGTCTGCTTAAGATTCTCTTTCTTCCTCTGCACCACCCCCTCTCATGCTCTCTCTGTAAATAAATGAATGAATAAATAATAAACAAATAAATAAAATAAATCACAAAATCTACCAGGGAGAAAAGAAAGATTATCCTCAAAAATAAGAATCAGACTGGCATCCGATTGCTTATCAGTACCATAGACTGCAAGAAAGCAGTGGAAAAATACATCTAAATTCTGGGAGAAAATAACTTTGAATCTAGAACTCAATGCACAATAAAACTTCAAGAACAAAAGCTAAATGAACATATTTTAATATGTTTAAACACTTAAACTTCTACTACCTATAAACTCTCACAGAAGTAAACTCTTCTAACAAGAAAAGAAGTAAACACAGAAGGAAAACTTTGATTAAAAAAGATGTAATAGCAAGCAATATATAAGCAATGAGGTCCATTAGTAATAGGTGAATAGTGAGAATAAACAAAATTATTTTAATAATTAGTTGAAATTAAAAATTAGATGATAGCATGGGTTATGGTGGGTTTTTTGAGGGGGCTGGGCTGGTGGTTAGTGAGTGGAACGCAGAATAAAAAACATTCCAACATTTTTAACTTCCTGGAGGAGACAGGAGGTAACTGAAGAGCATCAGCTCTTGTTAGAAACGTTAATGTGTACTTATGGGTGTTAAAAATTTATAGGTAAATAGGGAGGGTAGAAATTGAAAGGATAGCTTTAAACCAATACAGGAAAAAATAGAACGAAGAAATCTTGAACAACTCAACAAAAGCACGATGGAGAAGAAAAGGAAACGATGACCAAGCATGGTACAGGCTCCTCATCTTATTGTGCTTCTCTTTATTGTATTTCACAGATACTGCATTTTTTTGACAAATGGAAGGTTTGTGGCAACCCTGCCTCCAGCAGATCTATTGGTGCCATGTTTCCAACAGCGTTTGCTCAATTGGTCTCTGTCACATTCTGGTAATTCTTGCAACATTTCAAATTTTTTGTTATTACTGTATTTGTTATGGTGATTTGTGATCAGTGACTTTGATCTTTCATCTTACCATTGCAATTGTTTTGGGGCACCAGAACCGAACCCATGTAAGATGGCAAAATTAATTGATAAATGTGTGTGCTCTGACTGGTCCACTGACCACTATTGTCCCATTCTCTCTCCTCCTGCTCTCTGAGACACAACAGTATTGTTTCAGTATTGAAACTATGCCAATTAATCATCCTACAATAGCCTCGAAGTGTTCAAGTGAAAGGAAGAGTCACAAGTCTCTCACTTTAAATCAAAAGCTAGAAATGATTAAGCTCAGCGATGAAGGCATGTGGAAAGCTGAGATAGGCTGAAAGCTCAGCCTCTTGTGTCAGCCAAGCTGTGAACGCCAAGAGAAGCTCTTGAAGGAAAGGGAAGTACCACTCCCATGAACACATGAATGATAAGAAAGCTGATACGGAGAAAGTTTGAGGGGTGTGGACAGAAGATCAAACCAGCCACAGCATTCCTTTAAGCCAAAGCCTCATCCACAGCAAGGCCCTAAATCTCTTCAATTCTTTGCAGGCTGAGAAAGCTGAGGAAGCCACAGAAAAGTCTGAAGCTAGGAGATGTTCGTTCATGAGGTTTAAGGAAAGAAGCCATCTCTATAAAGTAAAAGTGCAGAGTGAAGGAGCAAGGGCTGATGGAGAAGCTGCAGCAAGTTCTCCAGAAGACTGAACTGAGACAGTTAATACAAGTGGCTGCACTAAGCAATGGATTTATAATGCAGGTGAAACAGCCTTCTGTGGAAAGAAGATGCCATCTAGGACTTTCAGAGCTACAGAGAAGTCAATGCCTGCCTTCAAAGGACAGGCTGACTCTCTTGTTAGGGGCTAACGCAGCTGCTGACTTGAAGTTGAAGCCAATGCTCATTCACCATTCCGAAAATCCTAGGGCCCTTAAGAACGATGCTAGATCTACCCTGCCTGTGCTCTGTAAATGGAACAACAAAGCTGATGACAGCACATCTGTTTACAACATGGTTTATCAAATATCTTAAGCCTGCTGTGATCATCTACTGCTCAGAAAAATGGTCTTTTTCAAAGTATCGGTGGTCAATGACAATGCACCCAGTCACCGAAGAACTGGTGGAGATGGACAGTGAGATAAATATTGTTTTCATGCCTCCTGACACAACATCCATTCTGAAGCCCAAGGATCAAGGAGTGATTTTGACTTCCAAATCATATTATTTTGGAAATACATTTCATAAGGCTATATAGCTATCATGGATAGTAATTCTTTGGGGGGTTCTGAGCAAAGTCAATGGAAAACCTTCCGGAAAGAGTTCACCATTCTAGATATCATTCAGAATGTTCATGATTCATGGGTAGAGGTCAAAATACCAACATGAACAGAAGTTTGGAAGAAGCTGACTCCAACCCTCATGGATGACTTGAAGGGGTTCAAGACTTCAGTGGAGGAAATCACTGCAGATGTGGTGGAAACAGCAAGAAAGCTAGAAGTGGAGCCTGAAGATGGGACTGCATTGCTGCCATCTTACGATCAAACTTGAGAGGATGAGGAGTTGCTTCTTATGGGCGAACAAAGAATGTGGTTTCTTGAGATGGAATTTACTCCTGGTGGAGATGCCATAAAGATTGTTGGAATGACGACAAAGGATTTAGAATATTACATAAACTTAGTTAATCAAGCAGCAACAGGGTTTGAGAGGTTGGACTCCAATTCTGAAAGAAGTTCTACGATGGGTAAAATGCTACCAAACCACATCACATACTACAGAGAAATCATTTGTGAAAAAAAGAGTCCATTGATGTGGCAAATTTCATTTTTGTCTTAAGAAATGGACACAGCCACCCACACCTTCGGCAACCACCACCTGAACAGTCAGAGGCCAGCGACATCAAAAGAACACCCTCCACCAGCAAAAAGATTAGGACTCACGGACATCTCAGAGGATGTTTAGCATTTTTTACCGATAAAGTATTTATTTTTATTTTTTTATTAATAATTTTAATTTTGTTATATTAGTCACCATACAGTACATCCCCAGTTTTTGATGCAATGTTCCATGATTCATTAGTTGCGTATAACACCCAGTGCACCATGCAATATGTACCCTCCTTACTACCTATCACCAGCCTATCCCATTCCCCCGCCCCCCTCCCCTCTGAAGCCCTCAGTTTGTTTCCCAGAGTCCATAGTCTCTCATGCTTCATTCCCCTTTCTGATTACTCCCCCTTCATTCTTCCCTTCCTTCTCCTACCGATCTTCCTATTTCTTATGTTCCATAAATGAGTGAAACCATATGATAATTCTTTCTCTGCTTGACTTATTTCACTTAGCATAATCTCCTCAAGTCCCATCTATATTGCTGCAAACGTTGTGTAATCGTTCTGATATTTTTAAATTTAGCTACCTACGTTGTTTTTTTTAGATGTAATGCTATTTCACACTTAATGGACTACAGTATAGTATAAACATAACTTCTATAAGCACTGGGAAACCAAAACATTTATTTGACTCACTTTATTGCAATATTCGCTTTGCTGTGGTGATCTGGAACCCAACCTGCAGTATCTCCAAGGTATGCCTAGAAATAGAAAATGTGCGGAAAAGGAAGATCCTAGCAACTGTAGTAAATGTGACTAACTTATTAAAAGAGAACCTCAGAATAGGTAATATAATATACAGATAGAGGCTATTTACAAAATGTACAGAGCTGAATGAAAAGGAAACAGAGAGGCTGAAAACAAGGGATGGGGAAAAATGCAAAACAGTCAAACACTAACAAAAAAGAAGAAAGTGCAATGATCTTAAATGTGACAAAATAGGATCTAAAGAACACAGACATTTTAGATATCAATAAATGAAAAGTTGTAATGATGAAATAGAAAATTTTGAACTTGAATGAACCCAAATAAAACTTACATAGAGAGCAAAAGTTGATAGAAACACAGAGAGAAACAGACAAACCCACAATCACAGTGCGTATCTGTCATATAGTGACAGATCAAGTACCCCAAAAAAGCAAGGCTGTAGGAGATTTGAACACCAAAATGAACAAATTCGCTGTAACAGGTTTGTATAGAACTTTGCATTCCTAAAGACAGGGAATGTACACTGTTCTATGCAAAGACCATTTACAAAGACTGTTCTAGACACAAAGGAAATCTCAACAAATTCCACACTATTAGTATCAAGATGACCACATTACACACAATAAAACTACTAAATCCATATATCTGGGATTTTTTCCCCCACGTGTCAATAATGAATGAGTTAAGCAGGAAAACAAAATGAAAATTGCAAAATACTTAATAATGTGAAAAAAATCCTATATATCAAGGCCAGTGGGATAAAGGCAATTATACACTTCAAATTATTTCCTAAAAACACTACAGATTAAATAACCGAATATTTCCACAGCATATGCTAGAAAAGGAATCACAAAATGAACCCAGATAAAGCAATGGTAAGAAAAAAGATACAACCCCATAATGAAAATAAGCATACAAAAAAAAAAAAAAAAAACCCTAGAATTAATTAAAGCAAACTGGTACCTCACTTAAAACACTAATGAAATACTTTTGTGAGTATATCAAAGGAAAACACATGAAATGGTAAGAAGAACAAAAATAAATAAGTTTCAAATAAAATACAACTCAATAAATATCTCTATAAATCAAGACATTTTTAATTTTTAAAATTGTAACATTTCAAAATTACCAAGAATCTCAGAAACTCGAATGACAGGGACAGTTTTCTAGAAAAATATAAATTACCAAAGAGAAGTAGAAAACCTGAACAGACTAATTAGCACAGCATAAATTGAAAAAAAAAAAATTGCCAGCATTCTAGTATCCCAAGGTTACTGGTATCATACCAAGCAAGGTTTTATCAACTTGAATGAGCTTAACCTGGCACTGTACTCATTTCTAGTAGCAAGGTTTTGTAGACACTAAAATGAACTATGAATAGGAATTTATTCAGCACATACATTTCATGCTTATAGACAATTAAGACCTGGTCGTTCTTGCAAATACGGCAGCCTTTACTAAATTTGTGGGTTTTAGGGGCCCCTGGGTGGTTCAGTTGGTTAAGCATCTGCCTTCGGCTCAGGTCATTATCCCAGAGTCCTGGGATCGAGCCCCGCATCAGGCTCCCTGCTCAGCAGGAGAGTCTGCTTCTTCCTCTTCCTCTGCTCTTACCCCCGCTTGTACTTACTGTATCTCTCAAATAAATAAATAAAATCTTTAAAAAATTTTTTTTAAAAATTTGTGGTTTCTAAAAATCTAAATACTATAAAAATGGTTAGGAATAAAGGAATTGCTTTCCTATCCAGTGGCATTCTTAGTGAATCCCATTAATTTTATAATGTCCTTCGCCTTGGAATTGTTCATTATTTCACAGGGACCTTGCTTTTCAGGTTTCCAGATTTAATAACAGATGCCTAGGTTGTGCTTGATGACGAAACTGTAAGAGAATAAATGTATAGAACAATATAGAAAGGCTCTTCCTTTCAGTATTCCAGGTTTCTAAATGAACGGCAGGGTGAGGAGGGTGACAGAGAGGTAAAAGTAAACTTTTAAAGCCACAATTAACATAAACTATTGATGCTGATAATCACTGGGGTAGGCAGAATAATGGCTTCCCAAAGATGTCCAAGCCCTAATCCCTAGACCACTGAATGTGTTGCCTTACTGGCAAGAGGATTGCAGATCCATAGGACATTGAGAACGTCAAGGTAGAGAGATGAGCCTGAGTTATCCAGGTGGGTCCAGCCTTATCAATGAGCCCCTCCTTACAGTCCAGCAAACTCTCCCTAGATGGAGTCAGAGGGAATCAGTAGAAAGGAAAGTCAGAGAGATTCCAAGTGTGAGCATGGGGTGATTCTGAGATGTAACGGGACCATGTACAATAGCGGCAGAGAGATTTCTAGATGTTAAGGGCTGCCCCAGGCTGACAGCCAGCAAGAAACGCTTAAGTACAGAGGCAGTAGAATTCTACCCACAACCCAAATGAGCCTGGACAGATTCTTCCCCAGAGCCTCGAGAAGGGAATGCAGCCCTCCCCTCACCTTGACTTTGGTCTTATGAGATCCTAAGGACAGAAACCAGCTGAGCCACACTGTATCCAGAGTCTGACCTACAGAAACCTCGGGTGAACAATCACATGAATATTGTTTTATGTCACTGAATTTGTGGTAATTTTTACAGCAACACAAATGAATACAACCACCAACCAAAATAACAAATATACAGATGCAGTGCTCTTCCTCTTACCCACAAAAGAGTGGGGACTCGAAACTTCCTGAGGCTATCCCCATGACTTGGAGGAGGCGTTCCCCAATATTGAACTCACCAATATGAAGAACTTTCCAAAATGTCAGCCATGTCTTTACTTGGTGTCAGCAAGTTACGATGAAGTGAAACTATTCGTTCTGCTGACGTTCCACCATATGGTAATGGATCTACATTTGCTGTTACGTGCCAGATGGAACTGGGACACCAACCGCTTACAGTGTCATCTAAAACACAGAGGTAAGCAAAAATTTAGGAATCCCTGATGTTAAAATTGGAGACAAGACGTTTCATGACCATGTTGAAATCTGTGATTTTCTTATTTGAACTGACCACGAGCCTGTTTGAGGATTTTTGTCCAATTGTGAGTCTGTGCCCTAAATTATACCACTACTACACGGCGCTGAAATCATCTTCATTATCTATGACACATTACCAGTCATTAAAGCAATCTGAAATACTGAGGCTGCCAGCCATCTGCCCTTAGAAATACCCAATTATATTATGCAACCTCCTTAGAAAATTTTTATGGTGTAAGATCTCCCTAACTCACATCCACAAGTTGATAAAAAGGCACATATTTTACTATTCTACATCCCAGATTGGTTTGCATCTGATACCAGTGTATGGTTTGGAAGGTAGAAAAACTTTCTAAGAAATTCAAGCTATTCACCTATCATCGACATGAATTCTTTGCCATAAATCTGACTTTTTTGAAAGAAATCCACTATTATAGATTTTTGTCATCGCCTGACCCTAGGGACATCATCTGCAAACCATCGAGGAATTTTTTTTTTTTTAAGATTTTATTTATTTATTTGACAGAGACAGAGACAGCCAGAGAGAGAGGGAACACAAGCAGGGGGAGTGGGAGAGGAAGAAACAGGCTCATAGCGGAGAAGCCTGATGTGGGGCTCGATCCCATAACATCGGGATCACGCCCTGAGCTGAAGGCAGACGCCCAACCGCTGTGCCACCCAGGCGCCCCCATCGAGGAATATTTTTTAACCGGATGCTAAGTGTCTGAGATTTTAGGTCAGGCTATAAGGATGATGTAAACAAACTCGTTCTGGAAGTGTCTTACTAGAGGGTGCTGAGAATCGATATGTTGCTCAATAATCAAGAACAGGAGTCAGTCCTGAACCGACTTGCGAGCCTTGCCAGTCTCCATCAATAGAGGGCTGGAGGTTTATGAGAAAACGCAGCGCCTACTCCGAGAACTTTCCATAACCCCTCCGCTGCTAGATAGGAAACTGGCTTTCTGCCTCAGGACAAGAGGGTTCCAAGCCTGCCAATTTGGTCCAGAACACGGTAAGTCCAGCCTACGATTTACACTAATCCTCTGCTAATTAAGAGTTCAGCTCTTCAAGGAGATGAACTGCAGAGCCATTCTTCCTGATGAAAAAAACGACAAGAAACATTTTCTGTGTAATCACCTCACACTATTTTTTTTTTCAGGCAACGCATATACTTTGTTCATTTTAAGATAAAACATAATCGCTTGGAATTTCTATACTCGCAAATACAGCACAGAGAGAGCCTAATAACAGAGCGCAAATTAACGGGTTACAACTTGATGTTACTTTGGGGACAAGGGTTGCGTATATGTTAAGAAATGCTGCTGGTCCAAGTTTGTGCTTTCATTTCCTTTGAGTTCCTGTGGTGAGCTGATCAGCCAAAGGGCAATTTTGCAGCAAGAAAACAATGAGTTGTTAAAGAACCCTCTTTCCTTTTCTGTTTAGTCACTGCTCCTTGGCAAATTTGGAGAGATACTTTCTGTGGGCAATAGGGCCTGATAAATTCCATTTATTCTCTATTTTTTTTAGAGAGAGAGAATGCACTTGTGGGGGTGGGGGTGGGGGGCATCGAGGAGGGGCAGAGGGAGAGGGAGAGAGAGAATCCCAGACTCCATGCCCAGCACGAAGCCTGATGCGGGGCTCAATCTCACGACCCTGAGACCATGACCTGAGCTGAAATCAAGAGTGGGATCCTTAACAGACTGAGCCACCCAGGTGCCCCTGAAAGCTTACCATGTACCAGATGATATAAGGACAAAAATACAGAACACAGTTTCTATTACAAACAGTATGTTCTCACAGCTCATAAAGAGACTCTGCATATACGTTTATAATAAATAGAATACACAGACATATCATGTCTCTGTTTTTTGAACAAGTTCACATGGATCATTTCTTTGGAACCAGCCCACAATTTTTATATTTCATTATTTAAAAAATTATATCACCTATTTCCACACACTTCCAAAGCATATAACAAGTCCAGGTTTTAGGATTATTTTTCTGTAGCATACATTTTAAGTAGGCTTACAACAGGAAAGGAAACATACACTTGAATCAGACTACTTTAAATCATACCATAGGATACTTTCCATGGAAACATTCTACAGAAGTTCCCTGTCCAATCCTAAAGCAGAGCCACCAGCGACATGTGGCTCTTTATATTTAAATTCTTTAAAATTAAGAACTCAGTTCCTCAGCTGCACTAACCCATTTCAAGTGCTCGAGGCCACCTGTGGCTAATGGCCACCATACTGGACAGCACAGACTATTTTATTCATCACAGAGAGTTCGATTAGATAGCACATCTATAGTTGTCCCTGTATTTATCTTAATGCACAAAAGAGGGTATTTTCTCGACCCACGTCTTAGCCTTTTTGTACAGTTGTAGACCGTAAAGGAAGTCTGAAAACAAATATATCAACACGTATTATTACCCAAGAGAACTAATGCTTACAAAGTTTGAGCTGACAGGAAGATCACTCAGGGCTTTCCTCTAGATTCTGAGGTCCACCTTGCACTGAAATCCATACCCTTCTGGTCCCTGACAAGAGTATGGTGGCTGATTGAAATCTAGGGCTGAGACGATCAGATTTTATCTACTATGACGGTGCTGATTGATTTGTAATCGCTGCTTGATTCAAGCTCCAGAGCTCAGAGAGAAAAAGGGGCTTGATGTGTTAATGATGACTCACGGGTCAAGAGCTGACGTTCTGCTTGCTGGCTGGGGTATTTTCTATCACAAGCATTCGCGCGCAACTAATAAGCACCCGCAGTGGGAAGATACACACGCAGAAGGAAAGCAAGCTTGAAGCAGGCAATGGTCTATTTCATATCTGCCGGACTACCTGAAAATCATCCTTCAGCTTTGGCTCTCCAACTTTAGAAGAATATAGATGGAACTCTGGTGATAAAAGGAAAAACTTTAAATTACTCTCATGCACGTTCCCCAAGCCCTGAATAACTGAGCCCACCTTCTCCCCATCTTTTATAAGAGATATGAGTCCTGTCTGGACTCAAAAAACCTCTTTGGGATGGTTCTGTGAGAGAAACTATAAAATAACCTTCTAAGAGAGTCTTTTATGGAGAAAATGAAATGTCACCTCTCCTGCAGTGGCTTAAAAAATATGTTTTCCTGAAAATCAGAAGACACATGGAAGGCTCCTTCAGGCAACATGACTCTTCAACAGTCTCTAGAGGATTTCAGAAATACAATTTCTCCTTCGTAGACTCTTGCCTGTCCACTGCATAAATGCCTAGTGCACTCCGTCCCCAGGAGAAAAATGTATGATTTTGCTCACAGGAAATGAATTTTGAGAACTGCTTTAACTCCAACTTTCTCTTGGAAGGTTGAATTTCATAAAGATTTCCAAGCTCATCCATCTGAATATTCACGTTGAACACTCTGGTCCAGCCACGATGGGGTTACACGGAGCGTGATCCTACTGTGGAAGCTGTCTGGGAGCCGTCCTTTGTTGTAGCTCTTCGGCCATCTTCCTTCCACAGCGAAGAAGAAAACGCAAATCTACGTTTTCCTCTTTGTGAGCAATGCTCAGAGAATATATTGGTGAAAAAACCGAAGTCTCTTTGATGAACTGTGATTTTTCAGTCATCTGTATGAAGTTTTTTTTTTCGTTCCATTTTCTGGGATAACCATGAGTTGGTAGTATGAAAATAGAAGTGGTTTTTAAAGCAGATATATTAAAGAAGAAATTCTTCGAAAGCCACGATGACTACTGGAAGAATGTTGCATCCTTTGTTATGATCAGGAGGACCACATTTGTATAAAGTGAGACTACGGGGCGCCTGGGTGGCACAGCGGTTGGGCGTCTGCCTTCGGCTCAGGGCGTGATCTCGGCGTTGTGGGATCGAGCCCCACATCGGGCTCCTCCACTAGGAGCCTGCTTCTTCCTCTCCCACTCCCCCTGCTTGTGTTCCCTCTCTCGCTGGCTGTCTCTATCTCTGTCGAATAAATAAATAAAATCTTTAAAAAAAAAAAGTGAGACTATCAATTTAAATAGAAAAAAGAACTTGAAGGAACATTATTCAATTTGGTTCTTAATTGAAATGTTTACATTGTTAAGAATTTCTTTTTGCTCTAATTCCTGATTTGGCACCACAATTCATATTGCTATCACCCTGGAAATCTTGTTTTAATCAATTTCTTAAGAAAAGTCAATGATGCAATGACAATATCTTTGATGACTTAAAGTGTCGGGTATCAATCCATGGTAATGAGGCTGCTGGATAAAGGGCCTCCTTGACATTTTAAGCATGTGCAACAGTGGCATAAAATAATGCACAGGCCTTCTACCAGCTGGACATTTCAGCACAAAATGAGTATCTGATGATTTAAAGATATACCTTTAAAAA
This sequence comes from Ursus arctos, assembly GCF_023065955.2. Classification (NCBI taxonomy): domain Eukaryota; kingdom Metazoa; phylum Chordata; class Mammalia; order Carnivora; family Ursidae; genus Ursus; species Ursus arctos. The sequence continues at coordinate 22,474,085 of NW_026622997.1, forward strand.
TTCAAAATACAAAAAAAAAAAGTAAAAGAAAACAAAGAAACAAATATTTTATATAATTTTATGCAGCTTCTAAAAAGAATAGCATAGTTATAGTCTTGAGTGAGAAAACATCAAATACAATCCTAAATATAATTCAGTCCCATGTAGAAATAGATATATATGTATATACATACAAACACATACATATGTATACACATATGACTATGTATAAACTGGAGAATTCCCATGTAAAGAATAATTTTAACAATGTGACATATGAATATTCTAATTACTAGCCATTTGCCAAGAAAATGCTACAAGGAGAAAAGTATAAATGAATTAACTTGGAAATGCAGGTTGAATGTCCAGTTAATAACATTTATTGAGAACTTTTTATACGGCAGGTATGACGCTAAACACTTTACACACAATCAGCCATTTGATCCTTACAAATCAGTAAGGCACAATTAATAAGCATATTTCCTAGGAAAAGACTAAGATTCGTAGCGGTTTGCTAATTTGTCCAGTTACACGGCTAATAAATGCTGATGTCGATGCCAAGTCTGTCTCACCCCAAATTCTCTCTTTCGTGATGAATAGGTAAGAATTATGTTACATTAACATTTCAAAGCACTGGCTTACGAGGGTTGGTCTCTGCTCACTCAATTATGGTGTTTTATATATATAAATGGTTTTCTCCCAAGTGCTTAAAAATACACATTTATTTCAAGTGAATCAATGCATACTGACTGTGTACTTTGTGTTGGGCCCTGTGCTTGCACATGAGAACAAAAAGATGAATAAGGTCCTCAAGGAGGTCAGCCCAGTGGAGGAGAAGAGCACACAAACAAATGTTTACAATATACCATGCTAAATGCCAGGCTGCCAGGGTTCAAAATGCTTCAGAAGAAAAAAGATGGCCTATTATTTGGGGAATCCACATCATTTTAAAAGACTGTTTGCAAGATTAATTTTCTGGGCAAGCTTTTTACTACACACCATTTGTACAGAATTCTGATGTAAATTTTCATAAATTCCCGAACAGTGGAGTTTTAAATGTTATTGTCGTTAATACTAACATCCCTGAGGGTATTTCACAAACGAGCTAAGACACAGTCTAGTTATTCTAGAAGGAAATGCATCTAAGTCACATAACATAGGTAGTCCTCTTTGGGGAAAGAAAATGAGGGTAAAAGGTGGTGGGAATTTTTCTTTGAGTCATATGTTCATGAAATTCTTAATTAGTTGGATAATAATTTGCTCCTGCCTTGTTGAAATAGCTAATAATATTTTGAATGTTTAAATATGTTATAGAATATTAAAATGATACTTTATTAGTGATGCTAGGGATATTTAAAATTATAATTAGTTTTCACACACAAAGCACATTTTTCAAAATAAAAGAAATCTGACTCCTGATGAAGTAAGAGCACTCAAAAGTTGATGTCTTCTTAAGGAATTTTTAATTAAATCCTTATTATCTTCTTGTTCCAAATAAAGCAGTGATAGCTCTCAAAAACTTGTTCCACCTTATGGGATTTTTCATTACATTTTGTGTTATCTACTTAAGGGATGTTTAAATACAGTACTATATAAACATATTGTCACACACCAAGAGACAAAATGCAGAATAAGTGATTCTCAGTTTTTACAACTGGTCTTCTCTTCATGGGTAGACCAGAGGCCTAACCTTTCCCTGCATCTCTGTCCCTATCCACTCTGTTCCTAATTCACTGTCCCCATAAGCTGGAGTCAAGCAACCAGGGAGGAGAGAGGGGTAAATGGCAGCACAGATGAATGTGTCACTTAAGGGAGGTCAGAGAAACCTCTTGATCAATGTGTCTTTGCAGATTTCTTCTAACTCCATAAAACAGAGGATTCCACAGCCAATCTTTTACTGTAACTTGTGCTTTGGATTTGAGTCCGAAGTTATCAGAGCATTATTAGAACTATAAGAACTGGAAATGAACTTTTCACAGAGTAATTTTATCTATAAAATGGGAACATTAAACTCGATCATCTGTAAGACCCAGCTCTTACACTTCTGAGGTCTTGATGCCAAGAATTAGGTAAAATATTTGTCTACTTATATGTGAGGAGAGAGTTCCTCTTTTTTATGCAGGAAGTATGGAACTCTAGGTATTTGAACATCTGTTATTTTCCTAAAAGGATTAGATAAATGAGCTAAAAACATAGAAGAGATTTAGAAGTAGGTTATTGGGAAAATTTCTATGACTTTCTAAGCCTCTAATAAAATATTAGCAAAATGAATTAATCAAAAAAATAATAAAAGTATGATAAGAAGCGAGTGTTTGTTGATGAATTGTTGAAGCATGCAGCAACCTAAGATTGTTTGAGAAAAACCAAGAGGGGCCCTCTTCTCACCCTTCCCTACATAAATAGCAAGTATAGATGCATAGATCCGTTCCTATATCCCCTGTGCATGTACAGTGCAGAAAGGTGGTAAACAAATGAAAAGTTTTTAAGAGTAATTACCTCTAAATGATCGAACAAAGGCAATTACCGTGTTCTTCTCTTTTTATGCATTCCCTAGATTTCTTCTTATTTATCATCAGAAAAAGATATTTTGATACTACTGATTTGTTTATATTAACAGCCCCCTGGATAGGGTCTGCTTCAAGTGTCATCTGCTTTTTAGCAAGAAATAACGTTAAATAATTTTAGTATATGAGAACATCTATGGCAGACATGCCTACAAGCAAGAAATATGAGAAGTTTGATCTAATACAGAAAAGCTGAATTCGCATGTCACAGATGGGGAGCCCAGAACAAAAAGGAAAAAAAAATGTATTATGGTCAAAGCTGATGGTGGGTGAGCACAGTTTACGTTTCATAGTGTATAGCAAAAGATTGGGTTTTGCCAGCTTTGCAAGACCTACTCATTACATGATAGGATGAAGAGATAAAAACTATAAATTATCCATTGGGATATTTTTAAGGACTTGAAGCAGAATGTGGTCATTTATTTTATTTACTATATTCAGACAACATTGTACAATTTTGTTGAAGAAATTTGTTAAATGTCTTCTTCAAAATGAAGGCATTTTTTAGACTTAGGATTCTCAGAAGCCAATTGCTTGGATTCCTATTGGCTCTTCAAAGAGATCATGCTTATTGATGTGATAAAGCATCTCAACAAAATAAAATTGAAACTATGGACATACAAACACACATGATTTTGTTGCATGAAGATATAAACATGTTCAGACTCAACATGGACCCCTGGATGGAGCTGGTCTGCACCCTCCTCTCATTGCTGCACTCCAGATAAATAGACTCACAGTCTTAGACAAATTGCAGAGCTATGTTATGGAAAGTAATTTGTAATTTCAGAAGAGAGTTATGGGAGGAAGGAGAAAAGTTAACTGTTTCTCCAATCTTCCATAAATTATGAGTGCTTGATTGGAGAAGCAGAGGGCCAGAGAGACAGACAGAAGGAAAAGAGACTTCATAGATGAACACCGAGGAAGCGGAATGTGTCCTATTGTCTGGAGAATGACATGGACCCCAAATCAACAGATTGCAGGCACATTTTCAGAGAATGTGTATCCTCTTTTGGGTGAAAACAAAAACAACAACAACAACAAAAAAGAGTCAACTTTCTGTTGTGATGTGTCCAAGAAGGTTTCTGAAACTTTTTTTTTTTAAATCATTGAAGATCTTATCTGGAATTATCAGAAGGAGAGAGAACTCATGTAACTGAATTATTTGGAAGACATAGTACACTTTTATTGACTTCAGCTAAGTATATGTTCAAATTTTTCCTGTATTTTTTTCAATATGTTTGGTGTCTAAAACTCCAGAATAGGTAATATATTCTTCAACAACCATTTATGAAAACACAATAGAAATTAGATGTTTTATGTGTGTTTTTTTAAATCACATTAATCCTTCTATTACCACCATTACTAGCCTCATTTTTTCAGGTGAAATGTCTGGAACACAAGAGTGAAGTGATGTGACTAAGGTCTTACTACAGATTGCAGGTGTGAGAATTGAAATGCAAATCTATCTTCTGGCTGTGAAGTTGTAACTTTCACATATATCATGCTTCCTTCTCAGGAAAGTGCAAGTTTTATCTTTCTTTAACTCATGTCAGCTTCCTATTACACTGGAACATGATCAGGATCTCCATTTATCTATTTATACATCATCTTCATTGTTCCTATTTTACGAAGAACAGTACAAAATTTTCAAGGATTTTTTTTTTGGTATGAGTGGGAATGCTTATGTGGTTTTTCTCTTCCAGTTCAAAATATGAGAATTATTTTAAATATTTCCAAATACTAAACCATTCTTAAATCACTGGCATGACTACCATGTGGTCAAGTTGTTTTTTGCCTCTTAATAATGTTGTTGGAATCAATTTGTTTATATTTTGTCTAGAATGCTTGCATTTATTCACAAGTGAAATCGACCTGCAGTTTTATTATGTTATTATGCAGTTTGGTTTCCAATGTTCACTCTATTTTATCCTTTTTAAGATTTCATTTATTTTTTTAAAGTTGTTTCTTTATTTGAGAAAGAGACAGAGACAGCGAGAGAGAGCACGAGTGGGGAAGAGAGGGAGAAGCAGGTTCCCCAGTGATCAGGGAGCTTGACGTGGGGCTTGATCTCAGGAGCCTGGGATCATGACCTGAGATGAAATCAAGAGTCACATGCTTAACCAATTAAGCCACCCAGGCGCCCCCACCAATGTTCACTTTAAAGAAAAAGTCTTTGTCTATGCTTCATAATACTTCAAATAATTGTGGAATCGTGTATTCTTTGAATCTGGGTAGAGAGTTCACCTAACCAAAAAGAGAAAAGAAAAGAAGAAAAAAAAGAAAAGAAAAGAAAGGAAAAGAAAAGAAAAGAAAGAAGAAGAAAAGAAAAAAGAAGAAAAGAAGTAGAGCTTCCGACATCTAAACACTGTGAGTCTTTTTACTTTCCACACGTCTGCCTTAACCTCTCTGCCTAAACTGAGGAGTTGATTTAACTCAAAGGGAACAAGAACCTTTAAGAAGGAATACTGTCCCACAAATTGTAGAGGTGTGTGCATCTCAGAGCTAGAAATTCCAGACAATTTGGCCAAACTGCTAAACACCACCTGCCTCTGTAAACACACCTTGTTTTTCATAAACAACGTGCTTCAGCTCTAGGACAGCTCTCCACCAAGGACTCAGGTGCTGTCATCTTCCCACTTTGCCGTTTCCCCGTGTGGGCAGGATGCTATAGCCGTCACAGGCTGACACGACCATATCCGGAGAAGAAGGAAGCTATTTCCTCTCCCATGTCTACTTTATTCGGTAACACATTTCCCAAGAGTTCTTAGGAGACATCTCCTCCAGTCCCCTTCACCAGGATTGGATCATAGATGCTAAGGAGATGAGAATACAAGTGTGAGGCGTTTTCAGCATCTGTTGTAGGAGTATGCTCTCCCAGCCAGCAAGAAATGCAAGAGAAAGAGCTGTTCTGAAGGCCACCAATACTTGGGCCATAGAGAATAGGGGAGGGTGGGCACCCGGTAACCCCCACTGGGGAGGGAGGAAAAAGCACCAAAGAAGGGAGTATCTGGCTATAAAACATAAGCGTTCTTCACGTCCCAGGGCAAAGAACTGTAGAGGACAGTGCAGTTGCCTTTCAGTATTGTTCCTGTAGCAGGCTCTGAATACATTTTGGATTTTCTCCTAAGGTTGCATGGATTGAAAATGTAAGGTCGATAAGGGCTGGATAGATTCATAGCAACCGAGGATAGGAATATCTGAGGGCACACCCTCTCTTTCTGATGACGAACTCAAAGAAGACAGCAGTGAACTTTTACAACCGTCCCGGTGGCGGTCGAAGACCAGGTGTAAGCCCGCACACTACAGTAGTCTCATCGCCGTTACACCCACATGGGATGCTCTACACACGAGACCACAGGCTGCCACAGGGACGCCCCCTTTCCTATATTCCTCCACATTTTATTAATCCGTTAATACTATCTTTCATCAGAGGGATGAGAATGGCTGACATATGGGAACAGAGGTTATTTATTGTGGAAGGGAAAAAAACCCCACCTCCAATATGGCAATAAAGATGACCAAATCTTATCATTCTTTGTGTTAAGTGTGTTACTTAGGCTTCCCTCATCAGTGTTTAATCGGCTTCCTTCATACTGTCTCCATGAAGCCAGAGACGTACATATTAAACACAGAGTTTCTGACAGCTTCCCCTTCCCTAGGGTGGCTTGCTCAACTAATAATAACTAAGATATCTTTTGACAAGTGCAGCTAAGAGCTAGTAAAGCTTAGTCAATCTACATCGGCCTTGTTGGCACTTTCTTTCTGTTTCACACCTGCCTTACCTTGAATAAAAGAAGCTGGACAATGACCATGGTAGCCAGAAAATCTGAGCGAGATGGCGGATAAAATCGGGCAAGGCGGGTTAGTGGGGACGGATGCAAAACCAGACTCATATTGATCAGGGGAAGGAAAATACTTTTTCCAACTGCAATTGCAGCTGAAACCCATAAATTAGATGATTGAAGTAATAAGACACGTGAAATGGCTTTTAAGTCCACTACCCACTCTGTGTAATAAATTCCGAATGACATCGAGGCTTTTAGTGGAGAGAATGATTTATTGCCATCTGCAAGAAGGAAGCTTTCAGGGATTATCTCTAACGTGGCAAAACACTATTCCAAATTTCACAAAATTAGCAAAGCTTAGTGAAGCTTGGTGACTGAACTGACAAGCAAGCTCGAAAAGAAATTTTTAATGGAACAAAAATACCGCAAATGTGCACTCTCACATACCAATACTTAGGCGTGTATTATCTCCTCAGAAATAATCCAAATTTCATATGAAAGGAAGATCTTTAATTTTTTACAAGAAAAAAATTCCTGAGACTATCGGATTTGTTTTTTGGTTATTTTTGCTACGCACACATATCCCAAAAAGATACATAGAAAAGTATAAATATATTCCAACTCACTTTCATCATGGAAGGGCCAAAATCCTAAGCTGATTTAACTTTTCTTGCCTCTGGCAACACCCTCCATTTACTCCTTCATTCAGGAAGAGCTGACACAGTTCAACCATGAGCTACCCGAACAAGGCAGGGAGGGAACCATCGTGGAAGTAACTTCACATCTCCATCTTTTAAAAAAAATCTGCTCTTAGGCAACGTAGGTAAAATCCAAGGGGTTCTTACAAAAAACGCTATTACTTGTCAAGCAGACGACACAACAGGAGGTGACAGAGAAGTCTGAGGACTGGGACAGGAGGCGAGAGGGATGATGCCATGAAGTCTGAGACCTGGAAAGACTTCGTGGCTCTGGGATGTATCACGACTTGTCCAGCTGGTCTTTTTTTTTTCCAGCAGGTTTGCAAAGAATCAGAAAGTTGCGAATCGAAGTATGCTTTCTGTGCAGACACTGGGCTCTCACTGACAGAATTGTCAGATTCCAAAGATGAGATACTGGTGATTGCTTTTTTGGGGGGGGTCCTGGTCTAGGATGAGCAGCACCTGGCTTTCAAGACGGAGGACACTAGCCTTGCATACACTGTGTCCCTTCCCACTCACTCCTTCCCGTCTTTACCCATAGTCCTCTTGCTTCCCTAGGACATGCACTCAGTCCTGGCTGAGCCATAACTGGCATCCATTCATTAATCATTTCTTGAACCTCTTTGTTATCCCTCCATGTCACCGATTTGACTACCACAGAGACTCAGATTTAATTATCTCATCTGTCAAGACTACAGTCTAAGAGAGGAAATGTTTTGGATATTAACACAGCCTCTTTTTCCCCCCTCTAAATTTAATGGAACTGTGTTCCAATTTTTAATGATTTCTCAATTACTGCAAGATAGAAAAATAGCAAAAAAAAAAAAAAGTCCTTCTCAATTACATAATTAAAAAGAGTATCTTCCTAATTTTCAAGTTGCCAATCTAAGAACGGTACATGGTTTGTTAATAAGTGGTACAATGGGACAAATAGCTAAAGCAGAAGAGGACTGTACCATTTAATAGTGCATTTTCTTCCAAATCCTCCTCATAGAAGCAAACTCTTCCTACAAATGATAATTAGTAATTAAAAGTCACAAAACACATTATGTTTGAGGTAGCCAGTGTCTCTGACTATGCCAAGGCATACTCTCCCACTAATCAGTTACTAAAATGTTGTGTCTTGCAGATTTATGATATGAATATCAAATAAATCACTTCTTTCCAACATTTCCATTTGCACTGAATCTGAAGATGAAGAGAAGGCATCCTCATCATAAGAAAGAAAATATTCCTCAAGAAAGTAGACCCTTAATTTTACAAATGCGGAGAAGTATTTCAGATACTGATGTGCTCCCCAAACCCTGTGATTTACATTCAGAAAGGAACGAGTGACCAAATGTTTACTCAGTTTCTGAGTTAACAGAAAGACCTGTGTCCAGGAATACCGGCACGTCACCCCAGACACTATTGAAAACTAATATTATTCCTTGAAAAGTAGTTCTTTCTTAGAATCCATTTGTTCTGCTTATCTATTGCTATGTAATGAAGCTCTCTCCAAACCTAGTGACATAAAAACAGCGACCATTTATTGTGGTCATGGAGTCAGTAGGTCAGGAATTTGAACAGAGCCCAGTGGGGATGGCCTGACTCTGCTCCACGGTATTTGGGGCCCCTGCTTGAAGATTCAAGTGGGTTGAGAGTGACTCAGTCTTTGGGGGCTGGAACGGTCTAGAGGCTTCCTCACTCCTATGACTGGTGCCTGAGCTAGGATGACCCAAAGGCTGAGCTCAGCTAAGGCTGTTGACCAGCAGGCCTGCCTACAGTCTCTCCAGGTGGCTTGGTCTCATCCCAGCATGGCAGCTGTGTTTCAGAAAAAACCCTCTGAGATGGAACATCTGGTACATGAGTATTGCAGGAGATCAGGGCTGACATTTCTTGACCTCTTCTGGCCCAGCCTCAGAATCCACAGAGCAACCCTTCCACTAAATTCTGTGGGTTACCAGTGAGTCGTAGAGGCCAGCCCAGTTTCCAAGGAAGTGCAGTGAGACTATCTCTTGATGGGGGAGTGGCAAGGTCACATTGCTGAAGAGCCTGAGGGATGGAAGATGTTTTTGCAGCCATCTTAGGAAAAGACATCTGTCATGCCTTCAAAGGAGGAGGATGGGGTATGAAATGCACTTAGCATCTCTCACATGCCATTCTTTATGTTAGGCAATACACACAGGATACCACTGAGTTACCAACTGCTTCGTGTGTCAGTCCTAGCATTTGCCACATTATGTTGAAAATATTGGCTTTTAATCTTTCTTTCCCTTACTAGTTAGTAAATTTGCCACAGTAAAGACTCCATTTTTATCTGTCCCCAGTGCCTTGTATACCTGGCATGTAACAGATGCTCAAGTATTTGTACATTAAAAAAAAATTAAAAAACAGGGGTGCCTGGGTGGCTCAGTCGGTTAAGCATCTGCCTTCCTCTCAGGTCATGATCCTGGGGTCCTGAGATCGAGCCCCACATAGGGCTCCCTGGTCAGTGGGGAGTCTGCTTCTCCCTCTCCCTCCTCTGCTCCCGCTTCTTGTGCTTTCTCTCGATCTCTCTCCCACTCTCTGTCAAATAAATAAAATCTTTTAGAAAATAAAATAAAAACTAAAAAACATCTCTCTAGTAGAATTTATCACAAGGTAGTTATTATTCAATAATACATGTTTTCTCTGCTGAACTCTGCCTGATTCAGACTTTGTCTTCTTAATCTCTCAATTAACACTCTGCCTGGCACAGAGTAGTTTCTCCATAAGTAGTTATAAAACTGAACAGCTCTTTTCTAGGAAGATGGCCCCACTATATGAAAACTAATAACAGACCTGGTATAAGGTTAAATATAATTAACTACATTCATGCCTATAGTCATGGAGATCAAAAGAATATATCTCCATGGTGTAACTGCTTTACAACAAGTGACTTCAAAAGCTACCGACTTTAAATAACAAATGTTTCATTATTGTTTGAGATTATACATGTTGAGTAGGCAGTTCTGATAGTGACTGGGCCTGTAGTTATCTGAGAACTCAGTCAATCTGGAACCACCAAGAGCATTCCCATGACTGGTATGGGGGGCTGGCTGACAGATGGGACCTCAGATGTTCTCTGGAACACCTGCAGAGAACCTCTCCCAGTGGCTTGAGCATCTCACAGCATGGGGGCTGGGTGTTGAGAGCCAGTATCCCAGAGCAAACATCCGAGAGAAAAGCAAGGGAAGCTGCCAGTCCTCACAAAAGATGGACTCAGAGTTGCTACAGTATGACTTGGGCCATATTCAACTGGTTAAACCATCACAGCACCAGTGAGACTCTAGGAGAGAGAAAAACAGTTTCACTCTCAAAGGGGAGCAGTCAGGAATGCATAGACATCTTTACTCACCATGGAATGAGAAGAGTGAGAAAGGAAAAACAAAGAGGAGCTAATTTGATATAACTTCTGTTTGTGAATAATTAGGCTTGTCAGACACAACACAGTTAAGCAAAGCTCAAGGCAAATGTTCTGAACTCTTGATACAGAGTTCAGAAACAGGAAACCTGATCTTTCCCCAGACTGTTAATAGGGCTGGTTGCTTGACAAAAGGGATTTGTATCATTTCATTATAAGGCATTTGAGATAACCCAACTGAGGGGTGTAAGTTCATTGGACATACACCAGTCAGCATCCTAAACATCTGCCCATTTATTTTAACCAATGCAAATTGAAAAAAGAAGTTGCATGGGAAAAGAGTCATGATGTTAGTTAAAAAGAGAGTTATAAACCTGTATTCATATCATCATTCTGATAATGTTTTTGCTTATATGTTTTCTGAGGTGTTGGCATTTAACACAATAATATATGAACACTCGAATTTACTACCTTTTGCCGCTTCTAGAAGAAGCTTCCTATACATCCTCGGGGGATGGGTTTCCAGAGATTAAATGTCCAGACTGGAGCTTCTTAGCTCCAGGGAAGCTAAATGGTGCGTGGCTGGGTCCAAGGACCTGGGAGCTGGCCATCTTAACCATGGAGTTGTCCAGGTGAGTCTTCAAATGTTGTGATACAAACCAATGAGAAAGAAAGCCTGGGTACTTCTGGGGAGCTAGAGGCGTGGAAGGATTCTTCAGAATTGTGAGAAAAGGATAAGAGGGTTGAAAATACTTTCAGGGAGGGAGTCTAGATTGCAACCGTTAAGTGTGCTTGAAGAACAAACCAGAGGTGGCAGGACCCCCACATGGAGTGCGTAGGGGGGCACCAGGAGCAGAATATTAAGAATATTAAGCTCCGTGGATCTGAAAACCATACCAGGTCCGCAGGTGGCACGGGACAAGAGGCACAGGGAGGCATGGTCTCTAAATCAACTTAAGAGCCGAGGCTCTTCCTGACTTCGTACACTGCAGAAACGCTGCTGTTCTGTGCAAACCTAAGAAAGGAGCCAGAAGAGGCTGAAAATGACTAAGATTGGATTTCAACCCCAAATGAATAAGGACAGAGTCAGACAGAATTTGATTGTACCCAGTATCAAGAAATGAGAGATTACTTTTAGCTGGGGAGCAATTTAGACCTTTTCTCTCTTCCTCTCTCTCTCCCTTCCTCTCTCTTTCTCTCTCTCTTTCAAACACACAAAGAATAGAAGATGACAAACTATATTAAGAGTGGTGATTTATATACTGTCAAATTACAGCTAACACTGTTACATTTTTCAGGTTTCTTTTTTTTTTTTTCAGTGAATATACATTAATTTCAAAATTGCAAAAGTATAGGGGAAAAAATAGAACCTAATTAGATGACAAGCTAAAACCTAAAGTGTATTCTACTCACCAGGAGTACCCCTTGATCTAGGATCAGGCACATGGCTTCAAGTGAGATCCAAGGAAATGAGTTTATACGGTCAAAAACAGAGCAGCTCAATTCCAGCCAAAACTGTTCTCCTAAGAGAAGAGTTAGCTTCCCAATGTTTACGGATGCCGGCACAAGCAGCTAACGGCTCTTATTCTCGCATGCTTCTTATCTGCTTTCACTACTTTCAAAGGATAGAAGATTGCTCTGAAGCAGACTCCATAAATGTGTCTTTACTCTCATTCCAGTGAAATGAAGCTTTCTATGAAATGAAGAAAACAAATAAAACATTTGGAAACTGGAACGTCTCTGGCAGAGGTAGATTCTAGGGTGAACTCAGGGGGAGAAGGAACAAGAGGGAGTGTGAATAGGTCAAAATATTGTTTCAGAAAAGATAACAAAAAGAAGAGAGAGAAGAAGGAGGTGGTAACTCATTGAATAACTGATATTTGGCGCTTTGTAGAAAGCATGGGCTCTCTTCAGGTGCCGCAAAAGTGGGGTAAGCTCCTTTCACGAAAGTGATATCATTTCTAACCCATTTTATATTAAGGACCCCAAATATATAAACTTTCTTCTCTCAGACTCATGGGTGAAAGAGAGAAACAGTGTAGAGGAAATATACACTCTTTCACCAAGCAGTTGAAGGCAGGGAAGCCCAGGGGGAATGGGATCAGGGCAGAAGAATACCGACTCCTTGACTTCTGGATTCATCCTCTGGATTTTAAAGTATCTCATCAGAGCAGTTTTACTATGAAAAATCAACTGTTAGTCAGGTTTCTCCAGAGAAACAGAATCAATAGGATGTGTGTATGTGTATCTGTCTATCTATCCATCCATCTATCTATCTATCTATCTATCTGTCTACTTATCTATCTATCTCTCTATCTATCATTTATCCATCTATCTAGAGATTTTAAGAAATCAATTCATCCTACCATGGCAGCTGGAAAGGTCAAAATCTGCAAAGCAAGTTGTCAGGTTGGAGACTCAGGAAAAGCTGACGTTTATGGCTAGAGTCCAAAGGCAGTCTTGCTCCAGAATTCCTTCTTTTTCAGGAGGTCTCAGTCTTTTTCTCTTAAGGCCTTCAACTGATTGGATGAGTCCCACCCACAATACACAAGGTAATCTGCTCTGCTTGACATTAACTGATGTAAATGTTAATCACATCTAAAAGCTGCCTCACAGCAACATCCAGACTGATGTGGACCACACATCTGGATATCATAGACTAGCTGAGTTGACACATGAAATTAACCATCCCAGAGAACAAACACCTCACAAAATGCCAAGAGAACACAGGATGGAGTAAAAGTTGACTCACTCAGATGACGAAGTGGTGTCATAATGAAGGCAATGTTTTCTAAAAGCACTCCTCAGTAACAAAGGTTGAAGTATCAATTTGCATGTGGTTATTCCATAGTGGGTGGAAACTGACCTTGCTGTCAAAAAAGGAAAGGGATCTGGTTCCATCCGCTTTCTGAATCAGGTAAACATTTCCAAGTATCTTTTCCTTAAGCCTGCTTTCACCATGACATTCTGCTTTTCAGAAAGGACCCTTTATTCTTGTAGCTACCGTGTTGTTACTGTGATAGTCTCAGTTGTATGGGGGTCTCAGCCAAAACCTTCGCCACCGCAGGGAACCTTACTTCCTTCACTTCTCCAGCTGTAGCTTTGCTCGTAATTAACACATCACCCTGTAGTTCCACAGAATCTCTCTGCTAATCCCAATTATTTTCTTCTCATCAACAGTATTTTTTTCTTTTTCCTCCCTCTGTTCACCAAGGGTACTACAGATCCTTCACCGATCAAGCTGAGTTCTACCTATCAATCAACTTCATCTATGAATTCTCTATTTTTGCTAACGGTAAGTGCTTGGTACATCTTGATTAAATACTTTATCATATGATAAAGCAACATCAGATCAATGATATTACTGCAATAAAATTGCAGTAAATGCAGAAAATGCATTTCTATTAAAATTTTTTCTAAATTTTGCTGATACATGGGCTCCCTGCGCCCCTCCCCCCGTTCGTGTGCGCTCTCTCTTGCGCGCGCCCACGCGCACACACACTCACTCTCTCTCAAATAAATATTTAAGAAAAATAAATAAATTTTGCTGATACGAAGAGGAATCATAAGTATAATATCCGAGGAACTGCCCTGTTGGCTAATCAGTACACAAATGATTTTAGCGATAGAATCATGAAATTTTATTTTCAATAAACAAAACATCTATTGAACTCATACTGGATGTCCTAAGAACTGGGCTAGTCTCCTGAGTTAAAATGAGAGATGAGATCACAATCTATTAGGAGGAAAAAACTGAAACAAAAACGTCTTTTCGATATGATACTTGTGTGATAGAAATTGAGCAAAATGCTTAGAAACCATCTCACGAGGCTCCTTTATGTTAAAGCTGAAGACACCAAGGCTCAGGAAGAAAAAAGTAGCTTACCCACAGTTACATGTATATTTCAGGAGCAGAACCAGGTACTGGGCCCCAAGCCATTCATTGGTGGCTTCAATTAATTACAGCCTATGGAGAGAAAATCACCTACAGAGAAAAGATTCACCCAAATAGCATAGCAAATCAGCACACCTCCAGATTCCACCTAAAAAGCATCTCATCAGGCTCTCAAGCCAGGACTTTTTTTTTTTTTTTTTTTTCCCAGAGCAATGGCCCAGCCTGGGAGCAGCAGAGCATTAATCTCACCATTAAGGCCCTGACATTGCTGAGATCTTTACCACCAGTGAGTAGCAATTATTTTTGTAGTAGAGGTCCATGTACAGAGAATTGATTCTCCAGTGCATATGAATATCCCCTATTAGCCCCACTTGATAAGTGGGAGCTGTGCTCCGGCCTGCAGCGGAGGGCTACAATTGCCCAATCGAACAGTCTCTCTTCATGCATAAACATTACTCCTGCTATCGCTAATGGGATAGGGTTCCACAGTGCTGCGGAAAATAGAGCCCACAGTCTTGTGATAAATCTGTCACAGGTGACACGCTCTACGTGAAGAGCAGCGCCGCGGCTGATTAAATGAGCAACCCGGTCAGTACAATAATGCGTCAAAGCGCTTCGGTGCAGACAGCTGGTTCGAAGCTCCGGGAGACAAATCAGGACTTCAAATATGAGTCATGAGAAGTAATCCAGGTAAAAAAAAAAAAAAAAAAAAAAAATGCCCATAGTAAGAACACTGTAGACTTCTCTCATTTACATGCCCTTCAGCCCCTCTTCCCTACCTTGCCTGGTTTTGGTCACTCTCTTAAAACTGAACGTGTAGGTCTGGACAAGGTGTTCCAGAGTCCCGAGGTGACCAGCTAGAGATGGGTACACAGCTCATCTCTGGTCTGGCTGGATGTGACCCAGGCCTACAACTGGTCTCTGGCTGTCCTTCCGCACTGTGACCACTGGACATGCCACATAGCGTCCCTGATAAAATCCCCCCAGATCATAGCTTTTCCTTCCCTCCCTTTTGTACATCCCTTCCGCACCTCATGGTGATATTGCGACATAACATGAAAAATGTATTTGGTATGTGTCCCTGGTTCCTGACACCTAGCTCCTAAAACCTTGGGAATTTCTTGAGTGACAAAGGTGAAAGGAGCATCTTTTATTATTTGTAATAAGCCCCTTCCCACCACGCCTGAGTTTATGCTAATGAGGTGACTCTTGGAGGACTGGCGGATGGTTGCCAGGGGAACCAATCACGTGATTAGAGGGTTGGACCATTCTCCCCCACTCCCAGCCTCTGGGGGCTCAACCACCTATGGCCAACGATTTAAACAATCATGACTACATAATGGAACCCTTATAAAAATCCCTAGGTGACAGGGTTGTGAGAACTTCCGGGTTGGTGGACACGTCCAGGTGCTGGATGGAGGTGCACTGAAATCGGGCAGGAAGCTCCACGCGCCTTCCCTATACTTTGCTCTATGCGTCTCTTCCATGGGGCTCTTCCTGAGCCGCATCCTTTATAATAAACCAGTAATAGTAAGTAAAGGGTTTCCCTGAGTTCTGTGAGCCATGCTAGCAAATTATCCAACCTAAGGAGGGGTCCTGGGAACCCCTGATATGTAACTGGTCAGTCAGAAGTATAGGACAGGAGGCCTGGACGTGGGATTGGCATCAGGGAGTTAGAGTCAGAATCCAATTACATTTATGTGCAAGACATTTCAGTTCTACTTCAGATAATACTACATCAACTCTACCAACTTGCGGTTGGCAAATCCTGCACACTTCTGGGAAAGATTTCTTGCAGATAATTCACCAAAAAAAAAAAAAAATTGCAAACCCAATTTGAAAAAAAACCCAAAACAGTCCTTGAAGACTTTGACAATTATTCATTTATTTGCTTATTCATTAATTTACATAAACTATATTTGGAGTTCACTGTGTAGAAACTATGCTAGGTTCCAAGGGTCTAATGTCTGTTGGATACATTTTTTTCTGTCCTCAAGGAGTTTACTATCTCAGTAGGGCTCAGGACACCTTTTTCTGTAAAAAACAGTTAGTAAATATTTTAAGCTTTGCAGACCATCAGGTTTCTGCTGTAGCTCGTTAACTTCCATTGTAACACCAAAGCAACCATAAATCATATGTAAATGTGTAAGCAGGTTCCAATAAGAACTGTTTTTTTTTTTAAGGATCTACAATCTTTATTTCATATAATGTTCACATATCACAAACAATTCTTCTGTTGACTTTTTAAAAATGCAAATGCAAATTAAAAAATGTGAGAACCATTCTTATGTCACAGGCCATACGAATACAGGAGGTAGGCCAGATTTGGTCCATGGGCTCTAGTTTGGCAATGCCTGGTCTACAGGGTGAGGCCCGGGACTCAGTAGATCACTCTGTTCCCATCAGGGCAAGACAAGAAAAAAGAAGCCCATGTAAATTACCAGGTTCTGGGTTTGACTATGTTATCCATCAACAGAAATCTATACAGTTGCTAGAGACCACAGAATTATTTTTCACCTGCTCTTGGTGGCATTGTTCTTCATCTGTTAAATGAGATTAAAACCCCTTCCCTCTCGGTGTTATTGCCAGGATTAGAAATAATGCTCATCAAATACCCCGCATGCTGCTAGCCAACAGAGCTCACTCTATAGGGGCGCCTGGGTGGCTTAGTCGGTTAAGCATCTGCCTTTGGCTCAGGTCATGATCTTGGGGTTCTGGGATCGAGTCCTGCATCAGTCTCCTTGCTCAGCGGGGAACTTGCTTCTCCATCTCCCTCTGCCTGCTGCTCCCCCTGCTTGTGCTCTCCCTCCCTCTCTCTCTCTCTGTCAAATAAATAAATAAAATCTTTAAAAAAAAAAAAAAGGAACTCATTCTATACTGGCCGCTATAAACAAGTCAGCTTCACTGCACAGGACGCCCAGGGAATCTGAAAGATTGTTCTTCCATTTTAATTTGAGGTTTTTGCTTGATTAGTTGTGTGGCTGGCCAATATTTTAAAGTTAGAATTTTATTATCACTATCACTATGACTTTAACATTTACTACTTTTGTTTCACTTTGGCTGTATTACATACTCATTCATTCTCTTTTTTTAATTATTTTAATTAGAAACAGAAAGGCCATATGTATAGTGGTCAGACTTGCCTGTAGCTCATACGCCAAAGAAGAGAAACATAAATATAGGTCCCCCCCTTCTATTTCTTGGGAGTGTCACTCCTCAAAAAAGATCTCCTCTAAAGGTCTGGAGTAGTATCCTTGGCCTAAGAACAATCCTTTTGATACAGACTGAATGTCTGCATCCCCACCCAAAAAAATTCATATGTTGAAACCTAATCCCCAATACGATAGTATTTGGAGGTGGGGCCTTTGAGAGGTGATTGGGTCATGAGTGTAGAGCCCTCATGAATGGGATTAGTGCCCTTATGAAGAGACCTTTCTCAGCCCTTCTTGCACCACGTGAGGATACAGAACCATCATGAACCAGAAAGCTGACTCTCACCAGGCATCAATCTGTTGACACCTTGATCTTAGAATCCCCAGCCTCCAGAACTGTAAGAAATAAGTTTCTGTTGTTTATAAGCCATCCAGTCTATAGTAATTTGTTAGAGCAGCCCAATTGGACTAAGACACCTTTCAAATGATGACCACTCCACACAAAAGCACAGATGCTGACTTGTTCAGCAAATTCCTATGTTCCCCTCCACCTTCCACAGGCACACTTGCCAGCCTCCAATGAAACAGTAAATTCAGCCCTAATCACAGCACTGGAATATTCCTGAATCTCTAAGCTCTCCTTATACCGAGTACATGGAACCTGACCTTTATGAAGGACAGTGCCCACCTAAACCACTCTGCCCAGCATCCACACTTTTTAGAACTCAGCTAGCATCCAAAGGGTTTCTAAATTAAGTAGAATAAGGCTGCAACCTTATTGGTTTTCTCTTGTTTTTTGAGTAACTCGATTAAACTTTCTATATGAATTGGTTTAAAGCATACTGATCCTTACGATTATGAAAGTAGCAAATCCCTTCTTATGTGATGCAGTGGACTTACTAACACCAATCTAGAGTAATGTTAACAAATCACTCTACCTGGTGGGTAACTGCTGTCAGAAAGAACACTTTGGCGTTAGCTGTGTTACAATAAAACAGTATATTTCCCAAAGATTTTCCAATTGAGTAGGATTTTTAAAAATAGGTAACCTCATTCAGTTACATCCCCAGTTGTGAGAATATTTTTTCACCCTGAATAATTATAAATAAGGATATTGAGCACCTAACTCACACTTGGCACTCTGTAAGTGCATTACTGTATATAATTCTCACATAGCACCTTGGACCAAGTAGTACCATTGTTTTTATTTTATAGAAAAGAAAAATTAGGATTAAAAGAGTAACTTAAAAAAAGAAAAGAGTAACTTGCCCATAATCTCACAGCTAAGAAATGTGGGATTTGAATATTGGTCCATCTGACTTAACGGCATCTGGGGCTGATGGCTAAGCAACATCGTTTCTCACGAGCCAATTCATGCCTGTGAACCCGATAGAAGGATGCAGAGCTTTTCTAAAGTCAGGTTCTCCATAATGCTCTTGGATGGCTTAAGTGTCCAATTGGTAATAATAGTACTTGCATTAATTTCTTAGGTTAAAAGATTTTATATTGTATATCCAGAATGCTGGATCTTCTCTGACTACTAGTTTGAGCACAGGAAGAGACCGAGCTCTATTTTTTTGAAATAATAAATGACCTTATTTAAAACTATTCTCACAGTCCACCTGCATAGGTAAGAATGAAAGTCATGTCCTAACATTTCACATCATCTGTATGTCTGGTATCTGAAGCATATGGGCTTCTCAAAGTGTCCATCAATTGATAATGGATAAAGAAAATATGTATATATATGTGCATATATATTTATAATTTTATATTTATATATTATATATATTTATAATATGTATATTATATATATACACATATATAAATGTGTATACACACACACACTCACACACAATGGAATATTATTCAGCCATAACAAAGAATGAAATCTTGCCATTTGCAACCAGGTGGATAGTATTATGGTAAGCGAAAGAAGTCAGTCAGAGAAAGACAAATACCATAGGCTTTTACTCATATGTGGAATTTAAGAAACAAAACCAAGGAGCAAAGGGAAAAAAGAGAGAGAGAGAGAGAAAGAGAGGGAGATCAAGAAACAGACTCTTTAACTACAGAGAGCAAATTGATGGTGAGCAGAAACAAGGAGGTGGGGGGATGGATGAAATAGGTGATGAGGAGTAAGGAGCTTGTTATGATGAGCACCAGATGGTGTATGGAGATGTTGAATCACTATATTGCAAACTTGAAACTGATACAACACTGTATGGTAACTGTACTGGAATTACTACATACATACATACATAAGGCATATGGGCATCTTTTTCGTAAGCAATGCAAAGGTTCTGCCCTTAGTCTGCTAGATCATTTCATCAGGCCTTCACTTCGATACTGAAGTTGATTAGAACTCTAATAGTTGAACTAAAGAGCAAATGGAAACTTTCTTGCTTAATTAAGTTTGGTCATCAAAACAATGTATATGGATTCTATTAATCTACATTTTAGAAAAATGCATCTGAGTTAATTTCATGTTATAACTTCAGCTTTTAGAGTTCATATATTCTAGCTTCAATTTTTGGAAGGATTCCGTATCTGTTACAAAATAACTGAATACATACATTGTTTATCATGTTACCCAATATCCCTTACGTAGAGATCCAAATGATAGATTCTGTCCAAAATTTATTGTAATTGTCTTTCCAAAATAACTTGTAGCCTCCCTAATTACCATTCAATAAATACCATCCTAACCCACTGGGTTTCCTATATTGTTTTTGTGCCAAGCCTGTATTGTGCTTTGTCCTTTGTGAAACATAGAACCAAATTTAGTCTCAGGTAAAGTAAGCAACTAATCACAAGTTCCTGTTAAATTTCTCCTCTTTCTCTAAATGACCTTTAGTATCTGTTCTTTCTTTTCTTCTTCTTCATGTTTATCTTTACTGTACAATTGTCTTATATTCTAGTATCATAAAATACTGCTTATACTACAAGGTAAGGTCAATCGACAACTAAAAGATGGATGGATATTTGGACAATTTATATTACATACATAAATATATACTGCCATGATAGTATGGTGAAAATGAGACTGAAGAAGAGGATTTGATTCATCAGGAAGGAATTATCTTCGGCGGGCGGTGGCGGGGGATATCTCCTTTGCATTGTTAGATGATGCCTGCTTAAACACTGGCCAGCCATTCACCACGACCAAGACACAAGTGTTTGGATGAGTATATCAAAGCCATCATTTCATTGGAAAAACAACTTAAAATGCATCTCACACTGATTAGTCCCCAGTTACTGCCCACATTGTAAGACAATAAATGGAGAACAAGCAACATTTGTACTCAACTGAGATACTAAGGGTGTTCAATAAATAGAGGGTGATGACACGATTAGTATCTATATGGTGCTCTTTAATATGAGAATAAATTGTTTCCATATATACAGACTCCTATGTAAATTATTTAGCCATTACTCAGGCCATACCTGTCAGTGTTTATTCTTTTATGTTATCTTAAAATAAAGGCCTTTTCTTAATACAAAGACACAAGTTCTAAATCAATGTGATCCATTTGTCACTGCTAAGGAATTGAGTTTTAACCATATGCCTTCCCTATAGTTCAGGTCACTTCTATCAAGTGGATGGTGCTGTCTATTTAGAATAGTAGTTTCAACAGGCAGATTTTCTCCAGTTGTAGATAGTTATGGAAAGAGTAAAAAAGAGTAAAATATATATACTATCTTGGGTCATATTAAAATAGCATAGTCAACTCTAAAAATATGGACAAATAAAGAGACGCATGGGGGAGCAAGATCTAAGAGCTAGAAAACATTTAAGCACAATGGGGCACTTTGTCTACCCAACTCTTTCTTCTCATTTATTCAATCAAACAAATTTAACAAGTTGATGCTGTATATAAAGTATTTTTCTGGACACAAAGAACACAAAAGTCAATGAAGCAGTCTTTGCCTTCAAGGATTTTATGAGTTATTTAGCTTTTGTAACCATCTTGGGTTCTAATATACTTTAATTTTAGGGTTTGAAGCCTCCGAAGTTGTACCTGGCTCTGTCCATCCTCTCAGTTATATGCCCCTGCCTTATCCCATGCGTTTTAGCCATCTTACTTCTTTAGTGTGTTACAAGATTCTATTCCTTTTCAAGGTTAAGAAGCTGTATGCATATTTCTCCATTTCTGTATTTTGTCTCTTCCAGGCCAACTGACAAAAGCCTCCCAGGAAACCTTCCTGATCAGGCCCGCATTTCTGCAGTCAGGTGAACACCCCTCCAGGTACTCAGGATTGACTCTTTTATAGAAGACCCTCTTTAAAGGTCAGTAGAATCTCACGACACCAAACAATGCTAACATGTTTAATATATTAATAATTGAACGCCTCTGACTCTTCAAAGGGGGTATTCTTTTCTTTGTCATTTCAAGAACTGGTTTCAAACAAAATCAGATGGTAATCATTCCACAGGATGCAATGAGCAACTTTTGACCTCTTTTGTTGTTTCAGACAACTAAATGCACACCTGAGACTTCATTCCTCTATCACAGGTGTACATGTTACCATCACAAATAGAAAATACAGGATTTCAGAGTTTGAGTAAGATGAGTTCCTATATGTTTTTTTTTTTTTTCCTGCTGACCAGATTAAGTCCTATTTAAATCATTGTCAGCCACATGTCAGATTATCTCAGAAAGGGTATATACAGGAAAAAAAAAAAAGCAAAAAGAAAGACAAGAATTCCCAGA
Organism: Ursus arctos; assembly: GCF_023065955.2. NCBI lineage: Eukaryota > Metazoa > Chordata > Mammalia > Carnivora > Ursidae > Ursus > Ursus arctos. Next base: position 22,496,240 of record NW_026622997.1, read on the forward strand.
ACCCTGGGTTGGCTAAAAGTATACTTTAAAAAGTGATGGATTTGTTCTATTTGTTATAATTCTGAATTATTCAGCAGCACTTTTGGATGCAGGGGAAAATGCACAAATATTGAGTTTTTATATTTGGTCTACTTAATGTCACAGGTTCTGTATAATGTGACAGCATCGCATAATGTACGTTGGAAAAATACATGTTCTGCTCACTTTATTCTCATAAAACCCTATTTCAAATTTTAAAGTGAAGGCAAACTTAGTGGCATTGTCCCTATGGGCTGTTATTTGAACCTCTGCAACGTTGGGCATATAATATGTGACTATTCGATAATAAGATTACTTAGTCTGCAAATCATAAGAGTGTTCTGAAATCAATTTCAAAAGAATTACTACAGGATTTCCAGTTGCAACAATATGGCCGACTAATTCTGAAGGGTCTCCCAATAGAAACCCTTAGAAATAATGGATAAAAGGGTACCCAAAGTCTTCTGAATGCTTAGTTGGTTTTCAGGAATTAGAAGGCAATTTCTAGAAGACAGAAGAAAAGGAACTAAAAATCAAAGTGGAAGGACCTGGGTGAATTTTGTGGGGAGGATTTTGTCTTAGTCACCTAGGGTTTGGGTTAGTATCCATGTGATGACTGAAGGTAAGCCTGTTCTCTATATAAAAAGGGGAGGTAGAAAAGAAGTTAGCTCATAAAACTGGGATCCTTGGAGATACATGAGGGAGAGAAGATGGGGAAAATCTGCCAAGAAGCAGAGGGAAAGAACAAGAAAAAAGAAAAGTTATCTATCCTTCCCTAGGCTCTGCCTGAAAAGCAATGCACACAAACAAAAAGCCTCTTGGAAATGCAAACTCAAATACACTTTCTTCATGGTCATATACTACCACATGGTCTAGGAAACTTCAATCTAAGAATTAATGCAACGTTTGATCATGAACCACTGACAGTCCAGGGGCACCTAGACACTTCCAAAACTCAGGCCCAAAGGATCGCCATGGAAATAAGAAGCCCTACCTAGAAGATGTGGTCAAAATGAGAATTTCCAAACACAAAAAAACTACCCCAACATGTGCAAGACTATGCAGGATTAGAAGTGCAAAGACTTTAGATCATAAAACAATAATTAGAAAGTAAATTTTAAAAAGTAAAATAGGGTTGGCTCTAACCCTTGTATCGTCAAGATTCCATGTATAACTTTTAACTCCCCCAAAACTTAACTACTATAGCCTCCTGTTGGCCAGAAGCCTTACCAATAACAGTCACACACATATTTTGCATGTTATATGAATCATATTCTGTATTCCAACAATAAAGAAAGCTAGAGAAAAATGTTATTAAGAAAATCATAAGGAAAATATATTTACAGTACTGTATGGTATTTACTGAAAAAAAAAAAATCCACTCATAAGTGGACCCACACAGTTTAAACCCATGTTGTTCAAGAGTCAACTGTAGGGGCGCCTGGGTGGCACAGCGGTTGAGCGTCTGCCTTTGGCTCAGGGCGTGATCCCGCGTTACGGGATCGAGCCCCACATCAGGCTCCTCCGCTATGAGCCTGTTTCTTCCTCTCCCACTCCCCCTGCTTGTGTTCCCTCTCTCGCTGGCTGTCTCTATCTCTGTCAAATAAATAAATAAAATCTTTAAAAAAAAAAAAAAGAGTCAACTGTAATTAAAGGTATAAAATCCAATTGCCCAGTTACTTAGGCTAGAAGTAAGGCATTAGAAATAATGTAGCCAATTAGAGGTCATAGAAATAAAAAATAGAATCACTGAAATTAAAAACTCAGTGGATGAATTAAAGGAGAGATTAGAAGTAGCTGAGAGAATATGTGGACTGATATAGGTATCTCAGGAAATTGCAGAGTATAAAGGACAGAAAATTACAAAGATAGAAAATATTAAAAGGCAACAAAGAGATATATCAGATAAAATGAGAAACTGCAACATGTGGCTAAAATAAGTTCCAAAAGAAAAGAGAGAGAGGCAGAAGGCAAGGTGATGATGGCTGAAATTTTTTTAGAAATGATGAAAGACATAAGTCTTCAGATTGAAGATGTGTGTCCAATGGCTATAGAACAACATAAATAAAAATCAATCCACACCCAAACCCATTAATGAGAAGTCAAAGAATACTAAAAAAGAGAAATTTAAAAGCCAACAGAAGGAAGAGTAAATTATCTACCGTGGGGCAAATTTTAGACAATAGACAACAGAGGCCACACAACAATGGGCTACCTTGATAATATTTACAGAAAGTAATTGTCAAATAAGACTTTGCATCAAAGTAACAATTTTTGAAGAGTGAGAGAAAAACAAATCATTTTATCAATAAAAAAAAAAGCTATGGAAATTTACTTCTTAACAAACTCTCGCTGAGAGAAGTACTGAGAAACATATCTATGAAAAAAGAAACTGAAACCAGGTAGAAGGAATGGGATGTGAGAAACGATGGTGAACAAATAAATTAGTAAGCACGCGTTGACTATATAAAAATAACTAAATGTGATATAATAAAGACAATGTAAATTTAAAAACTGCACAACAATTACCCACCTATAGTGGGTGAGGGAGGGGGTAGGAGGTTGAAGAAAAAGAAGTCTAGTTTCTTTTATTATCTTAAAAAAGTTAGAGATAAATGACTTTAGGTTAAATATCTTCTATTCAAATTTTATGGGTAGCCCTTAAAAAAATACAAACAAAACTTTCATTTTTTCAAAACCAGCAGAAGGGGAAAAAATGAGCACAAACAAAATTCAATACATTTAATAAATATTAGGAGGAAAGGGGGAAAAAAGGAAGCCAAGAAAAATGTAATAATGAAATAGCATAAAAAGAAGTAGTGGGGAAAACAATCCAAATAAATCTAAATAGACAAAAAGGTGAAGTAGCTGAAAAACAGTGATTCTTAGATGGTATTTTTTTAAAGGTTTATTTATTCATTTGAGAGACCAAGAGAGAGAGCACAAGCAGGGGGAGGGACAGAGGGAGAGGGAGAGAGAGAACCTCAAGCAGACTCCCCACTGAGCATAGAGCCCAAGGTGAGGTTCAATCCAATGACCCTGAGATCATGGCTTGAGTGAAATCAGGAGTCAGATGCTCGAACAACTGAGCAACCCAGGCACCCCAGATTGTATTTTAAAAGGTAAACCGAACTTAACATCAGAAACCAGGGATGTACGGTATGGTGACTAACATAATATAATAAAAAAAACATTAAAAAAAAAAAAGTTAAGCCTGGGCACTGTTGATGCCCAGCCCTGTAATCTTTTCTTTTTTTTTTTAAGATTTTATTTATTTATTTGACAGAGATAGAGACAGCCAGCAAGAGAGGGAACACAAGCAGGGGGAGTGGGAGAGGAAGAAGCAGGCTCCCAGGGGAGGAGCCTGATGTGGGGCTCGATCCCAGAACGCCAGGATCACGCCCTGAGCCGAAGGCAGATGCTTAACAACTGAGCCACCCAGGCGCCCCCAGCCCTGTAACCTTGTAACTCCTCCTCCCATCTGAGTGCCTCAAAATTTGCAGTGGATCACCTGACCCAAAGAGCCCCCCACCCCAACCCAGTCAAGCACCTGTTCTCTTCTTCCCTGCTTGAGGGCTTTTGTAAGCTTCCTAACTGCACAGAGGGTCAATCAGGATGTGTGAGGAACTTAATATCCACAGCAACTCTCAAAGGCACTGAGTCAGTGTATAGACCTCCCAGCCCGCCGGGAAGTTTCTTGTGGGGTCCTCAAGACGACTGAACCCCAGCTCTCTACTCTGTTTATTCACAAACTTCATTGTCTTTCTTCCCATCTCACTTCCCCCGTTTTCTCATTTAAACTTCCCGGCCTCAATCCCCAAATAAACTAGCTGCACCCAAATGTGAGTGGAGGATTTTCTTTGGAGGAAGTAAGCTTCCCTATATCATAAAAAAAGAAATGCTTTAAGCAACAAATGGGTATAATGAAACAATAAATTTAAAGGAAAATAAATAGAAAAAGGTTTATCAGGCAAACTATAGACTGGATGGATGGAAGGAGGGATGGATGGATGGGTGGATGAATAGATGGATGGATGGAAGGATAGACAGATGATAGACAGATATCACTATAAAAAGATAAGAATGATGCTGAACTACGCACTCTGAAAAATATAGTCTCAGATATATTAAAGAATTCCTAAAATTACAAAGAAATTGACATAAAATAACAATTATAGTAGGAGCTTATAAAAGAATGTCTTTTAGTAATTGATAGACCATGCTGCCTAAAAATCAGTAAAGATAGTAAATAAATTTACAGCTAGACCTTAGAAACATAGCTAGAACGGACTAGGCCACAAACCAAGTTTCACCAAATACCAAACAGTATATATCAATTAAGTTCTCCACGATGCAATGAAATTAAAATCCTAAAAATATTACTAAGTCTTCTCATCCATTTGGAAATTTGAAAAAGCACCCCTAAATTATTCATGCACCACAGAAGATACAAAAACGGAATTACAACAAATGTAAAACTGAATGACAAGGAGATAATGTAAAGTAGTAATTTGAAGAAAATTATAATCTTCTTAAATTGATTATACTAACATGAAAGGAAAATGAAAAATTAATGAAATAATCATCTAATTGGAAAAAAAATGAACAATGGGATATACTTGAAGAAAATAAAGGAAGAAAAATGTCAAACTAAGGCCAAAATGTTACAAAGAGAAATGAAAAACACCAGGACTAATTAGAGTTCCATTGTCCAATCAGGTAGTCCTTGGCTTTGCGTGTCTATCGAGAACCTGAAATGGGACTAGTGTGACTGTGAAACTGAATTTTGGTTTAATTTTAATTAATCGAAATATAAATTTTAAAACTGAAGCAATACAAAGTAGCTTTTCATTCTATATTATTGTTTTGGTAGGATTATATTGTTTTAGCAGAACTATGTTTCACTTTAACCACTGGAAGTGAATCATCCAACTTGAGATCTCCTGTCAGTATAAAATATATACCAGATTGTGGTGACTTAGTATAAAAAAGAAGAAAATATCCCATTCATAATTTATATACTGGTACACATTTAAAAATGACAATATTTTGGATATATTGTATTACATAGAATGTATTATTAAACTTAATTTCACCAGAGTTTTTTTACCGGTATTTGAATGTAGTTACCAGAAGATTTTAAATTACTCAAGTTGTTCACATTACACTTCTACTGAACGGTGCTGACTTATAGAGTTTAGCAATGTTGTTGAGTACGAGGTTAAAATACAAAGCATAATAGCATTTCTATGCACCAAAATAAATTATAAATAAAATTTAATTATGATACTATTTGCAATTGCCACAAAATTATAAAGCACTAGTAGAAAAAGTACTGAAATACATAAAAGTATACATAGATAAAAGACGAAATATTCCATGTAAGTTGATTAAAAGTTTAAGTGTCTTAAAGATGACACTGCTCTCCAAATATATGTATAAATTCACGGCAATTCAATGTTTCTATAAACTAAACGTGAACATTTGAAGGTAGAAGTGTAAAAGCTGCACCATTTATACTTAGATATAAATCTAACAAAATGTGTGCAGAATCTGTATGCTAAAAACCACGAAACACAGATGAAAAAAAATCAAAGAAAACCTATATAAAATAGAGATATGTGATACTAATGTGTCAGAAGACATGGTATTATTAATAGGAGAATTTCCCTCAAATTGACCTATGAATTCAACATGATCCCCATCAAAATCCCACTTGAATTTTGGCAGATAACAAGTGAATCTGAAATGTTTGTGGAAAAAAGAAGGAATTGGAATAGTGGAAACATTTTGACAAAGAAAAAGTTGGAGATTTCGCATGATGTACACTCATCGTCGACATAAAGCTACGGTTATCAAACAATGTAGTATCAAAATAGACCCACACAAATATAGCTAATGGATCTAGACAAAAGTACACAGACAATGGGAAAGAACAGTCTTTTCAACACATGTTTCAAAATAGTCGGACATTCATTTTCAAGAAACTGAACATAACCAATTCTTCATGCCCCATTGTAAAAATTACATTGGAATGGATCACAGGCCTCAGTGTAAAATGTACAACTATTAAATTTTTAAACATAATATAGGAAACAAATCCTTTCACCTTGGGTTAGGCAAAGAATTCTTAAACATAAACCTACAGATACAACCAGTAAAAGAGAAAAATAATGTGGACTTCATCATGATAAAATTTTTTAAGATACGACTGGTAGAATGGAGAGCTAACCACCAACTGAAAGAAAATATTTGCAAGTCACATATCCGACCAAGACTTGTATCTAGAATATATAAAGAACTCTTAAAAGTCAACAATAATGAAACAAACAAACCAACACAAGAGTGGACAAAAATTTGAACAGACTGATCATCAAAAGAAAGATATACAGGTGGCAAACAAACACATGAGGCAAAGTGATATACTATTACCTACCTATTAGAATGGCTAATATTACAAATTCGTAAGTAGGAACTGGCTGTACCCAATGCTGGTGAGGATGGAGAGCAACTGAAACTCTCATACCTTGCTAGTGGGAATGCTAAATTGTACAAGCACCATAAAAAGCTGTTTGAACTACAGGGTATTATGCTAACTGAAATAAGTCAATCAGAGAAAGGCAATTATCATATAATCTCGCTCATATGTGGAATTTAAGAAACAAAACAGAGGATCATAGGGGAAGAGAGGAAAAATAAAACAAGATGAAATCAGAGAGGGAGACAAACCATGAGAGACTCTGGACTGCAGGAAACAAGTTGAGGGTTGCAGAAGAGAGGGGGGTGGGAGGAAGGGGTAACTGGGTGATGGGCATTAAGGAGGGCATGTGATGTAATGAGCACTGGGTGTTATGTAAGACTGATGAGGGGCACCTGGGTGGTTCAGCTGGTTAAGCATCTGCCTTCAGCTCAGGTCATGATCCCAGAGTCCTGGGACTAAGCCCAGCCAGCACTGGGCTCCCTGCTCAGTGGGGAACCTGCTTCTCCCTCTGCTGCTCTCCCTACATGTGCTCTCTCTCTCTCTAATAAATAAATAAAATCTTAAAAAAAAAAAAACAACTGATGAATCACTGACCTCTACCTCTGAAAGCAATAGTACATTATATGTTATTTAATTGAATTTAAATTTTAAAAAATGAAAAAAAGCTATTTGATAGCCTTTTAGAAAGTTAAACATACACTTATCATATAGCTGAGATATTATTCCACTCCTATTTGCTCAATTAGAAACAGGCTATTAAATATAAATGAGTTTGGTATATGACAGAGATGCCTTATATATCACTGAGGAATGATGCACTAGTCAATAAAATGATGACGGAAATTAATGATGTTATGATAAAAGATACAACTCGATCCTTACCCTATGTTGCATACACATGCAGGTGGGCACACAAAAATGCATTAAGTCCTAAACATGAAGAACTAACTTTGCAATCTTTAGGGTAAAATACAAAAGAATAGATCTATATGATATTGAGGTAAATGAGAATTTTTAAATAAACACAAAATCACAAAACATAAAAAGAAAAAATGCTTAAATTTGAGAACATTACCAAAAAAACCTTTCAATGTGAAAAAGCACATTTTAAATAAAAGAGAAAAAAAAGACCACAGATTGGCAGATTTTGTAGTATATATAACTGACAAATTAATACTATCGAGGACATAGAAAGAATTCCTTTTAGGGATGCCTGGGTGACTCAGTAGGTTAAATGTCTGACTTTGGCTCAAGTCATGATCTCGGGGTCCTGCAATTGAGCCCCACACTGAGCGGGGAGTCTGCTTGTCCCTCTGCTCCTCTCTCTTCTGCTCATGCTCTCTCTCTCTCAGATGAATAAATAAAATCTTTTTTTTTTAAAAAAGTAAGAATTCCTTTTAAAAAATCAAGGAACAACAATTTCAGTCAAAAAGTGAGCAAAGGAGATAAACAAAAATTTCATAAAAATCTAAATCACTGTTAACATATGAAATATATCCATATTCCTATTTAGTCCTTCAGGAGGGAAACTGATTTAAAAATTATGGCTGACTAATACAATGGAATACTATACAGTAATTTATATAGGTGAACATATATCTACACAAATAAAACTCTAGAACATATTGTTGAGTTGAAAAAAGGAAGTTGCAAAGTACACCTTTAAGGGTAACATCAAAAATGTACATTTTAAAGTCATATTATAAATAAATATTATATACATATTCGCTCATAAGTATTAAGTGCATCAAAAATGCATGGGGAGATTCTGACAGCACCCAATGCTGGTCAAGATGAGTAGCGACCGCCTGTGGGAATGCAGAATGGCCCAGCCACTTAGGAAGACAGCTTGGCGATTTCTTGCAAAACTAAACATACTCTTACCATGTGATCCAACAATTGCACTCCTCAGTATTTACCGAAAGGAGTTTAAAACTTACATCCACAGAGAAATCTGCACACAGATGTTTCTAGCAATCTTGTTTATAATTGCCAAAACTCAGAAGCAACCTAAATGTTCTTCAGTAGATGAATGAATAAATAAACTTGATCTATCCAGACAATGAAATATTATACAGCACTAAAAAGAAATAAACTATCGGGGAGCCTGGGTGGCTCAGTCGTTTGAGCGTCTGCCTTCGGCTCAGGTCATGGTCCTGGGGTCCTGGGATCGAGCCCCACACTGGGCTCCCTGCTCACTGGGGAGTCTGCTTCTCCCTCTCCCTCTGTTCCTCCCCACTACTCCTGTGCTCACTATCTCTCTCTCTCTCAAATAAACAAATAAAATCTTTAAATAAGTAAATAAATAAACTACCAAGCCATGTAAAGACATGGAGGAAACTGAACTGTATATTATTAAATTAAAGAAGCCAATCTGAAAAGGTTACATAGTGCATGATCCCAACTACGTGGCATTCTGGAAAAGGTGAAACTACAGAAGTAAAAAGATCATTGGTTGCTCAGCATGAGAGGGGGAGAGATGAAGAGGTGGAGCACAGAGAATTTTTAGGGAAGAAACAGTACTCTGTATGATATCGTAACGGTAGCTATCCGTCATCATACATTTGTCCAAACTTACAGAACGTACAACGCCAAGAGGGAACCCTACGGTGAGCTTGGGACTTTGGATGATTATGATGTGTCAATGTAGGTTCATCCTTGGTTTAAAAAAAAAAAAGAAAAGAAAAAGAAAAAACACTCCAGTGACTGATGCTGATAATGGAAGAGGGTGTGCATGTGTGTGTGGTGAGGGGGCAGGAAGTATATGGGAAATCTCTGCACCTTCCTCTCAACTTTGTTGTAAACCTAAAACTGCCCTACAAAGTCTTTTTTTTTTTTTTTTTTTTTTTTTAATGCATGGAAAAGGTTCACACCAGTTTCTCAAGAGTGGCGTCCTCTGAGGAAGGAGAGAGGATAAATGGGGTGAGAATTTGGGTGTATCAGTAGAGTTCTATTTGTGTAGGTAGGGGGTAGGGGAAGAGAGGGAGAGAAGATGTGAACTAAATATGGGGCACGTTAGCAACTGTTTAAACTTGGTGTTGCGCCTATTTTCTGTTTGAATTTTTTCATGCTCTTTAAACAATTCCTCTACAGAAACATAGCATTTCATAAATGTGTTAAACAATGTCGAAATTATTAGAACACACATTTATCTTCCAAAATAGCTCCATTAAAGGGCAACACTCATTTACATAATGTGCTTCTGAAAAATAAACTCTATTGCTATCTCATATATATGCGTTGTTGAAAGACTGGAGTAAAACACCGAGCAATAAGCATAGAGTTCACAATTTCCCATGAAGGAAGAAGTGATAGATTGGGTACCTCGATTATGATCTGTCTCTTTGATGTTCTTCTATATATTGGTTATTGAGTATTGTGCATTTTTTTCAGTAAATACCAGACTAATATTCTAAGAACATTTCTTCATTTTGCCTGCAGGGGCAGAGCCTCAGGTAAAGAAATGACATGAGAATTGGAAGCTCAGAGAAGCCAAGGCTCTCACTGTATGTCCCTGCATACTTGTTCTTACTGATGCCCACAATTTCTTGTAAGTTGTCAATGCCGCACCCAGGAAATGATATTCAGAAAGGTCCTCATGCTTCCTCCCCTCCCAGAAGGATGCCATGAATTATTTAATTTCCTAGAATTCCTTTATCTTCTTTTAACAAAAAAAAAAGTTTTTCCTCTACTTTGACAGTTATATCACTTTTTTTTTTTCCCCTTCCAGTGCCTTCATGAAGTTCTTGATATGAAAGCTAAGCCTTCCCAGACGGCTGTTATTTGAAATGAAAAGCTGCATGAGTCTTGTCAGCCTCCATCTTACACTATTTAATTTTCACTCTGGAGTTCACAAAATGGCCATTTCTATAATGCATTCCATGTTTCCGGATAGAGAAGATTGCTAGCACAGTAAATATCCATCTAAGCCTTCGTTCTCATCAACAAAACATGTCGTGTGTAGCACCCACACATCAACAGAACTTCCTCAAGCCCACCACTACTGCTTTTTCATAATTATATTTTATAATCCTCCTTTACACACGAGAGCTCAATTCACTTCCTCCTACAATGCATTAGCGTCCTCTTCAAATCCATTAGTGGTATCACAAGCTCCACAGCATCGTTCCCTCTTCAAAATATTTTATTATTAAGTTACTGTACTGTGAGCTGGGAGTCTATGAATATTTAAGCAAGGCATTGTATGTTTATGTACACTCTGCCAAGACAAAAAAAAAAAAAAAAAAGCCTATTTGCCCTAATATTTTGGCAGTGGTTTAAAAGCTGCTATGTTTTTAAAAAGAAATGCTTGCCCAAGTTGAAACTGATTGGCTATAAATAAGTAAAGAATCCATTTAAAAAAAAAAAAATCTTGATGATTTAAACCTTACCTGTTCTTCCATCTGCAAATGAAGTGTCAGTGATAGTTAACAGTCAGGGTAGGAACGGACAAACGGACTATAGTGCTCTGAGAAGCCAGAAAAGCTTGTTAGCAGTGCTAACTCCTTCCAGTTTTGCTGGCTCTATATTCACTTTTTAGCATTTGAAACTGATTAACCCTACATCTTATTAATGGTTATGGTTACATCTCCATTATTGTTCACAAATTTTTAAGATATACTGTTGAAGTTAGTTAGGTATATGTACAGACATCAATAATCCATTGATTTCATCCAAAATAAAGTTAATCACATGATTTGGAGCATTGCATAGGCGAGATGCAATGATCAAAAAAATCAAAATGTCTGAAATGTCCATCAACGAATAAATGGATAAACAAATATGGTGTGTCCACATATGGAATATTTTTCAGCAACAAGAAAGAACAGAGTACTGACATATTGTACAACATGGATAAAACTTGAAAGCATCATGCTAAGTGAAAGAGGCCAGTTACAAAGGGCAACATGCTATGCTAGTCCATTTATATGAAATGTCCACGGTAGGCAAATCTATAAGACTGAAGGTAGATTAGTGGTTGCTTAGGGCTGGTAGGGGGGAGAAAGAAAGGGGACTGGAGGGTGATCAGTAATAAACATTCTGTTTGTTGAAGATTGCCTCTTCAGGAATGCTCTGATCTTAGGAGCTCAGATGTCCTCGGGCTGGTTCTCTTTCTCACGTAGGCTACATTTAGTCTACGAGAAGCACTGGTGTGCCCTGGTCTCAGCAATGCCAGATAATGCAGACCACTAATGCAGACCACGTAATGCCGCAGTCACTTGTTCCTCAACTTGTCAAACAGGAGTTGGCCAGCCCACCCATGCCTGTTACATTTCTCAGGTAGGAGTCAGACCCTACACAGGGTCTTTCCATTATGGAGAACATATATCAACTCTCAGGACTGTCTCAATAAACGCCTTTTTACTAAGTTGAAGAATCAAACTCAGTTGGTTTCTTATTGAGTTGGGGTTAGAGAAAGAGAACTCACAGAACACACAAAAGTGTCTCCAAAAATTCTCTCTCTCTGCCCATTCTCTCCTTCTTGTCCCCCTATATGTCCCTTATTTGGTAGAGGGAGTTAAAAGTTTTCTGAATGCTGTCTGGCATCTACTTTTTAAATCTTGATTTAGCACCAACTCACTTTGGAATTTGGTATCTAAAGCATTGTGTGTGTGTGTGTGTGTGTGTGTGTGTGTGCATTTATATATAAAGATATCTTTATGTTTATTTCTGATTCGTCTACAGAACTATTAGTTCTCCAATGGCACTGACTAGGTCTGTTATATTCATCACAGTGTATACAGCATTTACTCCAGCATGTGGCACTTAATAGGCATTCATACAATATTTGTATAGTGAGTGAATGCATGAACACATTTTTTTTTTTTTTTTACTTATTCATGAAAACACATAAAGCTAATTCAGAAAGATCCCCTACCCAGCTCTAGCCATGAAACCATACAGGTCCCAAAAGCAATTACCATTTTTTCCCACAAAAAATGTTTTTTTCATTTTGAACCTTTCCTGTAAATGCATCAGTTAAGAAATAAACACTATTTCCAGAGTTCTACACGGTTCTGCCAAAATGTCAATCATGCTATGACACAAACGGGCTTTTTTTTTTAAATAAAGCAATTTACAATACAATTGTATACTAAGTGCCATGATTTCTCAGTTAGCTATACAAAATATCAGGCCTCTCTGCTAATGAAATGAAGGGAAATATAATTGACAGTTATCTTATGAGATTTCATTGCAATGCACATGATGTTATAATAAATCTGGTTACCAGAAATTCTGTGGTATACTGTTTAAAGTATATTAATTGATTGCCTTGGAGTCAGCTTATTTTGAAATTCCTGACTGTGAGCATTGAAGTGAATGTACTATACGTATGAAGTATATTAGAGCAGGCCTCTTCCAAATCCAATGCATATGATCAGTGGGGTAGGAACCCTACAAAAACCTCTGTTACCATCTATAGCCAATTTGTAACAGATGTTGTGGCAATAAAAATTCCAATTTGAAACAAATAAAAAGACTCTTGGTATTACCCTTTCCATGGTGCCTACTCTGGATTAGTAACTCCAGACAAAGAAAAACCCCTAACTCTTCACAAAACAGAACCATTCAAAAAACAAGAACGAACAAAAATGAACTTCTATGTGAAATGAACTTGAGAACTGTGTCATGAGTGAGATTTTATTTAACTTTTAAAACGTGAGGGTTTTGTTTGTTTGATTTTTAAGAAGAGCAAAATGATGGCATTGTTTTTCTTGTGTTGGTGTTTTATCCGCAACATCCTTACAAGACTCATTCACACGAAGTCCAGTCAAGGTCTATAGACAGGTTGAGATAACATCTTTAACATTTGTGGCGAAATTTATGACCAAGTGTGAGAAGTATGTTTCTGTTTGTAAACTAAAGTGCTCAGAATATTTATACTTAAAGTGAAAATATCATTCTAATGCAAATCTGTTTTGAGTATCCTGTAGGAAAATATCTAGATGTTTAATGAACCCATTTTTTAAATTAAGTTATTTGTCTTTTTATTATTGAGTTGTAAGAGTTCTTTATTCTGGATACAAGTCCCTTATCAGATACATGATTAGCAAATATTTTCTCCCATTATGTGGGTTGCCCTTTCACGTTCTTAAGAGTATTCTTTGAAGCACAGGATTTTTAAGTTTTGATGAAGTTCAATGCATTATTTTTTTTTTCTTTTGTTGCTTGTGCTTTGGGTGGTATCATATCTAAAAAACGAGCACCTAACCCAGAGTCAAAAAAGATTTACGATTATGTTTTCTTCCAAAATTTTTATACTTCAGCCCTTTAAATTAGAAATTTGAGTTAATTTTTATATATGGTGTGAGATTGGGGTCTAACTTCATTTTTCTGCATGTAGACATCTGGTTGTCCCAGCATTAACCCAGCACCATTTGTTGAAAGATTCTTCTTTCTCTCACTGGCACTCTTGAAGAAAATGTGTTGACCTTAAATGGGTTTATTTCTGAACTATTAATAGTCTATTGATATATATGTCATCTATCTTTATGCCAATGTCACACTGTGTCGATTGCTGCAGCTTTTCATTAAGGTTTGAAATTGGGAAGTGTCAGTCCTTCAGCTTTGTTCTATTTTTCAAGATTTTTTTTGGCTCTATTCTAGGCCCTTTGCATTTCTATATGAATTTTAGGATCAGTTAATTCATTTCTACGAAAATGAAACTAGGGTTTTGATAACGATTGTATTTTATCTGTAGATCCCTTTGGGGCCTATTATCATCCTAACGATATTGAATTGTCTTATCCATGAACACAGGAAGTCTTTCCATTATTAGATCATCTTTAATTTCTTTTAATGATATGTTGTACTTTTCAGTGTACAAATTTGTTCAGGCTACTGTAAAAAATACCACGCACTGGGCAGCTTATAAATAATAAATGCTTATTTCTCACAGTTCTGGAGCCTGGAAGTCTAGGATCATGGTGCCAATATGGTTGCATTCTGATGAACGCCCCCTTCCTGGTTCACAGTGAGCACCTTCTGGCTGTGAACTCATAGGGCGGAAGGAGCTAGGGATCTCTCTGGAGAAGTCACTAATCCCATTCATGAGAGTTTCACCCTCAGGACGTCACCTCGTTAGGGCCCCACCTTCTAATACCATCACATTGGTCATTAGCATTTCAATATATGAGTTTTGGGGGGACATAAATATTCAGGTCATAGCAACAAGTCTTGTAATTGTTTTAAAATTTATTCCCAAGTATTTTATTCTTTTTGATACTATTGTAAATGGAATTGTTTTCTTAATTTTTATTTCCAGATTGTTTTTTGTTAATATACAGAAATACAATTGATTTTTGCCTACTGATCTTATATCCTGCAACATTGGTGAACACATTGATTAGTTCTTTATTTCCCCTCTAGCTTTCCTGAGGTATAACTGATGATTAAACATTGTATATATTTAAGGTATACAACCTGATGACTTGATATACACTGTGAAATAATTACCATGATCAAGCTAATTAACATATCCATCACCTCATAGTCATCATCTTCTTTTGTGTGCATGTTGACAACACTCAGAATGAACCCATTTTTATTTTTCCAGTCCTACCTTTGGCAATGTATAGACATATTCTGAATTCAGAAACCAGTCATTGGGAAGAGTCCAGAACAAAAGTTAGAGAGAAAAAAGAGAAGACCAGTCAGATGTTACACATGAGCAAAGGGACAGAGCCTATCTTTAAGTGGGTGGGATGCTTAAACAGTCTTCAAGGTCCCACCTTCAGCCCCTTTCCTTTCTAATTTTGCTTTGTTGTTGTTTTCCTTTCTGATTTTATATACTTCTCCTGGATGAACTCATCCACTTCTCTGGTATTGCAGAGACTGAGAGTTGCCTCCAAATATCCTCTATTCTCCTACCTTTTTTTAAAAATTCCAATTTTTAGCTGGGCACATGTCCACAGCTGAATTTCTACTTTACCTAGGGTCCCTTGAACCTAATTTAAGCCATGTGACTACATTCTAGCCAATGAGATCTAAGCAAAGGTGTGATACTTCTAAGGCCGTTTTTATAATTATTCCAGTAGAGTTAACATACAGAGGTATATTAGTTTCAGGTGTACAATAGAGCGATCCAACAATTCTATACATGGCACAGCCTAAGGTCTTTCTTTCAAAAGGATGGTCAAAACCTTCTTTCTTCCCTGCTATGAATAAATAATACATGAACATGTGAATGTTACAACTCTAGCAGCAGTTTTTGACCTAGAGACAGCTGAGCAGCGAGCCGGCGGGAGACAAGATGCTTGTAGAACTGCCACTCTCTGCCTGAACTATGTATGCCTAGAATTCTTTATGTAAGAGAGATATACTTTTTTTTTTGCCTCATTAAGTCACTGTTACCTGAGTACATATAGAAAAAACTGCATCCTGACTTATAAATGTGACTTTAGGTGGCCATTCCACAATCAATATTCCCTGTCCTGCTTTCTCCACAAAGGTTTTGTCCTAAATATCCAGTGACCTACTGGATAGTTGACTTGAATGTATTTAAACAAACAAACAAACAAACAACAACAACAAACTTCAGCAAGAATAGCACAAAACTTATCTTTCTTCAAAAATATGGTCTTTTTTTTGTATTTCCTAGCTCATATTGAGAGAACATCATCCATTTATTTGCCAAGTGAAACCTGGAAACTTTTTTCCTCCCACATACTCATAAGCTGCCAATAACCAGTATCACTCTTCCAGGGCTTCCAGGGTCTTCCCAACTATTTCTCTTTATCCCTATTTTCATCATTCTGGTTTTGACCCTCAGTAAGCCTTGTTTGAATGATGGTAACAGCCTCTTAACTGGTATGCCTGCATCTCAGCTCTACTAACTTCTACAATCCCACATAAAAATCTGATACCATCATATCCCTGCTTAAAATCTTTGCATGGCTCCCACCAAGAATGGAATAAAGCCAAATTCCTTGGCATGGTATGCAAGGCCCTTTAGGATCTAGGAAGTACTGATTGCCCCAGTGCAAATCCTAATACATGTCCCTTTATTGTCTCCTTTTTCTGCCCACTAAAGCAATTGCCTCTGGAAAGCCATGCTCTTCCAGGCTTTTGAATCTTCGCCATACTGATCTCTCTCCTGGAATTACCTTCTCCCTACTTACATGCTTAGAAAGTTCATCTAAATATGCAGCAGATAATGCTATGAAGCTGTTACTGACATCTATTTAATAAAATTCACACATATCTTTAAGTTCTACCTTTCAAATTGCATGGCAATTGTTTATTTGCACATTTGACTCCAATAATAAACTGTGATGTTGTTGAATCAAGATTTATATTTTTTCATTTTGGAAGTCCCAATGCCCAGAAAATAATAGGTATTTATTCCAATGGTGGTCATAATAGCTAACACTAATTGAAAATTCACTTCACTGATATTGTCCTAAACACTTTATTTGTATCTCAATGAATCATCAAAGCAACCAATGAGGAGATACTATATCTCAAGGAACTAGAAAAAGAGCAAACTAAGCCAAAAGTTAGTAGAAGGAAGACTATAACAAACAGCAGAGCAGAAATAAATGAAATAGTCTAAAAAGTTAATAGAAAAGATCAATAAAAGTAAGATCTGCTTTCTAAAAAGATATAATAGACAAATCTTTAACTGGATTACCAAGAAAAAAGAAAGAGCTAAAATAAATAAAATTATAAATGACAGAGACATTAAAATTGATGCCACACAGATGTAAAGGATTATAAAAGAACTACTATGAACAATTATATATCAACATATTGAACAACCTAGAGGTAATGGATAAATTCCTAGAGGCATACAACCTACTATGACTGAATCATGAAGAGATAGAAAATCTGAATAGATGGATTACTAATCAGGACATTGAATCAGCAATCAAAAACTGCCCAATAAACAAAAGTCCAGGACCAGATGACTTTACTAATGAATTCCACCAAGCATTCAAAAAAGTATAAACACCAATCCTTCTCAAACTTCCAAAAAACAGAAGGGAATACTTTTTTTTTTTTTAATAATGATATTTTATTATATTATGTTAGTCACCATACAGTACATCCCCGGTTTTCGATGTAAGGCTCGATGATTCATTAGTTGTGTATAACACCCAGTGCACCATGCAATATGTGCCCTCCTTACTACCCATCACCAGTCTATCCCATTCCCCCACCCCCCTCCCCTCTGTAGCCCTCAGTTTGTTTCTCATAGTAGGAGGGAATACTTCTAAACTCATTTCATGAGGCCACCATTATCTTGATACCAAAACCAGGCAAGTACACTACAAGAAAAATAAATGATAGGCCAATATTCCTGATGAACATAGAGGCAAAAATCTTCAACAAAATATTATCAAACCAAATTCAACAATTCGTTGAAAGAATCATACACCATGATCAAGTGTGATTCACTCCAGGGATGCAAGGGTGGTTCAACACCTACAAATCAATATGATACACACCATTAACAAAATGAAATATGAAAATCCTATGAGCATCTCAATAGATACAGAAAAAACAGTTGACACAATTCAATATCTATTTTTGACAAAACTCTCAACAGAAATAGAGGAAATATACCTCAACACAATAAAGGCCTTATGACAAGCCCACAGCTAACATCATGCTCAATGGTGAAAAACTGAAAGCGTTTCCTCTAAGATCAGGAAGTAGACAAGGAAGCTCATTCTTGCCACTTTTATTTAACACAGCACTTGAAGTCTCATCAAGAGCAACTAGCAAAGAAAAATAAATCCGAAGCATCCAAACTAGGGAGGAAGAAATAAAACTGTCACATTTGCAAATGACATAATATTATATATAGAAAACCCTAAAGATGCCACCAAAAACCTGTTAAAGTAATTAAAAATTTCAGTAAGTTCCAAGATACAAAATAAACAGACAAAAATCAGTTGCATTTCTATGCATTAACAATAAACTACCAAAAAGATAAATTAAGAGAACAATCCCATTTACAATTTCATCAAAAAGAATAAAATACCTAGGAATACATTTAACCAAGGAGGTGAAAGATCTGTACTCTGAAAACTGTAAGACATTTACGAAAGAAATTAAAGACACAAATAAATGAAAAAATTCCACGTTAATGGATTAAAAGAATTAATATCATTAAAATGTTCATACTACCGAAAATGATCTACAGATTCAGTGCAATCCCTATCAAAATTCTTATGACATTTTTCACAGAAGTGGATAAGATAATATTAAAATTTCCACAGAACTACAAAAGGCCCTGAATAGTCAAAGCAATCTTGAGAAAAAAGAACAAAGCTGGAGACATCACACTGTCTGATTTCAAACTATATTACAAAGCTACAGTAATCAAAGCAGTATGATATTCTCATAAAAACAGACACATAGATCAATAGAACAAAATAAAGAGCCCAGAAATAAACCCAAGCATAGATGGATAATTATTTTTTGACAAAGGAGCCAAAAATACACAATAGAGAAAGGATAGTCTCTTCAATAAATGATGTTGAGTAAGATGGAAAGAATGAATCTGGACCCCTCTATTACACCACAAATAAAAATCAACTCAAAATGGATTAAAAACTTGAACGTAGACTTAAAATGGTAAAACTGCTAGAAGAAAACGTGGGGGTAAATTCCTTAACATTGGTCTTGGCAATGAGCTTTTGTATTTGACACCAAAAGCAAAAGAAACAAAAGCAAAAATAAACAAGTAGGACTACATCAAACTAAAAACATTCTGCTCGGTAAAGGAAACCATAAACAAAATGAAAAGGCAACCTATGGAATGGGAGAAGATATTTTCAAACAAAATATCTGATTAAAAGTTAATATCCAAAATATCCAAGGAATTCATACAAATCAATAACAAAAACACTAATAACTCCATTAAAAAATAGGTAAAGGACCTGAATAGACATTATTCCAAAAAGGACATACAAATGGCCAACAGATACATGAAAAGATGATCAACAGCTAATCATTAGGGAAGTGCAAATCAAAATCACAATGAGGTTATCACCTTACAGTTGTTAGGTTGTGTATTATTAAAAAGACAAGAGATAACATATGCTGACAAAGATGCAGAGAAATGGGAACCCTTTAGCGCTGCTGGTGGGAGTGTGAAGCCAGTGGTACAGCCACAGTGGAAACCAGTATGCAGGTTTCTCAAGAAATTAAAAATAGAACTACCGGGTCACCTGGGTGGCTTAGTCCACTGAGCATTCGACTCTTGGTTTTGGCTCAGGTCATGATCTCAGGGTCGTGAGATCGGGCCCCACGTCGAGCTCCGCATTCAGCATGGAGTCTGCTTGGGATTCTCTCTCCCTCTCTCTCTGCCCTTCCCCTCCCCCTTTCTCTAAAGTAAATGAATAAATCTTAAAAAAAAAATAAAACCACCATATGATCCAACAATCCCACTCTGGGTATATATACAAAGTTAAAAAAAAAAAATTATCTCAAAGAGATATCTGTACTTCTATGTTCACTGCAGCATTATTCACAATAGCCAAGGTAAGGAAACAACCTAAGTGTTTGTCAATGAATGAACGGATCAAGAAAAATGTATACATATATATTTTATGGAATATACATGGAATATTATTCAGCCTTAAACAAGGAGACTCTGTCATTTGCAATAACATGGGAATCTTGAGGGCATTATGCTAAGTGAAATAAGCCAGAGAGAAAGAGACAAATACTACACAGTATTACTTATATGTGGAACTGAAAAATAAAAAGTAGAATTCATAGAAACAGAAAGTAAAAAGGTGGTTGTCAGGGGCTTGGGGGTGGGGGAAATAGGGAGAGGTTGATAAAACGGCATAAACTTTCAGTTATAAGATAAAGTCTGGGGGTGCCTGGGTGGCTCAGTCAGTTAAGCATCTGCCTTCAGCTCAGGTAATGATCCCAGGGTCCTGGGATCTAATCTCACATTGGGCTCCCTGCTCAGTAGGGGGCCTGTTCCTCCCTCTCCCTTTGCCTCTTGCTCCGCCTGTTTGTTCTCTCTCTTTCTGTGTGTCAGATAAATAAATAAAGTCTTAAAAAAAAAAAAAGAAAAAGATAAAGTCTGAGGATCTAATCTGTAGCATGGTATCTACAATCAATATCACTGTATTGTATGAATGAAATTTGTTTCAAGAGAGTAGACTTGAATGTTTTCACCAAAAAATGGGGGGAACAATTATGTGGGGTGATGGATGTTTTAACTGACTCAATTGGGGGAATCCTTTCCCAATGTATGCAGGTATCAAATAATCAAATACACTTTAAATATCTTACAATTATATTTGTCCTCATACCTCAATAAACCTGAAAAAAATAAAATAAAATAAAATATAAATTCCTGGTCTCAAACAAATCTACTGAACCAGCCTTCCAAAAACAAGAACATTGATTTAAAGTACATGCAAAACTTCTGGGAATTTTAAACATGCTCTGCTATTTTAATTCCAATCTAGTAATGCAAATATGCTATGATTCCAAAATCCCCCAAACCTATCAAGCTAATAAATCTCTTGAAAGGTGAAGTAAGCAGCTTTGGTAGTCATTATTGGTGAACCCATGCTGGCTCCCAGTGACTATTGCTCCACAAACTATCCCTTTAATGAACTACTACAGAAAGTTTCCAGGATATTAGCTTGCAGTTTTAATACATATTTTTGTGCCCTTTATGATGACTGAGGCAAAATTTTCTACTCAATGGTATTCTGTTCTTATACAAATTATTTCTAGCAGTAATTCTGCAAATTACTTCCATATCATAAGAAGCGACGCATCTGAACCTAATGGGTGGAACTCATTTCAACAATCTGGATGTTTTCTTCCTCTTAAAAGTGTTTGTCCTGTCCTTTCAAATGATTGAGAATTTAATAATAATATTTTTTAAATATATCTTTTGTTGACTAAGATCCATATTATTTTTAAATGTCTCCTTATGTAAACTGTTCCATTCATATTTTATCTTTAAACATGTTTCTTCATGTAAATTAACAAGAGAATTCAGACAAAAGCACAATCAGGAGGGAAGGAGTATATACACCACATTTGGTGTGCAGAGATAATTCTACATCTTAAAAGTTTGACTGCTTTTAGCCTATTTGATATAAGTTTAATTAAATTCTGTTTGTTAAATTTCATGGTCAAAGTGAGTTCTAGAATTAGAACACAGATCTTCCAATTCCTAATCCAGGACCCTTCCCACTTTAGCATGAGGCTTCAATGCAGTAGAATGCTAACATAAGACAAATTTGAGCATTTTGTAAGGTAGGAAATTGTGAGCAGACAACCAGGATTCAAAAACTGGTATCCTTTGGACAGTTCCCATATCCTCCCTTAAGGTCAGCTGCCTCATGTGAAAGTTGAGTTCCACATCTTATGTTCTATTTTTGTAAAATCAAGTGAGTTAACATACACAGAGCTCAACCCAGTGCCTGGAAGTATTATAATTAGTCATATGATATCTCCTTAACATGACTAATAGAGTAACAATGACAGAAATCAGTCTAAAACAATAAAACTTACTCTATTTCTGAAATCTTTATTCTAAATGAATTTAAATCTATCTGCTTTTTATATCCCACAGAATTTTATGGTATGGTACTAATATTTTGCATTCCAAGCTAATGGAAAGTAGGACACTTAAGAATATAACTCAAATTAAAATTAGTGTTACCACTTTCATACAGATGGTATAAAAAGTTACGATGTTACTAAAGACACAGCTGGGTTCCTGTCAGTGCTAATAATGCTTGAACTTCATCAGTTATTAGTGCAATTAAAAAATCCTTTCAGTATTTCTTCACAAACCACACCTCCTCCCAAATAATTCCTCTTGATCATTCCAAGGCATGCCTATAGCCTGCTGACTTCATCAAGTGATACAGATGGAGGAGAACAAACAAGGAGAGAAGTCTTGACTCCTCTCCCAACTATTGCATCATATGGCAGAACTTCTGTGTCCTCCAACAAAAAATAAGAAAGTTTTGTTAGGAGTCATAATGCCCAAGCCCCTAGATATGAGACACCCAACTGGCCTCCAATTATTACAGAGAAAATTAAGCTTTGTTGCATTATTTTTTTCTAAATCCATCACTAAATGTTTTAAAACAGATAGAGTACATGCTATATAATATAGTCGTATTGGGGAGACAGTCAATGTGCACCACACCAACACTGATAAAGTCATCACTTCAAAAAAAAAAAAAATCAAGCCTTGACATGATACAGTTCTAAACTTTAGTAATTAACTGTGATGGAAGTACAAAAATCAGACATCTCTCTGCAGTAAATTTTATATCTCCTCTTAAAATGCCCTATCTCATCCATTGTGACAGATCAGAAGTGTAAGGGTGTATGTAATGCATTAAATATAATAGTTGTCCGAGCTCAAGTGAAAATACTTTTCAATTCAAAAGAATTCAACAATAACCCTTCAAATGTGATTGATCATTACGTCTATCAAAGTCACAGTTCAAGACTGAAATTTTTATCACTCTGTAGTAAAACCCATCTAAAGAAACTAAAGTTAAAAGAAAGGGCACAGAGTACTCCAGTTTTCTTTGGGGGGATATACATTGTAGGTCAATACTTTCTGGCGGTCAAAAAGAGGTTAATGCCAGCTCTGGACTCATTCAAAAAAGTGCATGTGAGGTTGTAATGATTTAGATAGCATGGCAATAATTTCTAGACATCCCCCAACCTCACCATTTTCGCAAACCTTGAGAAAGCTTTCCGATTCTCCCCATATATGCCACTTTGACAAAGGAGCAGAGCCTTTGAAAGAAAAACATTTTTGGCTCTGTTAATGCTAGTGTATTCTTCCAGCCCAGTATTCAGTGCTCTGGACAGGCAATTACATGCAAATTTGTTGGGAGCTAGGAGGTTCATTTACTACATTCAGCCCCACAGAAGAAGATCAATAGGAGTGCAAAACCTAATCCTAGATGAAAGCACCATGATCAGGTAATGGTTGTAGAGTTAAGGCCCTCAGAAGAATGTTAGGAATCAAAGGGCACGCTAGAGAAAAGCATTATGCGTAGTGCTTTTTTGAACCATATGGGAAAGACAACAGACAAAGTGAACCAAAGAGTTGGAACACAAGAAGGTAGACATGCAGTTCAACACAAATTGTGAGGGTTTTTCAAAAGATATGAATGAGGATTTGACCAATTAAAAATGGCTGTCTCAAAAACCTTTTGTTGGCTATTTAAAGAATAGTGGTGTGCAAACTCATTTCTCAAACTTACACACCACGCAAGCCAGGCTTGCATTTAACTCTTAAGGAAAAGAGGGAATCTTTTCTGCTAGCTTTCCTGTCTTCTTATTTTTGTGGGATTTTTTTTCCTGATGTTTTCCCCTACCCAAGGCCACGTCCCCTGTTGACATTTAGTAAAAGTCCTGACTCCCCTATTATCCTCATTACTGTACAGAGGAAAACATTTTGTGGGAAAGCATGGACATAAGTGACACTGAGTTGAAAAAAAATTCCGAAGAGTCAAATTCTGAATTTGAAGATGTTTTGGGCATACCTTAATCAATATATTTATTTTTATTTTCCTTTTTATGAATTTACAAGAGTGATACGTGATTAGGACATCTATATCTGAATCAGTCTAAAAGAGTTCTTCCAACAAATATAAAATAACGTTTCTTAACTAATATGTACACATCGTGCCAGGGTTTAATCAACAGCATTTCTTTTCTGTCTTGGTACATAATATAATGGTACATCTACAACGAGTGGTGTTAGAGTTGATGAAATAAGGCACTACCGAGGAATATCTTTACATGCTTTTAAAACTCCTTAATCTAGGGGCGCCTGGGTGGCACAGCGGTTGGGCTTCTGCCTTCGGCTCAGGGCGTGATCCCGGCGTTATGGGATCGAGCCCCACATCAGGCTCCTCTGCTGTGAGCCTGCTTCTTCCTCTCCCACTCCCCCTGCTTGTGTTCCCTTTCTCACTGGCTGTCTCTATCTCTGTCAAATAAATAAATAAATTCTTTAAAAAAAAATAAAATAAAATAAAACTCCTTAATCTATATCAAAAGAGATGAGAAACCTGTTAATAACAGTGGTCCATCAACTGGAAAACGGAATAATGCAGAAATTGTATAATTATTCATCACTTCAGCAGCAGAGGACTGTTCCTTTAGCCCCAAGACGAGTAAACCTATAATGAATTTACTCCAAAGTATCTAAGGTGAGTAAGCAATTCTCTTGTAAGCAAACTACTTGCTGTTATGAGGTAAATTAACTCTTCCCAACAGCATTTAATAAATCGCTTCTTACAGAGCACTAAATTGAACCCTGATGTTCTGGGACGTTAATTTGCCACACAGGAGAATTTTTCTCCTAGAGGGCATTTTATTCCTCTTACCTCACATCACTCATACAGAAGTCATTTAGACTACTATGACACTCCCAACTTTCGCCATTTCAACGAATTACACGGTGGGGTTCATCATGAAAATGACTTCAATACTCTTAGGGAACTTGGTCGAATTTCTTTCAGGCTACAGTTTCAGAGTTTGTATTTGCTTTTTAAGGAAAAAATTGGGGGGTAGGTTTGGGGTTTGAGGCTTTTTTTTTTTAAACCCTAGTTTTCTATAGATTCTCTATTTTAATGTTTTGTTTCCTCTCTTCTTTTTGTTGCTAAGCAGATGGGACATGTTGCTATGTGACATTTTACACAACCACTCTTAATGCAGCTTCCACAGTAATGACCAGAGGTCATGAAAACATAATCATTCACATTGAAAACTGGAGCACTTGCCTTTTTGTTCCTGGAAAACTACAGGAAATGTACCCAAAAACCCACACCTTTTTTTTAAAGAATATAATAATAATAATGAATAATAATATCTAGTAAATAAGTTTTTCTGTATATTACCCCCCATTGGAGAGTCACAGAAGCCCAGTGAAATGTTAAGGGAAAGTATCAACACCAACGCCGCCATCATCATCATCATCATCATCACCATATTTCAGGTCAGATAAATGAGACTCTGAAAGGTCAGGTCAGATGATAAACACATAGCAATGATAGGAAATGAGTTCTCACTCCTCATTCGACTTCCCACCCAGGAAATAACGAAATGCTCGCTGAAGCATATGAAGGCTGGAAGTGTGACACCTGTAATAAAAGCTCATTTAAAAGTATATTTTTAGGGGCACCTGGGTGGCTTAGTCAGTTGAGCATGGGACTTTTGATCTCAGCTCAGGTCATGATCACAGGGTTCTGGGATCAAGCCCCACGTGGGGCTCCATGCTGAGTGTGGAGCCTGCTTAAGACTCTTTCTCTCTCCCTCTCCCCCCTGAAACTCCCCCCTGCCACTCATGCCTGTGTGCATGTGCTCTCTCTCTCTCTCTTAAAAAAAATAAATAAGGGGGCGCCTGGGTGGCGCAGTCGTTAAAGCGTCTGCCTTCGGCTCAGGGCGTGATCCCGGCGTTCCGGGATCGAGTCCCACATCGGGCTCCTCGGCTGGGAGCCTGCTTCTTCCTCTCCCACTCCCCTTGCTGTGTTCCCTCTCTCACTGGCTGTCTCTCTGTCACATAAATAAAATAAAATCTTTAAAAATAAATAAATAAATAAATAAATAAATAAATAAATAAATAAAAGTATATTTTTACTTCCCCTACTTCTGTCTGCTAACTTTGAGTCTTTCTTATTCTTTAATAATAATTAAAATAAGATTAATAGCTGTCAATTATCTGATACAAATAGGCACCCAAAGAAACACTGTCTCTGTACCAGCCCATGAAATCTCCTCAATAACCTAATCGTTATGAAGAATCAAAGGCTTGGAAAGTGAATACACACGCCAAACTCAATGATTTGGTACAGAGCAGAGCAAAATTAGAACTCACATGTGTCCTAAGAAGTAGGAAGATCAGTAGGAGAAGAAAGGGAAGAACCATGACAGACTATGGACTCTGGGAAACAAACTGAGGGCTTCAGAGGGGAGGAGGGTGGGGGACTGGGATAGGCCAGTGATGGGTAGTAAGGAGGGCACATATTGCATGGTGCACTGGGTGTTATATGCAAGTAATGAATCATGGAACTTTACATCAGGGACTGGGGATGTACTGTATGGGGACTAACATAATATAATAAAAAATATTATCATTAAAAAAATAATAAAAAAAATTAAAAAGAACTCACATGTGCCCAACTTCCAAACCTGTACCTCTTACCATTACATTGTACTGTCCCAGCAGCCAGCTCTTTCCAATTCATCCTGCAAGTTGCTTTTTTTTTAAACTGCTGTTTTAATTAATGTTTCTCATTCTCAAGAAATAGTTTTGTAAAGCAATAAAAGGTTTGCATTTGGTAGGCATGGTAAATTAGCTGGGTGATGGGGAACTGGAAGGCAACTATCATCCAATACCAATCACGTGGCTATATGCGTGTAATTAATTGTTCTGTAATATACAAAATAGAAAACAAAAAACAAAAAAAACAAAACCCAAAAAAAAAAACAGTGACTACACAGTACACTAGAATGAGCCCTGCAACAAGAATCAGAAACTTGGGTTTTAGTCCATTTTCTAAAATATCTTTTTAAATATTGAATAGATGCAAAGGAACATTTATAAATATTTGTAGTACAAAGAATGACAGTAAAATGAAGACCTATCTATCCACCATCCAGTTACAGAAATAGAGCACCATTATGTATGTAGCCTCTGCTTCTCTCCCTGCACAGGTAATCGTGCTCCTGAATTTCTTGTTTCTCATTCCCTTTGTTTAAGTTTTACCACACAATTTACATACCTAAACAATGTATTGCTGAGTTGTGCACATTTCAGTACATGGATTTTTCTGTATGCATCTGCAGGCTTCTGTGACTTGCTTTTTTCTCTCTACATTTCTGAGATACCTTCATGCTGTTGCAGCTATCCTTTGCAAATGCTCTTCATACATGGATACGTTTGTCATGTGTATGATTATATCACAATGTATTTATCCATGCTAATTTTAATGGGCATTTGCATTGCTTCCAGTTTTTTGCTAGTATAAAAATCATACTAAAGATTTTTTTATCTTTCTTCTGGGGCAAGAATTTCTCTAGAATATATGCCTACAAGTAGACTTGCTAGCTTATAATACAGGCAGATGGACAAGTTACTAGATAATGTCCGTTGATGTTTCAAAGTGTTCCTACAAAGGTGCACTCCTCATGAGTGTGCAAATGTTACAGTCCCCCCCCCCCCCCAGACTTACCAATAATTCTTTTGGTAGCCTCCTAACGTTGCCTATTTGCTGAGTGTGGAAGGGTATTTCATTGTGGTTTCAATTTGTATTTCCCTGAAAACTAATGAGATTGAAGTTCTTTTCATTTGTTTATAGGCCAAGTGTCTTCTTCTGTGAAGTACGTGTTCAATTTTGTCCATTCCTGTACCAGGTGGTTTGCCTTTTCCATTCTGACTTGTATATATTCCCTACATATTCTGGATATGAATCTATTTTTAGCTCTATGTGCTGAATATCTTCTCTCAGTCAGAAGCTTGTATTTTCATGTTCTGTAGCAGGTCTTTTTATAAACAAAAGTTCTAAATTTTACTGAAGTCAGATTTATTTTTTTTATGGTTTGGGCTCTTGCTTCTTTTTAAGGAAATCTGTCCCTGCACTAAGATCACCAAGATCAGTTTCGACACTATCATCTACATGTTTCACGGTTCTTTCTTGCACACTGAAGTCTTTAACCAGCTTGGAACAGTTATCTGAATATGGTGTAAAATGAGAGGTCTAATTTCATTATATTACTAAATGGATATGGTTCTACTGCCATTTGTGGAAAAATTTGTGTTTTTCTTGGTGTCCTGCAAAGCCACTGGGTCATAAATCAAATTTTCATGTATGTGAGGCCCTCTGTTCAATTCCACTATTCTCTTTGTTGGCCCATTTGCCAGTATCATATTGTCTTAATTATTCTGTTTATGTTAATTCTTAGTGTCTGGCAAGAAGGTTTCTTCATCCAAGTTTTGTGTTATTGACCAGTAGCCAGGCTCAACCTAGCTTTTGATGTTTCCATATAAACTTTAGAATCAGCTTGCAAAGCATCACAAAGAAAATGATGTTATGATTTTTACTGGAATTGCTTTAAAACCTATACAGAAACTTTGGTAGAATTTGCATCTTTATAATATTGAATGTTTTAGTCCTTAAATATCATATAGTCTTCCATTTATTTGGGGCTTTTTCAATGTGCTCCCATAAAGTTTTAACATTTTCTCTGTAAAATTCATGCATATCTTTTATAGATTTTTTTTCTTTAAATGCTTAATATTTTTGAGGCCATTGTGAATTGTATTCTATTTTTAAACATTTTATAATACTTCTAAAATTATGAATAGATATATATTGATTTTTGTACATTGATTTTATATCTAGCCACCTTGCTAATTCAAAGTATCTGTATATTATATTGTTTTCCATATAAATAATGATATGCAAATAACTATGTCTTCCTATATTTACACACCTTATTTATTTAATTTTTCTTAATGTGTCAGTTACAACTTCCAGTACAATGTAAAAAAGAAATCGTATAGTATGCAAATCTGTCATATTACTAATTTTAAAGGAGCTAATTGTAATATTTTTCCATTAACTATGAATTATTCCATGAAAATGATATATATTTCTTGAAGATAAACTTTATCTACTTTTAGTTTACTCTAAGTTTATAATGGATAAATTCTAAGTTTTATCAAAAGCTTTTTTCTCCATCCATTGAGATGATAATATATACTTCTTCTCCTAATTACTAATATGATAAAGTATAAGTTAATTTTTTATGTAAAACCAGCCTTGCATTCCTTGTAGTTGGAAGAATGTCAGCTTTGTTATGTATTATCTTATTTATACATTGTGTGATTTATTTTATTAATGTTTTGTTTAGGAGACAGTCATCTCTATGAGCAAAGTGAGATTTCTTTTTCTATTCCCTACATTTGTTTGTATGAAATAATTTATTTCTTGAATATTACATAAACCTCATTGCCTAAACCATCTGGATTAATGTTTTGTTTTTCATTTTGTTTTGCTTTGTTTGTATGTGTGTATGTGTATATGTGTGTGTGGAGAGGAGAGTTTTTAACTGAGGAATCAATTTATTTAATGGTTATACAATTATTATGATTATCTATTCTTATTCTGTTAATTGTGGTAAATTATATTTTGGAAATTTTTCTGATTCTAATAAGACTTCAACACTGGCATAATGTTGTTCATTGTTCTTTGAATGTATGCAGACTCTGCAATACTGGCCTCTTTTATTCCTAAATTATTATTTTTGTGTTCTCTTTTTTCCTTGATCAATTTGGCCAGGGATTCTTTTCAAAGAACAAACTATTGGCTTTGTGGATTCTATTAAGCATTTGTTTTACATTTTATCATGATTTTCATTTGATCTACATTTTTAGGTGATATTCTGGTTTTTTTTTTCTTATAGTGTTATAAGTTAAAATATTAGCTCGTTAATGTTCTTTTTTCTCTAATATAATCATTTAAAACTATAAACTTTCCTTTAAGTATCAACTTTGTTATAGGTCATAAGTTATGATATATAGTGTTTTTGTTTTTGTTCTGTCCTAAATATTTTCTAATTTTATTATAATTTCTTATTTGGCCCATGCTTTACTTATAAATATGTTTCTTGCTCTTCAAATGTCTGCATTTGTGTTGGCTGTAGTTTGTTCTTAATTTGTTAGGCCTTATTTCATGGCTCAGTATGTGGTCTATTCATTTCCCATGAATACTTAAAATAAATATGAGGTTCACAATGAACACTTGTTAATTCTTTTTTTCACATCTTTTCTATCTTCACCAATTTCTTGACTTGCTTGATCTGACAATTACAAAGTGATATGGTTTTAAGTCTCTTATCATAATGATAGACTTGGTTGATTAGAAATTTTTATTTGTTCGTGATCACCCTTTATCTCTAGTTTGCTCTTTCACTTAATGTCCATTTTATCTGGTATTAATGTAACTACCTCAACTTTCTTTTGACTATTACTTATCTGGTTACTTCTTTATATATGATCAGTCCTTTTCTGTCTACTTTTAAGATCTTCTGTTTGTCTTTGGTGTCATGAGTTTGCATTGTAAAGTGTCTAGAGCTAGATTTCTTTTAAGTATCCTGGGGCATTTGTTTTGGTCTCTGACTCTGAAGACTGTGGACCTTACACTGTTCTGGAAAATTCTCAGCCATTATTTTTTTAATGATTGCCCCTCCTTCATTTTCTCTCTCCTTTCCTTAAGAGCTCCAATTTCTTTTAACCTCTCTTTTTTATTTTACATCTGTTTTTCCTTTTCCTGGATTATAAATACTCTTCAAATATATCATGTCAATGTATCTTAATGTGTATAGATATAATCTTCTGCTTATAGTATTTGTTAAATATTTAACTTCAAATATTGCATATTTTTTCATTTAAAATTATATTTGAATTTTTTTTTAAGATTTTATTTATTCAACAGAGATAGAGACAGCCAGCGAGAGAGGGAACACAAGGGGGAGTGGGAGAGGAAGAAGCAGGCTCATAGCGGAGGAGCCTGATGTGGGGATCGATCCCATAACACTGGGCTCACGCCCTGAGCTGAAGGCAGACGCTTAACCGCTGTGCCACCCAGGCGCCCCTATATTTGAATTTTTTAAAAGATCTACTTGACTATTGTTAAGACTCATGATCATATTCAATCTCCTTTTTATCTCTTTAAGCATATTGATAGCATATATTTTATATTCCCTATATAATAATTCCAATATTTGAAGTCTTTGGGGTTCTATCAACCTTTGTTTCCGCTGACTCTCATTCATAATGCCATATTTCCTTGTATGTTATGTTATGTTTGTGAGCGTATTTTCCTTAGATGTTTGATTATGGGTGTTCTTTGCAACCTGGATTGAATGTGGGATTTTCCCCCAGGGGATTTGCCTTTGCTTTTCCCACATGTCTGGTCACATGGTTAAACAAGGTTCACTTTAAGTTAAATTATTGATTTGAGCTTATTGAAACTGTCAATATATAATTCAGATATGAATTCTTGGGGTGGACTTCCTCCCTTTCCCTCAGCTAACACTAAGGTTCAAGATGGCAAATTTTCATTGCTATCAATCTACTCCCTTCTACATATATAATCCAGGACAGGGACAAAGTTTAATTCTAGTTACCTAAACAGTGAGGATGTAGCTTTTGGGATCCTAGTTTTATTCAACGCATCTCCTATTAAATTTCCCCTCTCTCCCCTCTCCTGTGGGAATGAAAAAGCTCAAGGTCATCTGGATTCAGCAAATATTTTCATTGTGAAAACAGCTTCAGTTCCAGGTTACTTCTCCGGATTCATGCTTTCACTTAGTTCTTAGCCTCTGCATAGGTTGTCAGATTAAGCAAATAAAAATACAGGATGCCCAATTAAATTTGAATTTTAGGTAAGCAGTAAATAATTTTAGCATAAGTCTATCCCATTGATATTTGGGATATACTTACACTGAAAAGTTATTTGTTGTTTCTCTGAAACTCAAGGATAACTGAATATCCTGTATTTTATCTTGCAACACCACGCCAATGGATTTCTCATGTTCTTGCCAGTTCATTGATGCATCTGAAGAGCTTAAAAAAAAAAAAAAACTACACTAAGCAGCATTTTTAGTCATTTTCTTCAGTAAGAGCAGTCGAGTCACCAAGTTTGCCATATTGCTGGAAGCAAAGCTAGTTCCTGTCCTTCTCCCATCTACCTAACTTCATGAAACTGGGAAAGTCACCTGCCTCTGTGAACCTTAATCACCCACAATATTTTTTCTACAGATCCTGGAATTTGTAAAGGATCTTAGAGATCACCTCTTGTAATCCCCTTAGGTGAAGATAAAGAAAACTGAGACGCAGATAAGTAAAACAATAAGTCTGATATTATACCCGATTTGGTGTAAGGGTGGAAAGTAGAAACCCCGTCTCCTCACCCCTTTCACATTCTTGCCACTCCACTATGCTGACTGTAAGGACCAAGTGAGCAAATGATATTGAGGCACTGGCCAGAACATAAAGTTTTGAAGGTCCACGAAGTAGTAGAATAAAAGTAGAGACAGTATTAAAAAAATGATCATGGTTACAGAGTCTAATAAAAATTGGGCAGCTTAAAATGTGAGATTGACTGTGGAACAATATTTATGGAAGGAATCTCATAGGAATATAACATACTTACATACTCTTTTCTTCCAGGAATCTTAAACATAACAATGAGAATTTTCTATGAATATTTAAAGCAAATAAATTAATACAATTAAAATAAAATATCTGGCCAGAAATATACTGCATCAAACAAGAATTTTTGACCTAGAATATAATATATTCTCCATAGCAAATAAGACAAAAAAACAGAACTTAATTAACAAAAGCGCTCTCTTCTTTTTTCCTTCCTCTTTTCTTACAAAGAAATGCTTTCAGAATGCTTAAGACGCTCACCATGCTACTTTCTTTGCTACAATCAGTGCATGATTGCCACTCAAATTGCTATACTGGTCCTTTTTCCTCTAGCTCTGCATAAAAAGAAGATGCAGATGAATGGATTTTCTGTGGGTTAATTTATTAGGAGTGCAAAGCAATTATCAGCAAGGTAAATCATGGAACATGAAGTACACTGTTACACGCTGGTTGCTGTATAATGTAGGTCCCTTGGCCACAAATGCAATTAAAGTGTTATATTTTATTCCTTTTAATTTTATCTCCTAGTCTATCCTTTGCTTAACCTAGACAAGTCTGACTGTACATCAATATGTGATCAATAAGTAGAAATGTATAATAACTACCACAAACAATTTTGTATTTTTGATGCTATCAGATATATTTTCGTGATATGATAGCATAAATCTTCAAAATGAGGGCTGGGGAATTTAAGTGTAGGACTCCATTCCCAGGGCATCAGGCTGTCAGTTTCTCGTGTGGCTGTGATCGGGTGAAATTATATTACTGTCATGTGACCAGAGACTGATGTGAAGTGAATTAAGCAGTGCTTGCAAATGCCTGTCACATTAATAGTATCTAAATCTTCTGTTTTTAATTTTAAAGGGCAGGTCCTAAGAAAGTCATGTTTACTAGGCTTTCAAGACTCATAAAAGAAACCCTTGACAACAAAAGCAAGCCTTCTCCCTACATAGACCAGTACAAAAGTAAATAATATGGAAGTGATAGAGAGACAGGTTTTCAACAAAGAGAGCGGGACTAAAATCCCTGCTCCTGCCACTTACTGGCTAAATTTGGTCAAGTTTCCTAACCCCTGTTTACCTCGGTTTTCTCGTTGACAGAGCAAGGAAAATGACAACTGCCTGGTGCAATTATTAATAATGTATGAAAGATATCTAGCCTGTAGTCAGGGCTCTATGAAAGGAAGCTCTCACAATGATGTTGGTGATTCCTTGTTTACCAAGAAGTGCAAGGCAATCGCAATATTAAAAATCACGCATCGGCAGCAACACATCAGGAAATACCTAGCCATAAGCCACGGCATTTAAGAAAGCCATGAAACTGTACAGAAGAGGTGGGTGAACTGAGCGGGCAGGTTTAGAAAGAAATGATGGTTGAGAAGAGTGAGTATGTATTCTGAAACACCAGACACAGATCAGAGGATCGGTGATGAGAAACCTGAGAATTTAGGGGAACTGGGGGATTTCATGGGAAAGTGTTGGCTTGGACGGTGTAGAGACATGAGGTACCAGAAGGGCTATTCAGAGAAGCTGAAGACAAGCCTTCAACCATCACTAGCTTGAGACATTCAGATTTGTCCTAAAGGGCTATTTGAAGCTCCCAAAGATTCTGGAACAACTAAGTGGGTAGTAATTTGAAAATTATTCTGACACATGTGCTTGTGGAATTTTTTTAGCTGAACTGGGTCCTGTTGTAGGGAAAGGCTTGAAAAATGAAATGACCAACCAGAAAGCTGTTGTCACAGGACAGGTAAGAGGTGAGGAAGGCAGTAGGCACAGCAGGTGACTCTGTGATGTGAGCTCAGGGGTGAAGGAAAGATCAGCATCTGCTAAGATGGCTTCTTCCCCGAACGCCTGGAGCCTGGACGTCTAAACCAACCCTCTTCCTTTAGTGAAAGGCTCCGCCCATAGCGATAATGTGAACGTTCTGCACAGAGACAGTTAAAATTAAACTTCTCACATTTTAGCACCTCAGTGTGAATCTGTTTGTTTGTTTGTTTTTCCTAGAGCAGATGTCCATAAGGGATCGTCAGGGAGGTGGTAACAGCTTGGAGCCCCAAGGGCGCAGGTAACCATCACTAAAGCAAAGAAGGATTTGAGAGGAGAGCCTTGGGGGGCTGAGCATTGCTCGACTGCGCAGTTTTGCCTGGGGCTGCCCTTGAGGACGGTAATGATGATGGGGCCAATGATGTTCTGAATAATTAAATGTGGTAGTGGGAGACTATATTAGTTACCTCGGGAATTAAAAACTCATGTTATAAAATATGCTATAAATAAACTGTGTTAGAAAAATGTTTCCTCAAAGTCACCCTTGCTTTTTGGGGAATCCAGTCCTTGTGCATGTCAACCCTCCAGGCCCCCTGCAATCCCGTTCCTTTGTGTGTACACGTTTGAGCTTCAATCCTGGTTCGCACGGCACTTGTATTGCACGAATGTCTTTTTAGCTTCATCTCCCTTCCTTCACTTGAGATAACCCATCATTATTGTCTCAGCTTATCTATGAAACATGTGTTTTATGTTTAACTTACATGTACAAATTGAAGTGAGTTGTCAACATCACTGCAGACGGATACACTCTCAACTAAGTACATCCAGTGATACTGGCTCAGTGTTGTAAGCACCCTCTTTACATCTTGCAGCCGTCCCTGCTAATGCTGAATTGTGTTCTTTTGAATAATTTAATGCTTTTGTTATTTGAAGTGTGATGCGTTCACACCCAGAGTCACCAGCTCCCCTGCAAGCTCTTGGAGGCCTTATTCACCTGCGCACCCCTCCCAGTGCGCACCCTACCCCTTCGCTCAGGAGAAGACTGGGGTTTCCGAGGCTTAACCACAAACTCTGCCACGGGTGGGATGGCTTGCTCTTTTTTAGAAGCAATCATTTTACACTGTGTGACACTTCAAGTAATTCTGTTCACAGCCAAGTAATGGAGGAGGGGTGATGAGGGACATTTCAAAACCACTTTTGAGTGCACAGTGAAATGTGATTAAATCAGATTTCACATCTTTGAAGTCGGTGTAAACTTGACCATGATTCACGTGTATAGCTGTTGAGCTCCTATCCACCAACTTGTGGTACAAAATAAGGTCCCATATTCAAAAGGAATTGTTTTGAACACCCGTGCCCTCCTCATCCTACTCAAAGCCAAATTCCATTCTGCCCTGAAGATGCAAGTCTGTAAGGAATCTTGGGGGACCTCGAGGAATTCAGTCACCATTCCTGATTTCGTCCTCTCCACTACTTGCCTTGTAGATGTCTGCTGTCACAGTTTCTAGCATGTGTTGCTCGTGTGAGTGCATGGACCATAGAATCGTGACACCGGTAGGTCCTGGTAGCACCAAGTCTGGTCAGGTTAATGGTTGTAACTACCTCCCCTATTTCTTCTCCCACCATGTCTCGCTTCATGCTTGGTGCCCTTCACACACCTGCCATGGATTCAAACATCCGTCACTTCACATACGCTGCTCCCTCTGCCCAGAATGTCCTTTATCCCCTGTATCTCCCTTGTCCACATGGGCAAACATTTAAATGTCAGAGAAGTTGTTATGTCCACCATCACCTAGCCCTGACTCCTGGAATGAACCATATCCCCTCCTTTCTCCAATCCCCACAGTGCACCTCCAATATCATATGTATCACTGGATTATAATTTTTATTTTTCTTGTTTTTCTCCTTACTAGCTAGATCATGAAAACCATGGTGACATTGATGAAGGGCAGCTCTGTAGAAATCTGTGCTCAGTTGGGCAGACCCACTTAGATATTTTGCCAGTTTACCAGCAACCAAGCCTTTTGGTCATTAGTAAGATAGGTAGATAGATAGATAGATAGATAGATAAGAAAGAAGAAAGGTTTCATAAGAAAGAAAAAAAATAGTTCTTAATTAGCATGAACTTTATACCATGATTTAGAATTTGACTTTGTTTTGGTCCAAACAACATTCTGAGAAAAATCTGCTTGAAGTGAAACAGTATGTGGCCGCTAAATTAGTATATTTGAGAATAGCAGAGCGAATAAGACAATATGTATTGAAGGTCAGTGGTATGAACGATAGGAGAGCTGGGTAAAATTAACTTACCTATTTAAATGTTCCAGAAAATTTGAAAAACTGAACTGTCAAAAAAAAAAAAAAAAGGCAAAGAACCCACACATTGCTACTCAGCATAATTTTGCTTAGAAAATAGCATTATTTCTGCTTGATTTGATTTTGTGTGGTTAAGTTTGGAGGAAATGTTATTTATTATATACACAGCTAAGCTTATGTAATTACCCTCAAATGTTCTAGTGTGGTACATACAGCCAACAACACGATTGCTTGTTGCATCAATTTGGAAAAGAGAGGGAAAAATTAGCCATGTAATAGTTAATTCAATTTATAAAATTAAATGTGTATTGAAAATATGCCTGGTAAATATTATGCCATCTGCACATGCTCAAACAGAAAGCCTGGTTAATATTTTATAGTTTATCTGATAAAGTTAACAAAAGAATTTAGAGTGGAGACATACACTGAATATTTCATCGCCTTCTTAATTGCAGAATACAGACAAGACATTTTTTTTCCCTTTGGGAAAAATAAATGTTAAAAGTTATTACAGATGGAATCAGTTTGGCAATTAGGTTGAAATCCAACTGAAACCAAGCAGAAATGACGGCTGCAAACATCACAATACCAAAGTATTTTCAGCCAACTCCATCAATTTACATGATGAAGCAGAAATGTTGATAGCAATGCTGTATAACTCAGCTAGCAGAGGTTATATTAACACAGAAGAAAAACTGGCTTTGTGCCTTTTTTCCCAATAGTTAATTCACAGCCATCAAGAGCTGTCATTCTTATGCACAGCAGACAATATGATATACCTAAGCCTTTTCATTCTGACTTCTGATTTAAAGGTCTTCAGCTTGTGCTGTGGACCTTAACCTTGAAGCCAAGTGCAAATTAGCTTTAAATCAATGAAGCTGATTAAAGCTCCATTGTGGTAGAGCCCTTAATAGAAGAAGGGAGGGGAAGGAACCACTTGAAAACAGCAAAAGATTGGCCTCTCTTAACTTGGAACATATGTAATGCTTTTCAGCTCTTCTCTACCCTGACAGAACCATGAATGGTTTTAAGGCTATTTACCTGCTAAGAGAATGGAACCAAATTTTCCAATTCAGTGGAAAAGGCCAAGTGAGAATCAAAGGTATTTTTTTTTTTTTTTGCAAGCGCGAGAATATAAAAGGTTATTTTAAAAAGAAGTAAAGAGGGGAACATCAAAACATCTCCCCAATAGAGGCCAAGAGAATCGAGTTTGTATCGTGTAAAAAAGAAATTCTTATATTGTAAAAGGACTGTGGGTTTCTATTTATTTTTGTTTTGTTTTGTATTTTACAATATACCACTTCTCAAAAATAAGAGGTTGTTGCGAACTCCTGGCCATCAAAAGAATAATCTTTTCCTCCGTCACAAGCGACTATATCTGCCAAAAGCATGTCTCAGAAGTTCTTTGCTTAGAAAGTGGCCAAAATGAGCTCCAGCCAACAGGCAGGACCATTTGTTTCTCTATACCCCCTCCACCCACACCACCCACCCATCACCAAGGAAACTTTGTCCGGCACATTTACCAATTCTTCCCAGTTTTCCCATGGCTGTCAGATTCGGGACAAAATCAGTTTTTACCCAAAGAATGATTTTTTTATAACATTTTCAGAAATACTAAAAATGATAGACTAGAAAGAATATTTTAAATAGAGAAAGGCTTATTTATTTTTACCTAATTTAATTCTTTCGTGCAGTCATTCAATTACTCTTCATGTGAACACCATCCCACTGTAGCAGTAACCTTCTCCACCAAGACGTGGGTGAATTCTTATCCTTATATTTCAGGGATGATGGGTTTGAAATTATGGGGAGGAAATTTTTACCAGGAACCTCAGGGAAAAGGGAGCAAATGCAGAAAGGAAGATCATGCCAACTTCCTACATTAGTTAGTATGTGTAAAACGCTTTCAACAGTGCTTGGCATATAGCATGTGTTCAACAAAGACGGGCTACTGGTGGTTTTTCTACTGGCTTTGGAGGCACACACTTGGCCAGAGCCTCGATCCTTCCTCTTATCTCCCTCTTACATCATGCATCCCAAAATCTCTACAAAATCTCTACCTTGAAACCCTCAAGATTTCCTCTCCTATTCTGATTTATATGGAATCTTACTGGAGAAAGAACAAGGAAGCTGACCTAGAAACGAAATCAGTCACTTCCACCTAAGTGGCTAAAAACACACTAATAAATAGTCAACAAAAGTGAATAAATATAATTTGAAAAAAATTAAGACACAAAACGTGTATACTAAAGACAGAGCAGAGCACGTCTTCCCCACTTTTGAAAGTTAAAGCTGTTCCCTACATGCATCTCTAGGTCCCTAGTTTATCTTGTATAAACTTTCAAGGCAAGACAGACTAAGAGACAGCAGAGATCTGAACTGGGCAGCATAAGTAGAAAAGGAGCAGAGAATGGAGGTGGGAGAGGCAGTAGAATGCTAGGAAGGAGAGAGAAAGAAGGAGAAAAATACAGATCACCAAGGGGAAAAAGATTGAGATGACAGAATTGAGGAAGGAGCAAAGGCTAGCCGAGGACAAAGCACAAGCAGACACCTTGCAACCTACCCCCCCCACCCCCACTCCTGGGTGGGATCTGTGTGACATTCCTCCAGGAAGCTCCCAACTGTCTTAAGGTTAAAGCTTTGCTAGAGGGAAAAACCTTAGCTTAGCTTGATAATAGCAAGACCTCCAGGATCCTGATGGTCTTCTTTAGCATATGAAAGTCCTTTTGGACACCTCCCTTTGTCCTTACCTCCCTCAACTACCAAGTATATCATCAGCCACCCCTCACAACCCCTGTGCACCAGCTCCTTCTGCCCACAGGTCTTGTCCTTGTGCTTTAATAAAACCACCTTTTTGCACCAAAGACATCTCAAGAATTCTTTCTTGGTCTTTGGCTCTGGACCCCACCAAACCTCACCTACATTCCAAAACTACATCATCTGGGGCCCAACTTGGGGCTTTGAGTCTTTTCATCTGGACTCTAAGCTTCGGTGCAAACTTGGTATTTTCTCTCCTCTCCCTTTACTCCAAGGAGTATAGTCTTATTGGAACACTTTCATGCCAGTTGGTCAGGCTGCAGTCCTCTAGCCCGTGGCTACTCTATGGGAAGAAGAAAGCCTGCCTTTGGCTGGAAGTTAGCACCCTGGCCAGAAAGGTAATAAGACCTAGAAACTTGAAGCCCTCTCTTTATTCCTGTCCTTATACAAAGTTGGCTGTCTTGGGCACAGTACAGCCATCTAAGTTGCCAGGACAGCTGCCAATCTTAAAACTCCCATGTAAGGTTTCCTCCTGATCGGACTAATGTGATCCCCTTGAGATCCCTGGTCTACCTGCTTCTGGCTGCAGGACCTCTACTGGGAGCTGGCTGAAACCAATACCTGATGGAATTAAAACCCAGCCAGGGACTGTTTCCTAGGGAAGTTGGCTGAAAGGACTACATGTGTTGGAATGTTGCTTAGATCATGATGGATTTCTATCTTTACTGCTTTTCCATCAATGTCCTCTAACTACTTAAGCTACAAAATTGGGCAATTTCCCTTTGTAAAACTTTTCTAGTGTTCTCCATGGGTTAAAAATGGCAGATTCAAAGCAAGGTAAAATAAGGCATGACCTATGGCATGACCTGCAAGGCACAGTATTTTGGTCCATATGTCAGGCACCCATCTGTAGCCTAGGATGCGATGGGGAAGCGGGGGGATGCTAGCATCCCTCCTACAGGGGCCTTTATCGGTGATGGTCATCATAGTGTTTTAAACAACCCTTCTCTTTCCTTTAACGATGGGTTAAAACTCCTAGACTGGAGGAAAATTATGGTCAACTATCAATGGGCATTTTTATCAGGCTTCTTTTTTCTCATTATTAACCTTATTTTGTTGTCTTTTCCGGTGTCTCCCTGCCTGGTGCCAAGACTCCTTCACTGCCATAACTTGCCGCTGACAGATGATCCTTTCTGCTCAAGGAGGGTCATATATGTTGACCACATTAGATTCAGCTGCCTCCCCTTTGTAACTCCCCTATATGTTCCCCAACCGACCAATATTGACCCATAGGTAGGGACATCTCTACACCCCTTTCCAGCAGGAAGAAGTTACAGACGATGAGACCTCTCACCTTCAACAACCTTAAAGATTTAAGGGTAGAAATTGTTCAGGCGGGAAATGATGAGGGAGCAGAAGGTTGGCTGAGGCCAAAGCACAAGATGACACCCTGCAATCTCCCACCTCCCCTACATTCCTGGGTGGGATGTGTGTGACATTCTTCCTGGAAGCTCCCAACTATCTTAATGCTAATGGTTTGCTAGAGGAAAAAAAAAGAAAAAGAAAAAAAAAAAAAACTTAACGATAATAGCAAGGCCTCCAGGATCCTGAGGGTCTTCTTTAGCATATGAAAGTCCTTTTGGACACCTCCCTTTGAACTTACCTCCCCCAACTACCAAGTATATAATCAGCCATCCCTTACAACCCTGATGCTGCAGCTCTTTCTGCCCATGGGTCCTGTCCCTGTGCTTTAATAAAACCACCTTTTTGCACCAAAGACATCTCAAGAATTCTTTCTTGGTTATTGGCTCTGGACCTCACCCCACCAAACCTCACCTACATTACAAAACTACGTCAGAATGAGCTGAGATCTAGCATAATGATCCCCAAGGTGAGGGTGAGTGGCAACCAATGGAGGACAGACAGCTCTGCTCTGCACAAACTCAAGGTCGCACAGATCTTTCCACCTGCTGAGCTTGGCTACACAACTCCAAATGGGGAGGAAAGGCAAGGAGAGAAGGTCAGGGTATCCCCAGGACTAGACAGCCAGAATCCAGAGAGTGATAATCAGGATTTCTGAAACCACAACTCCTCTCTTTCATCAACAGGATGTTGTGAAAGCAATCAAATTATGTCAGATGCTGATATCTCTGGAAAGAGGTACCACTGACATGCGCACTGTTATTATCGATGGTGACGGTAGTGGTGAGGAAGAGCACAATGCTTGCTTTCATTTAGGATCTCCTTAGCTAGAACTCTGCCTGGATGGGGCCCAAGCTGTTTTTAAATCTCATTAAAGCTTACCTGTAATTAATGGTCATTTAAAATAACCCCTGGAAAGCATTTTAGAGGTTGCTGATCAAACGAAAAGCAGAATTAAATGATTAAGAGTAACTTTCATCTGACCACAGGATTTTGAGATCCTCATTCTGTTGGCTAACAACGCCATTCATTGGAATACATCACATCTATGACTTAGACTAATCTTACAAGCCGATAAGACCGTGTGCCCAAGTGGTATAATCCAAGAAACTTTCCTAAATATCTCCTTTGCCCCGATATCAAAAATACCCAACAGTCTGTCCTCAAAAGTCTATTCCTCTGGATTTCTCAGCAACCAGATCTCCTTTCTTCAAATGCAAATGCTTCTGGATTTTATCAAGAAATTCAGCTATCTTTGCACCCCAAAAATAGCTGTGGTTTTGTAGGCTCATATTTTTCATCCTCTTTGAGGAGGGATCCCTGGCTACATGGGATGATCAGTCATCTCAAAAATCGGGGTGGCACCAAAGTAAAAGGCATTTTAAAAATTAAAACATCAATAAAAGGAAGCAATATGCCCCCCAAAACAAAAGTCCTTCATTTCAAGAGTTTGCTTAGATTCACCCTGGGTTGTTCTAAGAAGCAAAACTGCAGATTCAAAGAGGACTCAAAATAAAACATCTTCTGTAGCTCTAAGAAAAACAGCATCCAATGAGTGCTGGTAGTCAAGCTCAGCTTTGTCCTGCTACTGTTCAAAGCAGGGGGATGAGTGATTTGTCTCCTCCCATTATTTCTGGCTCTCAGTTTTGCAGTGAGGGGAGGAGAGAGGCAGTTCCAGAACTGCCAGCAGGGGGACCAGGCCCTATGTCAGAGGGACCGAGACACATACCCTGCATCTAGTCATTGCACCCCCATTGCCAAAATTCCTCCTTCATTGCCAAATTGCTCCTCAGCAGAGTTGGGGTCCTCACACCTCCCAGAGGGCAGAGAGAGAGAGAGAGAGAGAGAGCATCTTTCAAGGACCTACTGTACTTCCTTCCAGATGAAGGTGCC
Organism: Ursus arctos; assembly: GCF_023065955.2. Taxonomy (NCBI): domain Eukaryota; kingdom Metazoa; phylum Chordata; class Mammalia; order Carnivora; family Ursidae; genus Ursus; species Ursus arctos. The sequence goes on from NW_026622997.1 coordinate 22,539,081, forward strand.
AAAAAGCTTTCAGAATCTTTTTTAGACCTTTATGCATCATAGAAAGCAAAGAGAAACTTGTTTGAGCCTGGAGGAGAAATAGGCTAGCCTTCCACAGACCTGGATAGAGCTCAACACTTGGTTAGAAGACAATGACTTATTAATCAGGTGCACAGGCTGAGATGGATCATCAGTCAACCTAAGCTTGTCACCCCAGACAGATCACCCAAAACTCATCCTCAGGTGCAGAGCAGACCCCATGCCTCAGGCATGCTGCCACTGACAAATATGACAAATAGGATGTGTGCTCTGCCCACTTTTCTTTAGCATCGTGAAAATCCCTATGTGTCACCACCAAGTGGCTTCTGAGTGTGTGTGTGTACATGTGTGTGTTTGTACACGTGCGTGCCTGTATGTGTGGGCATGCATTGATATCTAACAAAATGTAAATGCACACAGGGATTGAAACAGAGGTGTTCCCAACAAGCTGACTTCCTGCATTACAAGGACTCATCCTCATCTCGTGAGCACTGCGAGGTTGTGTGCGTTCGTGTGTAAAAGGCTCTGGCACCCACACCAGGGGATACACGCTGTCCAGAGAAATCCGACTGAATCACAGCACAAGACGCATCATTTCAAGTATCTTTAAGCTCATATTCAACACAGTTTATGTTAGCAGGGTCAGATCATGCCCTTTGGAGTCTATTTCTCATCTCCCAGACTGTCTACATCCCTACCATTCACCGCTGTCCCTGCCCCACAGATATCTCTACATCTCCCACGGTCTGCTGTTAACTCAATCTAAGGCTCATGTTCTCACGCAGGTTTCAAATGTGGTTCAACTGATATTGAAACACAAGTGAGTCTTCCCAGATCTTGCCTCCCTCCTCTGTGGTCCGCATTTTATTCGCCACATTTCTGTGGAGGTTCAAGTGTGTCCATCATCATTTAGCTTCTGACTTTGAAAAATGTTGATGAATCCAGGAGGAACTGCAGCCTGATGCTGGTGGCAGGTCACCTGTCTTCCCTCCACGATAAGACATGTTTACAGATGACAAAGGCCAACGTCTAAGCAGGCGGCTTTGTTAGAGCAACTGCAGGATCATGGGAAGTTGGTCACTCTGTCTCCTCTTCTACCAGACGGCGAAGTATGGACTGCTCTTGGCAGGCACCATCAGGTTTGATGGCATTTTACTCTGACTCCCCAGTGACACTGAAGAACGTCCATACTTCTCCTACTCTCTGAGTAAGAATCTCGACAAATCCCCTGTGAGATGGTTTTCCCCCGGTACCCATGTACCACCAATCTGCTGACAGGACTATTTTCAATCAGTACGTGTGCTTGTCTGTATGATGCTTCAGGAACAAGGAGCCATTTTTAAATGTAGGGTGAATGATGCTTCAGGAACAGGGAGCCATTTTTAAATGTAGGGTGAAGGACTCAATCTCTTCCCAAGTAGCTTATGAAAGGAAAAGGAACCCACTAGGAGAATATTGTCTTTGTAAGTAGGCCTTCTCCTAGAACAAACTCATATGTAGCCATTGGGATAATATGCTCTGTGGCGTGTTCTCAAAACTACGGAGGAAACACTGGGACAGGAAACCTTCCTTCTCAGAGGCTACTTAAGAACCTTGAGCCCCAGAATTAAAATTTCAACACTTTAATGTCTTTTTACATCACTTTTGCCCCATCCCACTCTTCAAGTCACCCTCACCCAAGTAATGAGATTCAGACTTGGGCTTGCCCTAAGACAGAAAAAGATAGCATTTCACAACAAAATGTCTCAGAATTTACTATGAAGGATGTATTATTGTTTATTAGTTGATTATATTTGGTGAAAGACTTCTTACATATATTTGGCTTTTGTGTTGAGGTTCATTACCGTTGAGTAGGAACTTTCCAATAGCCTTTAAATATCTTCCAAATATTTAAAATAAGTTCAAATCATCTACAAATGTAAAAGTTGTTTATATGATCAAACACAGCGTACATGATGGAAAATAAAATTGCTTACATCCTAACCTACATAAAATACAGAGGAACTTCAGAAAACATAAAGATCAGTATAATCACTTGCCCTGATTTGGGAGACTATTATTTGCTCTCCCCACAGTCCATATCCGCCCCCTCCCCCAACCTCCAGACTCAAAATAGCATTTAAAATAAAGCGAACCACCTGGAAATCCAACACAGTGTGGAAAATTGTTCTGGATAACTTTTTTTTCTCAGAGATTCTTCAAAGCGTGGGTCACATTTTATCACTTCTCCATTTCATTTTCTTAATAATTATAAGTAATTTAAGAATTTCATAAGATCTTAAACCTACTCTGCTGCAATTGGATAGTTTTAATGAAAAAAACCATCATGTTTGTGTACAAGCAATCCATAGGAAACATTTATTATGGAAAAAAAACTAAGACAAGAAAAATCTATCTTTAGGAAATATATGGCCACTAAATTTTAAAACGAAGAAAAATAAAATATCCCTCTCCCTTACTGGAATTAGTGAACAACTCTATATGAAGTATCTCAAAAGTTTCCTTTGTTTTCTAAAGTGGACGTTCTTGGGACTTAATTAAACACAAGTCAGTCAAGGAATCGTGTGTTGACAGTATGAGAAATGTGAAGAAATTAACCTTTCTGTTAGTAGAAAGTCCCACCTCCATGGAGGGAAAATAAAAGTGCTTGGGGGAGAGCAAGAGGAAAGAAAGCCCCAGTGAGTTTAATAAGTGCCATTATTGCTGAGAAATCTAAAAGGGTGATAATATGAATCACAAGAGAAGTGCAATAGGGCAGCTATTTGAAATTTGTTTTTCACACATTTCGTGGAAAAACAACGACTCTTGCAAGAAAGGTCAATCTACCCACACGTTAATCTCCAATCAAGCAGCACTTTGAGAATCCAAATGTGATTGCAAATCTCTCACATGCCAAGATGAAGAGATTTCTCATTTCAACCTATTACTACCAGCGTTTTACATTCATTACGGTCAGAGGTTGAAGTGCACGTTGGGTATTTGGCTGGTGCTGAATTCCAGCACTCCCCTCATTACAGGAGAATAGAATTAACATATGAACACACACATACACTCACACACACATACACACACACATGCACTCACACAACTACGCTATAGGAGCATGGAGGCATATGAGTTACCCTCACCCAAGTAATGAGATTCAGACTTGGGTTTCCTCTGCAACCTTATTTCCACTCCTCCCCCCTAAACCAGTGCAGGGGCTCCTCTCAGCATGCCATCGCCTGCCGCCTATGTCAGAATAACAAGCACAACAGGATGAGTGAAGAGGAACATGCCATCAGCAAAGGCTATCCTTGCTTTTGTTAATTCAACTGAGACCCTGAAACTTTCTTTACATTGACACCTGTGGTCGTGCCTTAATTTCCTTTTTAAAAATAGTTCAAGAACTTTATTTTTAAATATCAAATATAATGCATAGGAAAAACTGCATGAAACAAATGTACGCCTAACGTAACCCCACTCATGGCAAGACAGAATAGACTCCCGGGCTTGCCCCTTCTTGAGTGTAAATACCTCTCTCCCTGCAGCTCTAACCCGTACCCCTGAAATGCATTATATTTACTTCCTTGACTTTCTTTGAGGTTATATTATATAATCTTATATGCCTAAAATATGGTTGAAGTACATCTGTTTTTAATGATGTAATTCAATTCATATAGGATATATTCCATCCTATCTTCTTTTGTTCAATATTATACCTTTAAGATTGAGCCACCTTCTTTTGTGTATTTGTAGTTCATTTTTTATTGTTGCATATTATTCCAATATATGAATATGTCATGAAAGACTTGCTCGTTTGATTACGAATGGGCATTTGGACTCATTATATATATGTGTGTATATATATACATATATTTATTACAATATACAATATATTTTATATAGTCAATATATATATTACAATGTAGCTTTGAACCATATGTCAGACATATTCTGGTACACATATGCAGGAATTTATGGGGGATCCATGCATATGAGTGAAATTACTGAATCACAGGGTTATATGTATGTTTGGCTACTAGACACAGGCAAAAATTTTCCAAAGTTTCCATCCCACCAGCAAAGCATGAGAGTTCTTATTGCTTTACCTCCTAATAACATGTAGTTGTATTTTGTTTTCTTGCTGGTCTGAAGGGCAGTCCTTTCCTTTTTAAGTAGCATGGTTTGAGGAAGAAGCCCTCATTGGACTTTCTGAGCCTCTTACAATCCTCAATCATTGACCCACTCCAAAGGTCATCAAAACTTCCTCAATTTTGTCAGTGTGCACCATTAGAGAGCCCCTTAATTTAGAACTTATTCAGATGATAAACTGTATTAGTTCTAAAAGAGCTATTGCACTTTACAAAATCTGGAGAAAAGTCCAGAGAAAAGAGACTATATTTTTATCAAAGATCCAGTAGCTCTGTAACTAAATGAGAGTGGAATGGTTCTGTACTATCTGTAAATCAAATACATAAAGACCAGATTCTGCAGGGAAAAAATCAGATCTTAAAATGCATCTGAGAAAGTTCATCACAAAGAAAAATAAATCTGGGGGAAAGCAGTATGGGAACATGGGAATTAAATTAAGAAAAAGCCTACTCTTTCTTAATTTCTGTCTCCTCCTACACACACACACACACACACACACACACAACACACACATACATTATTTCACTCACCACCTCCAGCACTAATTAGTGAGTGACTTCTTTCCCTTGAAATGCTGACAAGTTCCAGTTGAATACATTAAAAAGAGAAAATTGAAAATTATTTGCATATGAGTTAGTATTTTTCCAAGAATGTATTTCCCTCATGACTGAGTTCCATATATACAGAGCTGTGCCCAAAATGGGCATTTTCTTCACATGGTTCCTATGAACAGGGCTCTGTATGAAGATCCCAAATATGTCTCTTAAATAACTTTCTGTTTCCTACTTAGAAAACTGACAAGAGCAATAAATGTTCATGTGAAGGTGTAGAAACTTGATACAGTCCGTGGATATCTCTTAATCCTCAATGAAGAATTGGCTTTGCAAGTTTCCAAAATTAGCATGATGACTTTTCTTACCTATATCTATTTAGACATCAGAATTAATCAAAAAGTCAATGGAGTCTTTATTTGGGAGATTACTTACTATTGTATATTTCATCATGCCAGCAGGATCCTACAATGTGTAGGTCAGATCAACAGTTCACTGGAAGATGCAATGTGATAATTTATTGTCCTTCTGACATGAACTCATTTACAAACACAAGTAAGAGATTTAAGGTGGTATTATCAGAAGGGAGCCAGTGATTCACAATTTTCATATTTATCTGAGGGAGCTTTGAAAATGCAGATATCATAAAAATTCTGACTGAAAGGTACTGGGGTATCATATTTACTTATTTTTTTTTAAAAGATTTTATTTATTTATTTATTCAACAGAGATAGAGACAGCCAGTGAGAGAGGGAATACAAGCAGGGGGAGTGGGAGAGGAAGAAGCAGGCTCATAGCGGAAGAGCCTGATGTGGGGCTCGATCCCGGATCGCCGGGATCACGCCCTGAGCCGAAGGCAGACGCCCAACCGCTGTGCCACCCAGGCGCCCCTTTATTTACTTATTTTTTAATTACCCTGATTACTCTGAAATCTATCCAGTGTTAAAAACCAATGAAATAAGGAGGGAGAAGAAACCTAGGGAAATCAAATGCCAAAGGACCAATCTCTTAACTTTGAGACTTTTTAACATTCGAGTTAGTATATTAAATTTATAGTGTCATATACTCATTATACTCCTCCCACCATCTTCCACTGCCTCCCAGCCACTATAATAAAGAAATATGACCATGAGTTTGTCAGTCTGAACCTTATTTCTATTCACAAGGCCTACATTTCAGTTGAGTTCATTTTCCCCTTTTTCCACCCTATGCAAGGCTGTATTTCCAAGGGATCATTACATTCTACCATGTTCCGGATTATGATAACTTTCTTCTGTACACCCCCATTGTATGCAAACATTTGTGCTTTTTCAAATATGAAAGAACTAAGGAACCAAATGAGTCAAATATTGGGGTTTTTTTAAGCTACAATATTGTTGATGTACCTATTTCTCTGAAGAAAAATATGACTGTGTGCACTATTAAAAATGGGACAGTTCACAAAAGAAAAAAGAACAACTGAGGTAAAAACCTGTGTGTTTTATCAGTCTTGCAGATTATCACAATTTTATTGGAATATATTATTCTAATATGTGCTGTTACCAAGAGAAGTGAAATCAGAATTCAAGTTATACTGTCACTGAAACAACCAAGACTCAACAACCAGCCTACCCGCTCTAAGAGAGACGGACATTTCCAATGTCAAAGTTATAGTAACAAGAAAAAAAAAGCCACTAAATTCAAGCTATAAAATAATTTGCTATAATTTTGCATTTTACCTTTTCAAATAATAAATATCGATATTTTATCTTTTGAACCAAATCTCAGTTTCTATTAAACTAATGCAAGCTAAAAATATCATCTTCCTAAAAGACCACAAAGTACAAAGCCTCAAATGATTCCCACATAGCCAGACTAGCATTTTATGATGGATTCTATAAAGATAATAATAAATCTTTTGCATTCTAAATGGCAGACACTAGGCAGAATAAGAAGACAAGGACTGCAATGATAAAAGATCATTAAGAGGCAATATGCTTTTCTCGAATAATAACAAAATGTTGTTTCCTTCTCGCTACAAACAACAAAACTATTAGCTAAAGCATTATCTGAATGGCCTATTAAAGCCAAGGAACTAATAAAAACCATGAGATTATCTTCAATGATTAAAAATCACCACCCATTATAAACATATCCAGTCATCTGAAATTGCTTAAAAGGAAATCAGAAATATATACCATTTTGCTAGGATGAAGGCAGACTTCTTTTCCTTCACCATGAAAGTACTTTCTTTTTCGCAAGTAATCTTTTTCCCCCCTACAAATAAAGAAATAAATGCAAATATCTGGCAATACTTAGAAGTCAATGCAATAATAGCCAGTCTTCATAGTAAACAATGAGAGTTTTAAAGAAACAAGACAATCAAGTTTGCGAGGTAAAGTCATTCTCATCCCTTCCATATGTTCTCTACACTAAATACACCAAAGTGAAGACATTATAAGAGAAATATGGTCAAAAGATACTTGAGATAAAAATTTGATTCTCAGAATTAGAATATGGACTTGGTTTGCCCTGGCCAGATAATAATGCTAGGAGCATTGTTTTCCTTGTGGTCATCAAATGGGGAAAAGTTTAGTTTAGTTTTGTCCCCCCAGGTACATTTGAGATTCTAAAGGGCCATCTCTATAATACTTAAAAACATACTTGTCGTAGCTTCTTATACCCCTAAATGGAAACAACAACATGTTTAGAAAAATAGAGTGTTGAAGTTATTTTAAAATGTTTTTCTTTTAAATGTGACTGTAAAAACCAGTAGCTAAGAGCCAGTGCATTTCTCTGAACCATACACCAAAAATTCAAGTCTTAACATTGGCTTTTCACTTTGTGCCTATTTCTTTAAAAAAAAAATTGTGTGTGTATGGTAAAACTAAATAGCATGAAAAAAACATTTCAGATGCAGAATTATAACATGTACTTTATATTATTTTATTTTTAAGACTTTTTATCTTTAAGTAGTCTCTACACCCAACGTGGGGCTCAAACATACAACCACAAGATCAAGAGTTGCACACTCCACCAACTGAGCCAGCCAGGGACCCCAGAAGTATAATATATATCTTAAATATTTAAATATGTAACTGAATTTACAAAAAAATAATAGGTAATCCCAAAGGCTGAAAACATCTAGAAAGCCTGAATCCATAATTAACCAAGCACAGAGATTAGCGATCTGCCAAATCATGATGTCATATAGCTCCACTCCTTCATGGAAAGCAAAAGACCAAGACTACAGCTATCCCAGAGTAGGAGCTCAATTAGATCCTCCTGTGAACAGGGAGCAAAGAGCAAACTAGGGGAGAAAAAAAAAAAAAGACACAAAGGAAGATGGTGTGGAAATCTGCTTATCAGTTTCTTGACTTGGGATAAAGAGGGTAAAGTTTCCATTAAGATTTCATAATCATAAACCAGAGTTCATATGGCATTTGGGCTAGAATTCATACTGTTTGCATAACTCTAAAAACCCCAAGCTGAAAGTTCTTTGTAAGTTGGGCTTAATTGGTAGGGACTCCAGGAACCCGGCATCAACAAAGGTAAATCCTCACTTAGAGGAACCATTTTCAACGCAGGCCTCTTAGAACACTCAAAATCAAGCTAAATTCCCACAATTAAAAAGAAAATACACATTGTACGAGCCATGAACTAGGCCTCAGAGAAATAACAATTCAGGCCCACGAACACTATAGATATTGGAATGATCAGATACAGAATATAATATAAGTTAATTATATTTAACATGTTTATATAATAAGAGGTTATTGGGATTATTTCACAAGAACTATCAAAGACTATCAAAATAAGATGTATTTGAAAAATAACCACACAGATCTTAAAGGAATTAAGTATACAGTAATTGAAATTTTTAAAAAAATTTAAGATTTTATTTTTTCATTTGAGACAGAAATACAGAGAGAGAGAGAGCATGAGCAGACGGAGAGGCAGAGGGAGTGGGAGAAGCAGATTCTAGACTGAGCCAGGAGCTGGAAGTGGACCTTGATCCCAGGACCCGGAGATCATGACCTGAGCCAAAGGCAGATGCTTAACCATCTGAGCCACTCAAGCACCCCTAAAAATTTAATAAACAAGCTAAACAACTGGAAAGAGAAAGCTAAAGACAAAATCAATTCACTGCAAGATAAATCTGGAGAAAATATGCAGGATAAAGCCCTGAAGGATAAAGAGAGAGAAAATATAAGCAGTTAAAGGAATGGGTGATAAAAAGAGATAATCTAATATTTATTGATTGACATACTAGAAAGAAATAGCAGTAGAATGTGGGTGAGACAATATTTAAAGAAATATTGGCTAAAGTTTGTTTCAGAATTTTAAACAAATGCAAATTCACTGATTCCCAATATATCCAAAGCAGAATAAAAAATAGAATCCCATTCCTGGGCATATCTCAAAAGCCTGCAAAGTATCAAAGACAAAAGATCTTAAGCCAGAGGTTAAAGGTGAATTAACAAAAACAAGAATTAGACAGGTGGCTGACTTTTCAATAGTAATAACAGAAGTCAGAAAAGAGCAAAATGATATCGACATATGCTAAGGGAAAATAAATGCCAGAATTCTATATTCTCTAAAATTATAATTTAAGGGCATGAACAGAATAAAAGCATCAAACAAACTCTGAGTATGTACTATTAATAGAGCCTCACTAAAGACATACCAATAAGATTTAATTTAGGAAAAATAAAGCAGTGAAAAAGAAAGTCTGAAAGACAGAAAAGAATGGTGAGAAATCCAAGAAATGAAAGTAGTAAACCTGGGTTAAGGATATTGAATACATAAAACTGTAACACCTGTTTTGTGGAATTTGAAAAAAAAAAAAAAGCCACTGGAAAATAATAGTAAATAAGACAGTAGAAAAGTAATGAGACTTCAAGTATTCTAAAATCATTACATTGTTGAGTGAGACAGTGATAGATTCTCAAGTTAAAAATACAGATTAGACAACCAAGAAGAAAAAGATAAGTTCCTAGAAACATATAACTTACCAAAACTGAAGCAAGGAGGAGTAGAAAATTTGAACAGACTGAACACCAGCAATGAAACTGAATCAGTAATCAAAACACTACCAAAAAACAAAGTTCAGGACCAGATGGCTTCACAGGTGAATTCCACCGAACATTTAAAGAAGAGTTAATACCTATTCTTCTCAAACTATTCCAAAAAATAAAAGAGGAAAGAAAACTTCCAAGTTCATACTATGAGGCCAGATTTACCCTGGTACCAAAACTAGATAAAGACACCACAAAAAAGAAGAGAACTACAGGCCAATATCCCTAATGAACATAGATGAAAAATTCCTCAACAAGAAGCTACCAAGTGGAATTGAACAACACAGTAAAAAAGATCGTTCACCGCATTCAAGTGGGATTTATTCCTGGGATGCAAGGGTGGTTCAACATTCTCAAATCAATCAACATGATAGATCACATTCACAAGAGAAGGGATATAAACCATATAATCATTTCGATAGATACAGAAAAAGCATTTGACAAAGTTCAACACCCATTCCTGAGAAAAACCCTCAACAAAATAGGTTTAGAGGGAACATACCTCAACATTATAAAGGCCACATACGAAAAACCCACAGCAAACATCATACTTAATGGGGAAAAACTGAGAGTTCTTCCCCTAAGATCAGAAACAAGACAAGGATGCCCACTCTCACCATTTTTATTCAACATAGTACTGGAAGTCCTAGCCAGGGAATCAGACAACAAAAAGAAATAAAAGACATCCAAACTGATAAGAAGTAAAACTTTCATTATTTGTAGATGACATGATACTGTATATAGAAAATCCAAAAGCTCCGCCAAAAAAAAAAAAAAAAAAAGAAAAGAAAAAAAAAAACTACTAGAACTGATAAATAAATTCAGTAAAATTGCAGGATACAAAATCAATGTACAGAAATCTGTTGCATTTCTATACACTAATAATGAAGCAGCAGAAAGAGAAATTAAGAAAACAATGCCAGTTACAACTGCACCAAAAATAATAAAATAACTAGGAATAAACTCAACCAAAGAGGCGAAAGACCCATAATCTGAAAACTATAAAACACTGATGAAAGAAATTAAAGATGACATGAAGAAATGGAAAGGCATTTCATGCTCATAGATTAGAAGAACAAATATCGTTAAAATGTCTATACTATCCAAAGCAATCTACACATTTAATGTGATCCTTATCAAAATATCAATAGCAGTTTTCACAGAACTACAACAAACAATCTTAAAATTTGTATGGAACCACAAAAGACCCAGAATAGCCAAAGCAATCCTGAAAAAAGAAAAACAAAACTGAAAGTATCACAATTCCAGACTTCAAATTATATTACAGAGCTGTAGTAATCATAAAAGGATGGTACTGACACAAAAATAGACACATAGATCAACAGAGCAAAATAGAAAACTCAGAAACAAATCCACAACTATATGGTCAATTAATCTTCAACAAAGGAGGAAAGAATATCCAAAGGGAAAAAGTCTCTTCAACAAATGGTTCTGGGAAAATTGGACAACAACATGCAAAAGAATGAAACTGGATCATTTTCTTACACCATACACAGAAATAAATTCAAAATGGATTAAAGACTTAAATGTGAGGCCTAAAACTATAAAAATTCTTGAAAAGGGCACAGGCAGTAATTTCCCCAACATCAGCCATTGCAACATTTTTCTAGATATGTCTCCTGATGCAAGGAAAATAAACTATTAGGACGACATCAAAATTTAAAAACTTCTGTACAGGAAAGGAAACAGTCAACAAAACTGAAAGACAACCTACGGAATGGGAGAAGATATTTGCAAATGTCATATCTGATAAAGGGTTAGTATCCACAATATATAAAGAACTGATATAACTCAACATCCCAAAACCAAAAAAAAAAAAATCCGATTAAAAGATGGGCAGAAGACTTGAACAGACACTTCTGCAAAGAAGACGTACAGATGGCCAACACACATATGAAAAGATGCTCAACATCATTCTCAGGGAAATACAAATCAAAACCACAAGGAGATATCACCTCATACCTGTCAGAATGTCAAAGTCAAAAACACAAGAAACAACAGATGTTGGTGAGGATGTGGAGAAAAAGGAACCCTCTTGCACTGTTGGTGGGAATACAAACTGGTGTAGTCAACCATGCAAAACAGTAGGGAGGTTCCTCAAAAAGTTAAAAATAGAACTACCCTACAATCCAGTAATCACACTAAAAGGTATTAACCCAAAAATTATAAAAACAATAATTCAAAGGAATACATGCACCCCCATGCTTACTGCAGTATTAGCTACAATAGCCAAATTATGGAAGCAGTGCAAATGTCCACTGACTGATGAATGGATAAAGAAGATGTGGTACACACACACACACACACACACACACTGGAATATTACTCAGCCATCAAAAAGAATGAAATCTTGCCATTTACAACAACATGGATGGAGCTAGAGAGCATAATGTTAAGCGAAAGAAGTCAGAGAAAGACAAATACCATATGATTTCACTTATATGTGGAATTTAAGAAACAAAACAAAAAAGCAAAGGAAAAAGAAAGAGAGACAGACAAACCAAGAAACAGACTCTTAACTATAGAGAACACACTGATGGTCAGCAGAAGGGAGGGGGAGGATGGGGGAAACAGGTGATGGGGATTAAGGAGAGCACTCGTTGGAATGAGCACTGGGTGATATAGGGAAGTGCTGAATCACTAAACTGTATACCTGAAACTAATCAAACACTGTATGTTAACTATACTGGAATTAAAATTAAAAACTTAATAAAAAGTATAGAATAAGCACTAAAATCAAAAGAAAAAAAAACAGAGTAAAAGTGGAATAGAAGATACACAATAATATACTTGAAATAAATTCAAAAGTATCATCAATCACAGATGGACTAAACTCCATGACACAAGTCAAGGTGTTTTAGACTAGAATTTTAAAAATCTAGATGTATGTAGTTTACACTGGACAACAAAATACAAAGCTGAGTTTAATGTCAGTCATTAAAAGCTGTTTTAATGTCAGAAACTGTGTGTTTGAGGCCAGCAAGTACTCTAGAGATAAAGAGAACACAATATATATACTATAAAAGTTCAGTTCACCAAAAGAAACAATTTAAACTTGAATGAACTCAAAATATAGTTTCAAAATACATAAAATGAAGCTTGAGCGAATGCTAATGGTAAATTTACAGATCTGTTATCAAAATAAGAGATTTTTGTAAAAGCACCTTCCTCATTAATACGGAAAACTAAAGAAATGAATGAGCATATAGAACACAAACAGTAGCCTAAGTATTATGAATTACATAAAACTATTCCTAAAAACTGGAAAATATACATTTTCTGAAACCACATGTAGAACATCTGCAAAAATATAAGATGTTCTTTCATAAAAATATAACAATTAATTATTATAAAAATCAAGAGTAACAAAAAACTTGTTTATTTAAATGGTCATATACTTAGTAAAAATACGCTTCTAAGTAACTCAGGAATGATGGTAGAATATGTAGAGAGAAAATAAATGCATTAAATGAATTAAAATGAAGGAAAGACTAAAAAATCCTGAGCCAAACAGATAAAGTTTTAAAAAACAGAATGAACTCAAAGTATATGGGATGAAAAAATACAAATAAATCAGAAATTAATAAAATAGGAGAAAAAAACAAACAATAGAGGATCACAGACACAAGCTGACCTTTTAGAGAACATCAATTAAATTGACAAACCCCAGGAAGTCTTGATTAATAAAAGACAGCAGACAAATAAACAATACAGAAATAGAAAGGGTGCATAACCACAGATGCTGCAAACATTAAAAAAATAGTAAAAAAAAAATATTATTAATTTGATGCTACCAAAAATGTTGAAATAGGTTCTTAGGGGGGAAAAATATATATATAGGTATATATATTTCTATATATATAGATATAAATATATATACCTTACCAAATGGACTCAAGAAGAAATAGACCACATGAATAGTTTTAAAACCATTAAATAAATTTAATCAGCAGTTTAAAATATTTCCACAAATGAAACACCAGGCCCAGACAAGTACTATTCATTATTCACAGACAGATAATTCCAGTCTTACACATAATATTTCAGAAAATATAAAAGGAAGAAACATTCCTCAACTCATTTCATGTGGCTAGTATGACTTTGATGCAAAACCAGGAAAGTGTAAAAAAGGAAAGTTACAGGCCAATTTTACTCATGAATACAAATACACAATATCCCTTAACAAAATATTAACTAAACCAATCCAGCAGTTTACAAAATATCAATTTTACACCAAAAGCATTGTCAAAAAAGTAAACATAGCCAAACTGGACTGCATCAAAAGTAAAAACTTCATCAAAGAAAACAATCAAGAGTGAAAAGGACACCCTATGAAATGAGAGAAAATGTTTGCAAGTCATGTATCTGGTAAGAGGCTGATATTCAGAATATACAAAGAATTCCTCCAACTAAACAACAACAACAATAACAAAACAAATAACCCGACTTAAAAGGCAGGAAGAACTTGAATAGGGGATACACAAATGTCCAACAAGCGTATGAAAAGATGCTTAAAATCACTCGTCACTAGAGAAAAGCAAGTCAAAACCACAAGACATTATCTCATGCACCTTAGAATTGCAACTCTTGATAAACCAGAAAATAACAAATGTTGGCAAAGATGGAGAGAAATAGGAACCCGTACGCACTGTTGGCAGGAATGTAAAATGGTACAGCTGTATAGTTATTCCTCAAAAATTAAAAATAGAATTACCATATGATCCAGCAATTCCACTTCTGGGTATATATCCAAACGATCTGAAAGCAGGATCTCAAGAGAGATGGGCATCACCGTAGTCACAGCAGCACTATTACAACGGCCAAGAGTGGATGCAGTCCAAAGATGGAAGAATGCCTCAGCAAAATGTGGATCACCCTTAACGACATTATGCTAAGTGAAATAAGCTAGTCACAAAAGACAAGCACGGTGAGCCTGCTTATTTGGGGGATCTAGAACAGTCAAAATTGTGGAAACAGAAAGTTGAATGGTGGTTTCCAAGGATCTTGGAGAAGGGGAACATGGGGACATGTTTAATGGGGGTAGAGCTTCAGTGTTGCAAGATGAAAAAGTCCTGGAGATGTGTTCACAACAATGTGAACGTACTTCACACTACTGAACTGTGCATTTAAAAATGGTTAAGATGGTAAATTTTATGGTTTTGAACACAATTAAAAATTTTTAAATGCCAATATGATTTCACCCAGGAATGTATAGTTGGTTCAATTTTAGAAATTCTATTAATATAATTTACCCCACTACCAAATAAAGGAAATAATATTATCTCAAAAGATGAAAAAGTTGATAACAATCAAAATTCATTCTTCATTCATTCTGCAAAAAAGCCTAATGACCCTTCTTATCCAAGGTTATCCACTACACACACTCACAAGCCCACACTTGAAGGTTACAACTGACATCACAGTTAGCAGAGAAACATTAAAAAGATTCCTTTTGAAATCATGGATAAGGCATATTTGCTTGTGGTCAGGACTTCTACATGACCCTATCTCTAAGGTCCTCACTAGTGCAATAAAAATGGTGGGACAGGGTACAGGAGGCACAGGAAGGGATGGAGGAGAAGGGCGGAAGAAAGGGAGAGATGCACAGAGGGAGGGAGAAGAAAAGCCAAAAAAAAAAAAAAAAAAGAAAGAAAGAAAGAAAGAAAGAAAGAAAGAAACATTAAAGCCATAAGGAAAGGAAAAAATAAAACTATTATTTTCTCATATGATGATTTTTGTATAGCATACAAATAAACCAGATGAGTCTACAAATAAATTACCAAATTTACTAAGACAGTTCAGCAAAGTTGCTAGATGTAGTTGTTACATAAAACTCAATTGCATTTCGGTACAATAGCGACAATTAGAGCCTTTCGTTATTTCAAATATACCATTTTTTAAAGATTTTATTTATTTATTTATTTGAATGAGAGAGAGAGAGCGTGCGTGCACACGTAAGGGTTGGGGAGGGACAGAGGGAGAGGAGAGAGAATCCCAAGCAGACTCCCTGCTAAGCGCAGAGCCTGACACGGGGTTCAATGTCATGACCCTGAGATCCTGACCTGAGCCGAAACCAAGAGTCAGATGCTCAAACAACTGAGACGCCCAGGCACCCCTCAAATATACCATTTTTAATAGCACTGAATATGAAGTATCCAGAACAAAACTCATGTGATAACTTTTAGAAAAAATAACCAACTTCCATCTAAAGACGTTAAGGAAGGTGCAAATAAGTGGAGATTTATCATATTCACAGATTAGAAAATTCAGTATTGTAACATTGTGAGAATGTCCATTCTCCCCAAACTGAGCCATAGAGTTGGGGAAATGTCAGCCAAAATTCGGAAGAGACTTGATATAGAAATTAACACACTAATTCTAAAATGTATATGAAAGAGCAAAAGACCAAACACAGTCAAGACAGTCAAGTGAGAATTCATTCTCTGTCAGATGTGAAGACTAAGGAGCCATTTTTAACTAAGTAGTGTAGAATTAGGGCATATATAGTCAAATAAACTCATAGAACACAACTGAGAGCCAAGAAACAGACCCGGATGAACATGCAAATGGACTGTATGATAGAAATGACATCACACCCCAACAGAAAAGCAGGCACTATTTAAGAAACCATGCTGGGATAGCCCCTATAGGGAAAAAAAAAAAATGGAGCTGGATCTCTTCTTCACACCTTATAAAAAAACAATTTCAGATTGATTGAGGGCTTAACACTTTTATAAAAAGAATGCAACAATGTCTTTTTGACAAAAAGGATTTCTTAAACAAGACACAAAAAGTGAAACCATAAAGAAAATGATTGGTAAGTCATTTAAAGCTAAGAACATCTGTTTATCAAAAGACAACCTAAAGGAGGATGAAAAATCCCAAACAAAGAATAATTATTTGCAATGCATGTAATCATCACAGGATTAGTGGGAGAATGTTCCTAATAATTAATTTAAAAAATAGAACGGTAGTAAATTATATGGGAAAGAAGACAAAACATGAATGGACAAAACACATGAAAAATGACCAGCCTCATTAATAATCAAGGTGAATTTCACCAAAATAAGGTGAAATTTCACCCCCCTCAGGTTAATAAAATTTATAATTTTGACAATACAGTGCATTAGGAAGGATACAGGAACTCTTAGACACCATGGTAAGAGTATGTACTTTTTGGAAAACACTTTTGCTTGCCAAATTGAAGACCTACATACCCCTCAATGAACAATTCTATTGTGCAAAATATATGGTATCAGTTTAGGGATTACTGATTTGTTAATAAAAATTACAGATTAGACAAAATAGAAATTAATAATGCATCACAAAAGGAAGATACCCCAGAGATAATATGGCATCTTTGCACCAGGAAACAAGCATAATAATGACCATTGCAACATTATGTGTAATAGCAAAAATAAATGAAAACAACGAAGATGTCTACCATCAGGAGAACTGGTAAATAAAACAGAAATACAATGGAATAAATGCATTCAAGTCTTGCCATTCTTATCTAATGGAGTACCCCTGTTCCAGAGGCTTCTGCTCTGGTCAGTTTTTGCTTTCCCTCTGGAGATTAAAATCTGTTATTTCTGGATATCCGCCCTCTACGCTATATTTATATATAATTGACCCATTGGATTCAAACTATGGTTTTATTTCAAAACGAGAAAATACTCTAGAGTCCTGTTTATACTATCATTTCCCACTCTCTCATCTGATTTCCCACTTCCATTTCCCTGCTGCGCAATACAGACACACACATACCTTATCTGCCACACTCTGCACTTGACCTCCCCAAAATTCAAGTCTCTTAAGATACCTGTGGAACTATCCACTGCCTCTCTGTGATGACATCTTAAACCTTTTAAAATCCTAACTCTATATTTAGGACCAAGAAAACAATTTTTCAACACCTGAACCCAGAGCACGGGATGATTAAGATACAAATTTTATATGTCAGTTTATTTTATTTCTAATTATATTCTTAGTAAATGATGTTAATATTTAATAGGAATGACTTTGCCACTCAGTGGTTTGCCCAGTAAAAACCAGAGCCCTTAGCATTTTATTGGCACTAAAGCAGTCAGCTGTAACACAGGATAACGACAAGGGTAAAGAAATTCTGCTCCATCCCTAAATGAAATGTCTCCTCAATGACGTGAATGCTCAGGTTGAAATAGCAGTTGCTCAAAGAAACTGGCTCCTTTACAATGAAAAACAATCAATGTAGCATTTTCCGTAAATCCAAGGAGACTATAATGTATGTGGAGGACATGACAATAATTTAAAAGGTGTTGACAAGATTATCATAATAGAGCCACCTGTTTAAACCAGTGCCGACCCTCTTGCATTATGTGGTTTAAGTTAACCCACATGTAATCCAGAAAGAACCGCCAAGATCATCCATCCCTATGCTTGTCATGGAAAGAAGGGGAACATGACTTACTCAACAAAGCATATTCAACAGTGTCATCCTCCACCCTGAACACACAACGTAACAAAATTAGCTACTGGTGAAGCCCTCCAGTCTCCTAGAATAGTGCTCCCCAGCATGTTAAGTAAGATGCCTTTTCAACCAAGGATCAGTTTTAGGTGTTCATTTATTTTACAAAATGATTTGCATATGATTTCTTGGGCTACATATTTCCTTAATACATATAAAAATACGATTTGAGAAAAAAAATCCCTCCTGTAATTTAAGTTTACTATTTATCTTGCAATTAGCATAGCATGTGTCCATGGTCAAGTGGCTAACACAATATGACTTTACACAGAAGGTATATTTTCATCCATATATTCTAGTAGCATGTAAACAGAACCTCACTAAATGTCAGGTCACTTAATGAGACAGCATCATCATCGTCATCAAAATAATTAGTTTTTCTGTGTCTATTCCTGTGCGACCCTATACTAGTTACTATGAAAAGTCAGAATTAAAATGTCTCTCCCGCATAGGATATGCAATGTAAAGTCAAACAAGAAAATGTACATATTAAAAATGCTAAGATCAAATACAAACACTATACAGAAGCCTGTAAGTATGTTTAATTACATCAAATGCTTGGATGAACAAGGGAGTTCTAAGATTTTTTTTTTCTTCATGGTTAAGGTTTCATGAATATCTCTACCTTTTGTCTCAAAGCCTTATTCAGGAGTTGGGCTTGAAGATGGGTCTTAAGGACAGAGGAGAAGCAGCTTGGGGAGGGTTTCAGGGAAAGAGAAGAAGAAGCGAAAAAGTAAGATAACTAACAAAAGAGGTATGATTTCTAAGATGGCCAAGGGCCAAGTTCAGTGCAGTGGACCTCAAGCATCTCAATATCAGAAAACAAATATATCTCATTAATATACCATCATCCCTTGAGAACCCATTCATTCGGCTAGCAGGCCCAAATAGTGTTTCTTAATGCTCATTTTTACTCAGGAAGATGTTACTCACTTTGAGTTCCTGAACAGGTCAAGCCAACAATCTTTAAAAACCTGTATTAGAGAAATATTTAAACTTAAGAATAGTTCCTCAGTCTCACTTAATTTCTAGTGCAGATAGTTCATCGGTCAGTTTTCCCGACGCTGTTTTTGTAAAAAGGAAACTCTCTTATCATACTGGGTTCTCTCAAAAGCATACACTTCTACGATTCTTTTAGGCTGGTGGTTCTCCAAGTCTGGTCCTAGAAAAAAGGCCTCACAGCATCGCCTGGCAACTTGTGAGAAATGATAATTCTCAGACTCCCCATCAGACCTGCTGAATCAAAGACTCTGGAAGAGAGGTTCCGCCACCTGTATTTCAACAAGACCTTCAGGTGATTTCACGACCACCCTTGGGTTGCAAACCACTGCTTTGTACCTGTCGGATAACAGCACAAACATGCTTGCCTGGGTCCCACTGATAGGGCAGGCATTTCAGCTTACCTGTAGAAATACTGCAGGAAAAAAAAAAAGTTTTGTAGCTTCATCTTAACATTAAAAATGGCATATTTCTGTTGGCCAATAAATACTCCCCAAATGGTATAATATTGTTAGATACCAGGTACACATGGACTTCTTGTGTTATAGTCATGGTAGATCGTAGGTTGTCACAAACCACTGGCCAATACATTGCCAATGAAGCTGATAGATTTAATGAGCTCTCAATTACCTTCTCTCATGGGTCTCAGGTGAGGAGGACAGGCTGAGACCTCACAGTATCCCATGTAAGAGCTCTCCCTTCTGTATGTGACAGGTGGGGGGTGGCCCCAGGAGGAAGGACTGGAAAAGTCTCCTGGAACATCTAAGAGTAAATAAGAATGGGGGGTGGGGGGAGAGAAAGGCCTGAGATTTCTTTCTTGGTCCTTCCTACCGGCAATTCTGGGTCACCTCCAAGGGGCCCAACCCAGTCCTCACTGTCAATGTCTGGAAAGTAACAGATTTACAGTGAGAGAATGTCATTCCCCTTAAGTCTTGGTCTGATACCCATCAATGGTCCTTTTTAAAAAAATTATTTAATAATTTTTATTATATTATATTAGTCACCACACAGTACATCCCTAGTTTTTGATGTAAAGTTCCATGATTCATTAGTTGCATATAACACCCAGTGCACCATGCAATACGTGCCCTCCTTACTACCCATCACCGGCCTATCCCAATCCCCCACCCCCCTCCCCTCGGAAGCCCTCAGTTTGTTTCCCAGGGTCCATCAATGGTCCTTAGCACCACACAACCCTTTTTGAAATACCAGTAAATAAATAAATAAATAGTTTAAGCCAAATCGAAAAGAAAGTGAACTAAAAAAAGAGAGAAAGAAAATGAACTTCTAAACGAAAGCAAACTAAAGGATATTTTTATGCATGTTAGGCCAACACCCCAACACGTCCGTGTTAAATCTTCTACCTGCCCCAACCCCAACCCCGTTCCCATCGCCCGCGTAATGAAGACCTTCCTGCCCGTCACCAACACCAATTACCTCACCCAAATTTCACGGTGAAAAGGGGGGAAAAAATCACTATTTCAGCAGCGATCATTTAAAAAAAGAAGAAAAGAAAAAGAAAGAAAAAAAAGAAAACCCCGCACATCGATAACAATGCAGAACTCCCTCCAAAATTAGCCTACGCCGTCACATAAATTGGTTTTCTTTGTGATCTCAAATTGACTTGCAGCTCACTAGTGAGAAAATAGTTGCTGAGAAGCCGGGGCCTCCAGCTCTCGGATCCTGCCCGCCTTTCATCGTGTAAACAGACGCATCAGATTTAAAGCTTTCCCATAATTGTTATGCTAACCTTGGAGCGAAACCTCTCCATTTGCATTTGAAGGAGCTAAATATTAGGCAGGAAAGAAAGTGCTCTTTTTGAAAGCCTGAGAAAGTGTCCCCGCGCGGGGCTGGCCCGCCATCTGGGCCGCAGGCTGGGCGCGCAGCCCCCGCCCCCGCTCCCTGGCAGGGGCGCCGCCGGGGCCGTAATCTGGGGGCAGAGCGAGGCGGCGCTGCCTCCCCGGCCTGAATGGGCCGGGGACGTGGGAGCCGGGCGTGCCTGGTGACAGACAGCGCGCCCCGGGCTGCGCTCCCTTTTCCCAGAGCGCATTCCAAAGGCCCACCTCCTACGGGCCACGCGAGCCAGGTCCCCCGGCGCGGAGGGGCGTCCACGCTGCGGGGCGCAGACCTGGGCTGCGAAGCAGAAATTCACATTAGCTAAGCGCTCTGGCCCACTTTGAACTTGATCATCGTGGAACACCCCGATGCAGCCCTTCTAGTCAAGGCTAATATTGTAAGCACACGGATGCACATTAATCTTGGAGTAATTAAAAATAAAAACACTGCACCATGGGGGTTATTGAAAGAGAGGAAGGCAGGCTCCAACTTCCCATCAGCGTATTCTGGGGGCATAAAGAAAAGCCAGGCATCCCTCTACCTCTTCGTGCAACCTGAACACAAAGCATGTCTACAGTGACTCACGGGGAAATCAGTCCTGGGAGACTATCTAGGGGCATCATAAACCAGGAGAACAGAGCTGGAGGGGATAAGATGCTGCGAGAATCGAAGAACATAATTATTTTCTTTCAACGCTTCTCATTTTAATCTCATTTCTAATATAATTCAAAGGTGCTTTGATTTTTAAATGATTTTACTGTTGTCAGAATTAGCATTTTTCGCTAGTCCTAGGAGACATTCCAGAGGAGAACGGTATTTTTATTTTCCTTTTCCCCCCGCCTAGCGTTTGACAAAGGCTTCTCATGCATCGCTGGGCTGTGTTACAAAGTTAGAGGATTTTTCCCTCTCTCAAAAGAAGATCATTGAGGCTGCAAGTAACCCTGGTAGCTGCTAGGAGATGGAATTCTTTAAGCTAGAACTGCTGTTGTACAAATAACTGGCAAAAAGAGGAATTCCGGACAGCCCTGGAGTCCCTCGAGGGGTAAAAAGGAGGCAGCAGTGACCCAACAGGTACCTGGATGGAACAGGAAGGTTTTTGTTTTTCTTGCTCACAAACTAAGTATCAGTGCGTGACAACTTTCCAACATGTACCAGTTACCATGTGTTCTATTTATTTCACAAGTGTTTATTAAATGGCTACAAGTTTGTTTGTTTGTTTGTTTAAAGAGTCAGGACTTTTGCCTCAGACACACCCACATTTCAGTTTTGGCTTCTCACACTTACTACTTTGGTGGTCCTAATCAAGTTACTTAGCTTTTCTAAATCCCAGTGTTCTCATCTGTAAAATGGGTGTATTATCCCCACCTCAGAAGGCTGTTGTCAGGATTGAATAAACATAACCTGACACAAAGTAAACTCTCTATAAGTCAGAGCCATTCCTAGATACATTATCATCATCGTCATAGCTGTCACTGTCTTTTCACTCTAAAATGGATCTTTAAAAATATGTGTTAAATGAAGCAAATAAAGGGTCCATTCAAAAATATTAATTCATTGCCAGGTTCTGTTCGAGATGCCAGAGATAGACAAAAGACAGCAAAGTTCCTTTCTCTCATGGAGCTTATGTTCTAGTTAGGGAGATAAACAATGGATCAGAGAAGTAATAAATATGATCACGGCAGACAGCAATACATTCCACCAAGAAAATAAGCCAGGGCATTGGAAAAGAGAGTGATTGGGAATAGGTGCTGGGGGAGGAGCAAAGGGCTGGTTACCATGGATTGGGCAGAACACGTCTCAGAGGAAGTGACAATGAGGGGGTTCAGCCTGGCAAAAGCAGGCAGGAGATACAAGCAGGGCCAGATCTTGTAGGGTCAGGAGCTTCAAATTCTTCTCAGAGCAGAGAGAGACCATGAGAAAGTATCAAGCAAGGGAATGACATGAAATGCTGTATTATTTAGAAAGGTCACCCTGGCTCCTCTGTGCAAGAGTGGACAATGGGAAGTGGTGGAGGAGGATAGGGTGAAATGGGACTTAGGCCCTGGCTGCACCTGCAAAGCTTCTACAAAGCCAAGCCCCACCTGCATGCATGGAGTAGCACCCAGGCATTTTTTTTTCTTGCTTTGTTCTGGTTTTAAACTCCCACTCGAGTCTAATATACAGAAAGACTTGCAAAACACTAATTTTGAAGGTATTTCAATTGTCCAGCAAAGAATGATGTGATAGTAGAGATGCTAAGAAGTGGTCATAGTCAAGAGAGGTCTTGGAGGGGAAGCGGATCAACCTGCTAATGGACTGGAAGTGACAGGGGTGGGTGGGGAGAGAAAGATAGGAATGAGGAATGACCTCAAAGTGGCGACACCAGTATAGAAGGTGATTCCATTTACCGGGAGGACAAAGATGGAAGTCAAAGCAGGCTGGGGAATGTGAAGCCAGGTTGCTGAAGACTGGACTCGAGAATACTCACCATGTGTTGTATACAACACTTATTTGGCATATATTAATAAAATGATTATCTAATTCTTCTGGGGAGGTATCTAGTGGGCAGCTGATTTGAAAGACAGGAGGCCAGAGCTCTAAATGTATCAATGCCGCCTAGCAGAACTTTCTGTGGCTATGGCAATGCTCTAGAAGGGCACCGTCCAAAGCAGTGGTCGCTCAGCACATGTGGATATCGAGCACTTAAACTAAGTGTGCCTGGGTCACTGATGTCTCATTTGCATTTAATTAATTTAAATTTAAATAGCTCTATGTGGCAAGTGGCTGCATCCCTACTGGAAAAATGTAGGCATGTGTGGATGATTCCCATAAATCTGTATATCTGGCCTGAACGTCTTCTTTCAGACTCGGACACCTTCTCATCATCACTCGCCCTGGCCACAGATCAAAGCTTCTGTCATCTTCAGCCTGGGTTACTCAACATGAGATTACTGGTCACATTGCTTCTCCTGATCTTCTATCCTATATTCTCAAAACGGCAGCCAAAACCCTCTTCACAATTGGAGTCCTACCGTGTATTCATTTGTTTAAGGCCTTTTAGTGGCTCTGCATCTCAATAGAGTAAAAGCCAACATCCTTTGACTAGCACACCCAAACCCCTGCATCATCTGACCCCTTCTTCGATTCTCCAACTCCACTTCCCACCTTTCTGCACTCCTCCTCTGTCCGCCCCACAGCACTTTCACTTTCTATTATGCAATGAAATTAACTCAGCTATCTTGTTTATTCTCTACGCTCCCTTACAAGAAAACAGGCTCTATGAGGATTTATGATGACTTTCCTCACTCTCGTGTCCCCATGTATGAAGAGCGCAATGGCTTAGCACATACTAGGTACCCAATAAATACTTACTGAATGACTGAATGAGAGTATAGATAATATATGTGTCCCTGGGTCTCCTAGAAAGACTACACACAGAGAATAGAAAAGCCTCCAGGACTGAGCTCCGGGACTCTCCTCGACACGGTGCTGCCCTGCCCAATATGATAGCCACATGTGGCTTTTGAGCCTAGTCCAAATTAAGAATAAATTCCCAACAAATTGTGAAGAAGGTAAAGTATCTCATGAATTATTTATATTGATTACTTCTTGAAATAATAATTTGGATATACTAGGTCAATCAAAATCTATTTTTAAAATTGATTTCACTGGTTTCTTTTTACTTTTTTTTAACGGGAAAAGTAAATACTAGGAAATTTGAAATCATCTATGTGGGTCCTGTTATATTTCTAGTAGACACATCGCTTTAGAGACTGAGAGGAGAAGAAAAGCCAGCAGGGGATGGTGTCCAGTGAGCAAGAGAAGATATCAAGCAAGTATGGCTCATGGAAGATTAGAGAAATAATTGTGTCCAATAGCGAGAACAGTTGACTAGATCCTACGAATAATGTGAAGATGGAGAATTAGCCAAAGGATTTGGCAAGATGGAGATCACTGTCAACCTGGAGAAGGGTGGATTTGGAGAAATGAGTGCACAGTGATGAGGTAGAGACAGCCCTCTCAAGAGTGGCTGCTATGAGAAATGGGATGCTTCCTGGCCACAGAGAGAGAGAGAGAGAGAGAAAGAAAATCAAAAATGGGAGATATTTTGATAGCTAAAGGAAATGATCAAAGACAGCCCCAAATTGGAAAATGTATGCTAGATACAGAGTACAGAAACATAGCATTTTATATCTGAAAGGCCCCTAAAACTTCATCTTAGACATTAAAGGTAAGAATTTTGAGGTCCCAGCAGGTGAAGGACTTGTCAATGCCATACAATAGATCAGAAACCAGAACGAGAAGCACAGTCTATGAATGATAACTTGCAAAATTCATTTCTGCAGAGAAAAACATATCCAAATCCTAATACACTTGACCCAAAATATTTTTCCTCTTGTAAAGCAGAATGTTTGTGTGATTATTAATAGTCCATTAAGAGCTAACATATAAAAATAATACCTAACATTTATTGATTACTGTGGGCTATATGGCTGGCATTTTACATATACTTATAGTAATCCATGGAATAATCCCATGATGTAGATACATATTACACCAGTTTCACAATTTAGGAAAACAAAATTTCAAGAGGTTTAGTTATGCATACACATAATGGCTTGGAGCCAAAGTTTATAGTCTTTTCAATGTATCATATGGCCTCATGATCATAATTTTTTTTTACCCTGGAAATCATCCTCCAATAGGGCAAAATATCCAAATTTGCTAACATATAAATGAAAACTAATAACCAAATTAATCAAATAATATCCATTTGTAAGTCAAGTATTTCTTCTCCAAAATATTTGTCACGATGCATCCAAGGTCTGAACTTAAATAAAAATTTTAATTTTTTGGCCAATCTTACAGTTCTGAGCAAGAACAGGGCACAATCACCGTGGGGTTTGCCTTTGGGTTTTCTGGAATTTAGCACACTGGTTTCCTAAAGGAAAGTCCCATCAGGTGAAAATGATCTTATGTGCCACTGGAATAGAATGACTGAATGACCTCACTGGAATAGCTTCAATAATTCTCTGTGAATTGGATAAGATGAAAAGATTCATGTTCAGGGGTGAAAGCTCATCAGTACTTTATACCTAGACATTTCATACCAGTCACCATGTACAACTTCTCTCTAGTAGAATAAAAAACACCTCTGAGTAATCACATGTACAAAATTTAAATTAACTGGAGTGCTCAGAGAAGGGTAGAAATGAGAGGTTCTGGTAAATTTTATTTTCTGCTTAACCTGAGGTCAACAAAACAAATACTTTGCATTCCAGCTCCGCTGAAAATCTCCTTTACATGCCTACTTCTTCTTTCCTTACTGTGTAGGAAATTAAACGTAATTTGATCTTTTTCTTAATGATTCAGTATTTTTCCGTGCTTCAGGGCATGTTCAATATTATGTTATGTTCAATAACACCTCACAATATCTGTCTAGGACTTACGTATAAAAAGAGGGAATGCAGGGGGGCGCCTGGGTAGCGCAGTCGTTAAGCGTCTGCCTTCAGCTCAGGGCGTGATCCCAGCGTTCCGGGATCGAGTCCCACATCGGGCTCCTCCGCTGGGAGCCTGCTTCTTCCTCTCCCACTCCCCCTGCTTGTGTTCCCTCTCTCGCTGGCTGTCTCTCTGTCACATAAATAAATAAAAAATCTTTAAAAAAAAAAAAAAGAGGGAATGCAGGAAAGGAAATTTTACAAAGTATATTTCCATGAACTTCACAGGAACATATGTGTTTATGATTTGCCTCTTCTTGCTAAAGGGTGTGTAGAAGATTTCAAGTAATGAGGTTATCTCCTAATTCAACTTTTATCACCCAGTTTTAATCTCGTGGACTCTAAGATGATACAATACTGCTAACTCATAAAAAATACGGTATATATTAATGGATTTGGGTTTTGGGTTTTGTTGTTGTTATAACATTGCTGGTGGGTTTGTGCTAACCTTGCCGCTGTCCTCACTTAGAAATTGTTATGAACAATGATACACGTTCATAGGATGATTAGTCTGGGGTGATAAGTCTGTGGCCACAAAGAGGCAAACTTTCACATGTAAGTAGATTGAATGAATAACTTGGTCTCACAGAGAGGAAAGATACGTTCCCTATATGAACCCCATCACATACCTCCTTTCCACTCAGCCTCCACATCAGTACCTATCCTTCTCCAAGTCCAAGGTCAGCCCCTATATTACACCTTCTCTGCTCTTGTTTCTCTTTATCAACGTTCAAACTGGCTCAGGTCTCGCCACTTATAAACTTTGCTCACCCCGACTCTACTTTTTACCACCCTTTTGCCTACCAATCCACTGTCTCTGGTTCCTCTCAAATGTTCATCTTGAGGACTTTCCATCTTTACTTTTCTTAACTTCCTATATGGGTCTCTGACACAGTTGGATTCTCCCATCTAGAAACTCTCTTCCCCAAACTACCACTTTACCTTTTCTTCTTTTCTCTCCTCTTCCTGCTCTGACCACAACGTAGTCTCCCTCCCTAGTTCTTCTCCTTGTGTCCCCAGAGATCAGCGTTCAGAGCTTCATGCTCGGCTCTCTTGTCTTCCTCCTCCATTTCTTCCTTCAGTTATTCCTTCCGTTCCCCAAACTTCAACGGCCACAGATCCACGGATAACTCAGAAGTTCAGTAGCTCTCCTCAGCTCCCAGTGCATATATCTAAGCAGCCTCCTGGGAAAGTCTGCCTGGATATTCTGGAAGTGATCTCAAAGGTAATACAGCCAAAGGACACCCACTAGCCAAAAGTTTTCCTTGATCAGTTAATGGGGCTAACCAATTACGTAGTCACTCAGGTCAGTCCCCTGGAATCCCATTTTCCCCTCAAACGCTCAACTGATTTTATCTCAGATAAAACCTGTCCATCCCTCAAAGCTGGTGTACAACCTTAGTTCAGATTCACGGACTTGCCCTCTGGTTTTCCTTTTTCCACCTGTTCATTACTCCCATCCATCCTATACACAGCTCACAGGGGCATCTCTCCAAAACACAAATTTGAACTATTATTGCTCCTCCTTTGTGAACCACCTCCCCCATCTTTGGGGATCAATTTTTCAACCCAACCCACGGAGTAAAGTCCAGAATATTTTTCAGAGCATGGCATGCCCTTCACATCTGGCCTTAACCTGTCACCCCCCAATCTCCCAATGCCTTTGCACACGCACCTGCCAACCATCACCTCCTGCTTTCTGCTCAACACACTCCTGATTGTGTCATCCCCCTGGAACTCCTATTCAACCTTCAAGACATCTTGTCAGTATCTTTTATAACATTTGTTATACTGAATTATAATATTAATTTACACATCTCCCCCCATACTGTGTTGTAATTATTAAAAGACATAAACTGCTTAACGATAGGGATGATGGTGTTTTCTCCATTGTATCCATTATCTATCACAGTACTTGTATTTAGTAGGCACTCAACAAATGCACTGGAATTGAATGGCTTAGTGGTGAACTCAGTCTACATGAGATAACAAGTCTGGTCCAATGAGCTAATCTTCATTGTCTACCCCTTCATTGTTCACGACAGGTATTCTCCTAGACATAAAGAAGAGGTGATTTCTGATTTCAGACCCAGGGTGTGTCTTCCTGATCTGTGAGGAAAAGAACAAACCCTGTTTTCTTCACTTTCTCAGGGGAATAAATTGCATTATGTAACTGTGGGGCCCACCTGCTTTTTAAGGGTATACTTCGCTGACCTGTTCAAACCTTCCTTGTCTCTCCTGTTATTCTTTCTCTGAGCCTGTCTGCCCTTTTTCAAAAGAGAAAACACCACAGAGCATTTCTGTAATAATATGGTGTATATTATCACGTTAGCTACAGTTATAATAAAGGTAGCTCCATAATCAGATTATACTTTGCCTCATAGCCATAGAAATAATGGGGCTTTATCAGGAAATTTTTATAACCAAATGGAAATTCACTAATGCAATAGGAAGTTATCAAACATAATATAATTCAGGAGTCCCAAACTGCTAATGCCTCAGTAGGTGAAGGGGAAAAAAAAGCTATTTTATTATAATGAATCTCTTAACAGAGACATGCTTATTAATTTTATAAAAATGCTCAGCATATGTTTTTTTCTCCTGTATAATCATTTCTGGTCTTGTTTCATTCTGCTTTTACTTGGATGCTTTTTTTATGAAGAGTCTCTTTGAGTATCAAAAGAAAATTAAAGTGATCAGTGATCAGGGTGCTATTAAGTGGAAGAAATCATCCCAATTTTGAAAATAGGGACTTATACTTTCAAACTGCTAAGAGAATTTTAAAAAGGCTTCCATAAATGTAATATACACAACAGAATAGCCAGTGCTCAAATCCCATCAAAGCTTCTACCTCAGTTTCCATCTAAAGACAATGAACAAATATGCAAAATCTAGGTGGGTACAATTTTTGCCTTTATAAACAATGATTTCATGGCAATCATATCAAATTGAAATAAAAATATTAAATGATTTTTCTGTTTCATTATAAATCAAATTCTTACTGGAATTCAAAGGGGTTTTTCTTTGAATTTCCTTTTCCTTTCTCTAAAAAATATTTTTTTTCTTAGTCCAGGATTTGGAGTAGAGGATAAGTGATTATACACACATACATACCCACACACATACATACACATATATAATAGATAGCTGGTGATCTGTTTTTCTGAAAGTAGCGAAAGGGAGAGGTTTATTTATCTCAGTGGCCTCTTCCACTCTGGTATAGCTACCTCTCCTTCTGACCTGAAGTCCAACCACTTGGGAACACACAATAATTAGATAACAATTGTGAGCCATGAAAATGTACTTAAGATAGGCTAGAAATACTCATTTCAACCACGTAGACACATTGGCTATTTTGTCACTTTGATCAATGTTTTGTGTCCAACCAGAATATTCCTACTGCTCAGGTTCAGGATTTGATTTGTGCGAGGGGGTTTACAGCTATACACCTTAGTTCCTCTTCTGAGGATGACAGACACGTTCTCCCCTCCAACATCTAACTGTAGCACAAAAGGAAGATGTGATCTGGTAACAATTCAACCAAATACAATTACTTATAATCTTTAGGATCATGCTTTGCACATTTAGTACAAACTCATTTTTAGTATGTCATTCTACGTGGTGGGATAGATGGTGGGGGTGTTTAGAGGATATAGGGAAAAGCAGGAACCAATTTGGGGTTGGGATCAGGTGGTGTTCATTCAAAATTACATATCTAGAAAAAAATCATCTTCATCTGCAGTTTGAAGACAAAGGGAAAGGAGTAAGCAAACTCTTCAGGAAGCATTTTTGTATATGAAGAATAAAAATAAGAAAGCCAGTTTTCTGTCCTTTAGAACAATCTTTTCATCCTAGCAGGCAGGAAGTTCAAGGTTCCATAAGGTGTTCAACGTCTCCAACAATATTCCCACGGCTCAGGTTCTTTTCCTTTGCTACTAGATACTGTTGCTTTAGTCATTTAAGTGTTTTCTGCCCAGCTTTGGACTTGCTGCCCTTCTCGACCTCTACATTTCATGATCTGTTTCTCAGAGCACTGTGGCCCAATGTGGAGGGAAGTGGTCATGTGACAGCTCATGTAAATGTCCTGATGTTCTCATTCAAGGGACACTGTACTTAAATATCCTAATTTGATGAAGCGTAGAGATTTGTAATGAATCACTCCCCCTTCAGTAATATTGACTTCTCAACCCCAGAGTTTTGAAATTCCTGTATGATTAAAAGAAAACTGAAAACCATAAAATTCCTATAAGAAAACATAGGTGGCAGGCTCCTTGGCAATGACTTTTCGGATTTGATCCCAAAAGGAAAAGGCAACAAAAGCAAAAATAAACAAGTGGGGCTACATCAAAATAAAAAGGTTTTGCACAGCAAAGGAAACCATCAACAAAACGAAAAGGCAACCTACCAAATGAAAAGCAAATATTTGCAAATCATAGATCTGATAAAGTGTAGGGAATTAATATTCAAAATATACAAAGAATTTATACAACTAAATAGTTTTAAAAATCTATTAAAACATGGGATAAATCTGAATAGATAGACATTTTTTCCAAAGAAGACAACCTAACACCCAACAGATACCTGAAAAGGGGCTCAACATCACTAATCACCAGGGGAATACAAATCAAAACCACAGTGAGATATCACTTCACGCCTGTTAGAATGGCTATTATCAAAAAGATAAGCGATAATAAGTATTGGCAAGGATGTGGAGAAAAGAGTACAACTGTGCACTGCGGGTGGAATGTAAATTGGTGCAGTCACTACGAAAAACAGTATAGAATTTCCTCAAAAACCTAAAAATAGAAATTCCATAAGATCTACCAATTCCTCTTCTAGGAATACACCCAAAGGAAATGAAGTCACTCTTTCGCAGAGAGATATCTGTTCATCACCATGCTCATTTCAACCTTATTTATAATAGTGAAGACATGGAAATAATAAATTTCCACTGATGGACAAATAGATAAAGAAAATTCTTACATATGAATATTATTTAGCTATAAAATAGAAGAAAATGCTGAAAATGCTACTATTTGGGATGAGATGGATGGACCTTGAGGGCATTATGCTAAGTGAGATAAGTCTGAGAAAGACAAATACTGTATTATCTTACTCATATACGAAATCTAAGAAAACCAAATTCATAGAAAGAGAGGGTAAATTGGTGGTTGCCAGAAGTGGGGGTTTGTGGGTAGGGGAAATGGGTGGAGGTAGTCAGAAGGTACAAACTTCCACTTATAGGATAAATAAATTCTGGAACTATAATGTGCAGCATGGTGGCTATAGTTAACAATGTTTAGTATATTTCAAAGTTTCTAAAAGAGTAGGACTTAAAAATTCTTATCACAAGAAAAAATATAACATGAGATGATGGGTGTGAATCAAACTTATTATGGTAGTCATTTTGCAATATATACTTTAGTTCACAGTAATCATTGTGATTATATATCAAATCATCTTGTACACCTTTAATTAATACAGTGTTATATGTCAACTCTATCTCAGTAAAACTGGGGGGAAAAGATTACAGGTACACAAGTCACTTCCTTTTTCCTGTCTTTCTATATTTTGTGCGGTATAAATTTCTTTAGTACAGAAATCACCCTTTTGGAATTGTTGCCTGCTTATCAGTAGCCGAGAGATTCAGAGTATAGGGTCTGCAATTGTAATGGTTCAGTTTGGTACCCCGCTCGTGAATTTTCAAGGGGGCAAGGTCTTGGTCATTGTATTTAAACCCTATACATTTCAGTTTCCTAATCTGGAAAAGAAAGATGGTAATAATAATAGCCATATGGGCTTATTATGAATATTAAATGAGTTAATATGTATGATGTGCTTGCTACAATGCGAGGCAAACAAGTAGTAAATGTTGATTATTATAAGAAATTAAACAGTGTACTGCTAGTTAATCATGAGTCCTATTGTTAGTTAATATTCAGAATAAATATATTATTACATCTTTTTTAAAATTGTAGTATTCTTGTTAAAATATGTAACCGTTTCCACTATCTCAAAAGATATATTTTGCATAATCATTCGAAGGAAAT
Organism: Ursus arctos; assembly: GCF_023065955.2. Classification (NCBI taxonomy): domain Eukaryota; kingdom Metazoa; phylum Chordata; class Mammalia; order Carnivora; family Ursidae; genus Ursus; species Ursus arctos. The sequence continues at coordinate 22,571,730 of NW_026622997.1, forward strand.
GAAAAGATCAACAGTTGCCAGGCCTAAACCTCAGGATGCCCAACAGCTTCACAGAATCACAAACTGCCGTAATGATTTCCCATCGTTTCTCTCGTGGCTACCACATTGTAAAAATCTTGTCAATGGACTCAAGTCATACCTAGATACAGGTTTCCCGTGGTCCCGCAGGAACTTCAGTCACTGTGTTTTCTAGTAGACACAGGCCTCTGGGATAGAGGAGGAAATGCTAGCACTTAGCTTTTCAAATTTGAAAGTGTATTTCCCTGCACCCCAAGAGAAATGGACCCAAGTCTAGCAGGAAGACCATACACTTGCTGCAAGACATGGATGGGCTTCCCCTAGAAGCTGACAAGCTAGCCATGTGAACGGAAGGGTGGAACACAGGTGAACACAGGTAGGAACTGTGCTAGAGTCAGAGGCTCTCAGCAGGACCTGTCTTTGGCTGATGAGGCCATACATGGGGGGAGGGGAGGTGGGAGAGAAACTAAACGAGATCTTAAGCAGATCTTCAGTTGAAGCATACACTTCGGTTGAACAGATTCAAGTTGACATAGGCTCTGATGAAAAAATAAACAGATAGGGGCATTCACTGGGTAGTTAAGCTAGTTTTAAAAAGTGACCAAGTAGGGGCAGTTAATACCCGGATCTTGGCTTCAAAGTTGGAGCACTGTGCCCTGTAGGTCCTCTGACTTGCCTTTAGGGTACACTGTTCCTCCCTAGGTGAGTATGGAAGCAATGGTCTATACAACGGTTTTAATCATATACCATTGATCATTCTGAGAAGAGTGCTAACCATTCACTGAGAACAAGTTTGGGTTCTATTTAAAGAGGGTGAGAATGATTACCGTATCATAATGCTGGAACATTCCACTTAGAATCAAATGCCCTACATTGACGATTCTCCTTTTCTTCAACATTCTGACTACCTTAATGTTCTATCCAAAATCAAACTAATGGTCAGAGCAGGCTTCATACCTTCCCATGATTCTTCAGCTGTAATTTTTATTAAGGACAACTGTGACTCTCTGTTGAAGGGATTCCTGAGATTTTATGAGTGTTTGTTTGGAGAAGTGAAAATAGAAGCCAAAAGTCAAAGAAGGCTTTTATGAAGTCAGTGGAGCAATGGGGCATAGCTGAGCACGCATGCTCTTCACACAACCTTCACATCTCATACCACATCCCACACTTCCTACCCATAAAGTGAGCTCTACCACTGTGACTCTATCTTTGTCTCTTTACGCTTCATATGAAAATTTGGAGAATATGTGTTGATTACTTTACAAAAGACTTTGACAGATTTACTTCCATTGGTTTCCATGAATTTTGAGAATGAGCTCTCCGAAACCCTAAAGCAGGGATTCCTGTTTCATAAGACCAATCTTGAGACTATCCCAAGTCTTAGGAAATTTATAGAATCTCCAAATCCATACTTGCTTTCTTGAATGGTGTTCGATGACCATGTTTTTTGGAAGGGTTTGGAGCTTGTTGAATGGTGGATGGTGAGTCCAGAGCTGGAGATCACTAGAAGTCACCACCATTCTTTGATTTAACAAACATTTATTGAGTACCTGCATGGTTGAGGCACTGGGGGAGATAGAAATATGACACCGCTTTTAAGAAAAAAAAAAGCTGATATTATTAAATGACTAACATGTACCATATTTTACGTACATTACTCCAACTAATTCTTACAAAAGCATTTTGAACTTGGGAGTATTATTTCTGTTTCACAGATAAAGAAACAGGCGCAATGAATTTAAGCAACTTGCTCAAGATCTTTCAATTGGCAAGTAGTAGAAACGGAACTGTCTGACTCCATAATATAAAGTCAGCTTAATGTAGGTGAAAAGGCAGTTACTTGGACAACTAGAATTCAAGGCAATATGTGATAAGTGTAGTCAGAAGAGAACTTTTAAAAATGCCATAAGAAGGGCAACTGGTTGGCTCAGTTGGAAGAGCGTGCAACTCTTGATCTTGGGGTCATGAATTTCAGCCCCATGTTGGGTATAGAGATTACTTAAATAAATTTTAAAAAATGCCGTAAGAAGTTTCTGTTAAGAGATAAGAACTTGATCCTCCCTATACACACACACACACACACACACACACACACACAAGCCCCTTCCTACACACCAGTTGGCATAGAACAGAACAACTTAGAAGTTCATTGGGATACAGTGTTGCATCTACTTAGGTTAAAAGTTTAGGGATAAGATTGTTCACTTTCTATGCATGAATACTGTCACACAATGGGGTATCAGCTTCTCAAACTGCCCTGCTCAGGAGACCAGCTGGGGCTTAATATGGTCAGGCCAATAGGAGCCCTTCTTACCCCCAGATGGTTTTCTGTTGTCAGGAGCCAATTCTATTTTCCCTTTCTGGAAAATAAATATCTACAAATCTGAAGGATACTCATTTTCCATCCCAGATGAAGCAATTATTGGTAAATAGGTATGGAACAATCTGCTGGCTATGTGAAAAAAATCTGCAAATCTATAAAATGCACTGGAATAAAATCATTTTTCCATATTTGGTAGCAAACTTTAATTACCTTGCACGTTTTGGTACCTACTTCTCATGTTTGAATCCAAAATCATGTAATAATGAAAACACATTTTATACATCACAGTACAATACAGTACTTTTATTCCCCTAGTCCCTCTCAGATAAGTAGGAATTATTTTCCCCAGATTAGAGGTGGGAAAAATAAAGGATAATACTTCAGATAAAGTATATTTTCAAGGTTCAAAAAGTATCTTTCCAGGATTACAGAGCCAGTGAGCGCGAAGCCAGAACCGTAGCCCAGAGCAGCCTGTTTGCAAGTTGCACGCTCTTTCTACACATGATGTGGTTTTGCAGTAGGCATGATATTGTCTCTTTATGCTCTCTCATCAAAAGCAACACTCTAAGAAGGTGATATCCTTTGCCAACTTTGCCCTCAGCAAATCTCACATTAATTCACATATATCTCGGCATCTCTGAATATGGAAGACTTCCATTTTATGCGACTCTATCTATATTGCTAAATTTCCATTATTATGACTTTTCGTTGTTTTCTAGAATCTGTTATTCTGAATTTGTTACTTTCAGGCTTTTCCTTCTGTCTACACCAGATAATCATACATAGGAAATGACACAAATGAATGAAAGCATTGGATCCACATCTAGACAGAGGAATGGGTTATTATTTCAGTAGTAATCTTAGAAAGCTGATCCAAAAAAAATCATTTAAGCAAAACTTAGTTCATTTGGGTAAAACCCAAATTAAATGGTGAGTTTTCCAAACACACATTTGAAATGTTAGTATCTCCAGAGTTCCCAGAAGAAGCAAATGGGCAGATACAGACTCTCTCTCTCTCTCTCTCTCTCTCTCTATATATATATATATATTAGCATCTGCAAATAAGGACAACTGGATACAGAAAATCTCATAGTTTTAAAAGAGTTCTTGTACGTGGCCAGGTTTGAAATAAAAATTATATTTATCTAAGATGTTCAGCATGATGATTTCATATACCGTAAAGCTTTTACTATAGCCAAGCTAATTAACACATCTTCTCACATAGTTACCATTGTTGCGTGTGTGATGAGAGCACATGAAATCTACATGAAAATTTTATGGAATTCCCTCCTCTGTCCCCCAACATGCCATGCTTTGGGAAAGCATTTATCTTCTCAAGATATTGGGCATTTATATATTCATGTCTCCTGATGATATGTATTGGGTTTGTAATATCTCACCAGGCCAAGAACTTATCAGTTGGAGACAGTCTAGAGAGGCAGGTAAAATGGCCAAGTTTATGCAAAGCTGCAGAAAAGAGAAACGGTGTTAGAGGAAAAGAAACTCCAGGAAATGGCCTTTTCAATCCCTCTCCCTTTAGCTACAGGATTCTACAAGGGCTGCTAGAATTCTGCTCTCAGTTTTTCAATCTGCCTTAGCAGATTCAGAATGGAATGAGAAGCTGAGACCGTATTAGTAAGACACACGAACACCATATTTAGCACTTACTACTCATGAGGCTCGGTCCAATCTTTTTACCTACAGCCTCTCATGTAGCAAATAATATAAAAATCAATGTGAGGGCATCTCCGAGATACAGTGATATTTCCTGGAAATGGGAATAGGCAGAATTCCCCCGAATGTAATTCATGAGTACCTCCCACGGGAGTGAGCTCTCACGAGACATTTAGCATCTGGGAGATACAAAGTACAATATGAATGTATTGGGCTGTTCAAACTCAAATATTTGATGGCTTTTAGTAAATAATGATGTGACCATTTACCCTAAGAATGTGGACTTGTCACTCTTCCTGCCATCATGACTTAAAAAAAAAAAAAGGAAAATCTAAAACCAGACATGGGAAAATAACTTAGTTTTCTCCTTAATTCATGGGGGAAAATAACTTTGAAAAATTTTTTTTGTTGTTTTAAGAAACTAACTAAAATACTCATGAGGACCTAAAATATTGAATGCAACTTTCTAACTTCTGTACCTCAGTTTACCTAACCTTAAAATAGGATTAATAGTGTTGCACTGCACCTGCAAAGGTATATAAATGTAATAAGTCTTTTAAACCGCCACTTCGTTAAATGTAATAAGTCTTTTAAACCGCCACTTCGTAATCCTCAGAGGAAAAGGCACTCTGAAAACGTCAAGTAATCTTATCTTTGTGCCTCATTATCTGAGCTAATATTAACTGTAAAAAAGTTATGTCAAATAACATAAAATGAATATTGGAATAAAACTGCAGTTTGATTTTGTTGTTTCACCATTTATATTGCCAAGTGAGGACAAAATAAGCACAAAGGAGGAAGAGATGGCAAACACTCATTATATTATGTCACCAAAATTCCAACAGAAATAATACCTAACAGTAACATAGCACAGTTCCCGATTCTGCCAACTTCTAAAATAAAAACCAACTCGGATTGGGCAAGCCAGATGAAAATAAAGTAATGCCTCTTAAAAAAAGGCTCAAAACTACTTCTAAAAATCATAAGGCAATTCTAATAATTGGCAACTAGCCGCATTTTCTACTACTTAACAGCAAGTCATTAGTAAAAGTAAAAATGTCAAGGATCTCAGGTTGATACTGTGTTCACTTGTATGAAATGGTCAAGTGACCCTCATGCAAGGACAGCTTACTCTTCAACTCAGATGCATGGTCTTTATGGTGAACCAGGAAGGTTCTGTGACTGGCCCCAAAACAGTAGGCAGCACAGGAATGGCGTCTGGATCTCAAGACCACCTCCATAACATTGCCACATTCATTCTGGACAAGCTTCAAGTCTCTTAGTCCAAGGATGAGTGTCAGAGCATTTGCAAGCTGATCTGCAAAATCCAGTCTGAAGCTAATCCCAATACACAACGATGAGTTAATCCCCTGTGTTGGTACAGTGCTGTGCAATTTTTAATGCTTTACAAACCTTCATTTACCTCCTTCAAAGCAGGGGACTGTTTCATTTATCTCTATTTTCCTTATGCTAATTCAGTGCCAGGAATGTTGCACATATTCAAAAAAAAGAGCAATTATTAATGTTGTATAGTTGGGACCATAATTCATTAATCTTATTATAAACCAGATTTTACCTCAGCTTTTCCTAACTACTTTCTTAGCACAAGTTATCTTTTTCCTTTCCTGTTCCTTCCTTCCTTGGCATTTTTTTCCATCTGCGTCTTATCCATAGCTCCATAATTCCCTTAGCAGCTTCAAAAATTGTCCAAATTCCTCCAGCTTTTTTCTCCACTGGGGATTTAGCAACCCAGGCAAGGGTGTTTAGCCCTGTGACTGCTTTCCGTTAACTCAGCAAAGACTTTAGATCAAATTTCCTAGTGCTCCTGATTGTTCACCAAGCACCGAGGATATTTTCATTTCCACAGCCAGAGTAGGGAAGATAGAGTAATAATGGTCATTTGCAGGGCCCACGTCCCAGTAGGGCACCTTCTGGCTTTCCTTTTACAATTATAACATTTTCCTCCACCTAACCACTTCCCCACCCTTTAGTTCCTTACCCAGTGAAGCCAGAGATCCTATTGTTCATATTGCATTGGATCTTGAAGTTTTGTTTTGTTTTATGAATCACTAATGCTCAGGTGCCCTTAATAATAACTTCTAATCATCTTCTAGCTTAAAACCCTGCCTCTGAGTCTAAGGGAGGAACAGTAAGTAAAACTGTTCTTAACGCATTTTTTTCTTACCATCATCATAAAGAATTTACTAAAGATTACTGTGTGAAAATGTGCTAAGAAGTATTTAAAGATGATATCAGAACCACAAATGGCCAACGTGACCAAAGACTAGACTGTCCTTGGGAGTCAGGACAATGCAAGGGCACTGGACCAAATTGCTAGGAGTTCTGGTTTTAAGTATAATACATTCTCAAAGCCTGGTTTCCTCATCTTTCTGCCTCCAGGGACTGCTGTGAAGAGGTGGGTGAGATTAATTTGTAAATGGTAATACTTACGTAAGATTTTTATACCTTCTCTTCCATACATGTTTACATTGAACAAGAGAAATAGAATACGATTTTAAAAGGGAAGTCGAGGAATGTTCTAGGTATGCCAATAAATCTCTGCAAGATTTCCTCTGACGTTGTTCTTTGGCAATATAGCCTACCGTCTAACGAACATTTCTTTCAGGAAAATTTTAATCTCTACCTTAAAGGCTTCATTATGAAATAATGCCCAAACATCATAACCAATTTGTTTTGACCACTAAATAGGCCACTTTGTGGTCCCTACAATGAGCCCCAAATTATATTATAACCCTAATTAATACTTGCAGTGATGGGCAGACCCTAGCTTGGTATATGATGACCAAGGATTCCAACCCTTAATTGGCCATTTTGCTATACTCAGCAGTATTTGTTGCCCTTCGTCATCCAAATTACTTTGCTCAGACGCTGTCATCCCATTTGGCTTTAATGCCTATAGAGTCAGAACAATCCAGCCTAATGCTTTTTGGTGACTAGCTCCAGTTCAAAGGTCAGCAAGTCCCCCAGGGTAGAGAGGGCCTCAGCTCTACCAGGAAGGCACCACCACATACCTTAGAAGAGAAACCAATTGGAGACTTAAATGTGAAGGTCATTTTCTCAGGGACGGGGGTAGTAAGGAGCACCTAGCTTTTCTGAAGCAAGTTCACAGCCTCAAAGCATTGGCCTTATAAACAATCTGTCCTTTCACTTGCTTTTTTTTTTTTTCCTCAAAGGTGTTCTGGAACTAGAGCATGTGGGAGCATAATAAAAATGAGTCATCTGGGGTTGGAGGACCCCCCACTAGGGGACTGGCATTTAGAGATAAATCTACTATGAGAAGGTGACTGAAATTGCATTTCCACTGTCCAAGTGGTTTTTCCACAGAGTAACAACGAAAAATAAAAACACAACACAATGACCACGCAGGACTGTTTGCAGGGATAAACGGGACAGGAGACAGACTCACATGTGCTACGTTTTCCCACTGCAGATGAATAAAAGAGGCAATTATCTAATAAAAAATTTACTGTTAATTGCTACCAGTTAAGCAGTACTACTGTTAACACTATTAAGTACTATTTGGACTGAAGAGATTTATTTCACCTTCCTCTGCTTGGAAAATTGACATCATCCCTGGCTTCTACCTCCCCCCCAATTATAATCCACTGGAAATGGGAAAGCGACAAGAGCCATTTAATGTGTCACAACAAGAGTGAGGGGGAAGAAAGTGTTGGAAGTGGAGACTTTTCAAAGAGACGGGGGGAAATAGTATGGCATGATGATTACAGAATCTGGGGGTTCTTTTGTTTTGTTTGGGGTTTTTTTTTTGTTTGTTTGTTTTTTCTTCTTTCTCCCTCCTTTTCTGTATGGATTCGTGTTGTTTTGTTTTTGTTTTCTCATTTTATGGCCAAAGTGTTATTCCCAAAGGGTGTGTTCTTTCAGGTTTATGGCTCTGACTAATGGAATTGCTCTAAATAACATTTTGATCTCGCAAGGTCACCCAGAGTGCTATACCTTTCCTTTAATGATTCAGGTCTGGACCAGGCATTTCCCAGAATTGAGATGGTAATGAAGTCATTAGTTTCTTCCTACTTGAAGCCCTGGCTAGAAAGCAGAATTCTATGGGCAAAGTCTGAGTGGGCTTTTTTCATAAATCTCACACCCAGCTGAGCTGTAACACCTGTTACATTTTCCCAGGAGCCTGAGCCATAAGACCATTTCCAATCTATTTGCTCTTCTTCTTCCATAGGACACTGACAAAGGCAGGGGTCCCTGCTTTCTAAGGCACTGCTAATTGAAAATCTCTGGCTGGTGCAAATGTGAACTCAAACCCACAAGAGTTCCAAATAAGGCTCCAATGATTATTTCCTCCTCTTTTTAAAAATAGCCTTTATAATGCAGGTTATACAAGATTAATTTGTTGGAGGGAAAAATCGTCATTGAACCTCTTGCCCCCAATAAACTTTTACTTTCCATGCATTTTTTTTTTTAAGGAAAGAAAAGAGAGGGGAAAATAATAAAACCCAGAGATCAGCTAACCCTACAGGACCTGTGCTTGTGAGAACTGGAGGGTGGGGGTAGGGTAGCATTAAAGTGTATTTGCTTTTGTTGGTGTGCTTTTAAAATCTTCTCTATGTATTAATTTTGAACACAAGAACGGAGAACAAAGTTGAGTCAGATGATTGAGCAAATGTAAAGTGATTACAACGGCAGAGCAAGTTTAAAAAACTGTGCTCAAAAACTGAATAATTAAAAGAGGAGGACATTTTCCTGTAGGATTCTTGAAAAGAAAAAGAAAATGCATTCATTCTATAGAAAAGATGGGCATTTCTGGCCCTCATCACAGTCTGTGAGAAAAGAAAAAAAACAACAACCACCTAAAAAACAAGGAGCGGCTTAGAGATGCAGCTTTCAGGCCTCAAATGATATTTGACAGAAAAAAAGGTACATTAGAAACAAAGCAGATGTAAACGAATGAACAGTTATGTATTCTTCTGGGAGTTAGAACACCCTAAGAATTTGAGTCTTAAAGATGAAACATGGGGGACCACAGCCCACAAATCAACTGTAACAGAACCAATGACCAGACTGTTCCTTGTGACCCCACCAACTGCATTCTTCACCCAAATCCACTAAAGAAATGGACTGTCTCTGAATTCTGTACTGTGCTTTATTGGTGTGTTTTGTGGTTTGTTGGTTGTTGTTTTTCAACGCACTGTTTGTGGTCATTGTGTTGCTGGAACTGGGTATCCTTTCATGCCTCATTCTTAAGGCACATTCTCCCTAACTGCATTCCTCCTAGGCCAGCAGTTGAGAAGATGGTCTATTACGAGCTTGCAGTCATGAAGGGGTGTGTGCATCGGTAGGAAGATGGCTACCATTTCATCGCAAGAGGGAAAAATAATGAATAAGTTTTTAAATCAATGTTTAATGAACTGTATTCCTATAGCATACATTGTTTTAACTCTACTGTGAAATCTGTATGTGGTTCTAAATCCAGTTTTGAGAAGAGCTGAGACTCTCAGAAGCTCTACAGAACATTTATTCATACTGGTCCTAAACCATATTTGAATCCACTAAAAATGGATTTGGTTGCCTATTTATTGAAAAAGGAAAAAGTTTACCACATATCCCCGAGTGAAAAGCTTTTAAGTTGACCCATGTATGAAGTGCCATTTTTTTTTTTTTTTTTTTGGTAGGTCAAAAATGGTCAAGTATTAAGGGTAAATTTTACTTCATTTCTTCTTTTGGCTTACCTTTGTTTTTCTACTTTTTCTGGAATAATCTTTGTGTTCCCCCATAGAACTCCAGGTTGAAGCTAAAACACTTGAGAAAATGTTAGCCATTCCCTTTGGGCTGTTGTTAATCTTCTTCCCAATTCTTACTCCATTTATACTATCATGGCCAGTGGGCCGGGGAGGGGGGGGTTCTCACCCATACTTCACCAATTCTGACTGTATCCATCTAAACTATGGAGTCAAACAATTTAATAATTTAAGAATCAATTTGGATTAGTGATCAATTTTTGCCCCACTTCAATCTACCATAAAAACAGTGTGTCACAATTCTGCTCAGAGAATTTTATGTTCCCATTCACTGTCCTGAAAATTAAAGATATGTTCCCATGGAGGAAAAGTCAAGCAAAACAAAGACTCTCAATACACTGATATTTCATTTCTAGAAAAAAAAAATATATGGTTAAGATGGTGGCCTCTTATTTGTTAGAAAAACAAGCAACATTGATTCTATCAGACATACTTTCTCTCACTTCCCAGAAGTTTGGGTTACTTCTAGATTCTTCCATCTCCTTTCCACCATCTATGCATTTTGACTCCCCGCTTGTCAACAGAGGGATTTTTTTTTTTTTTTGACTCTGCATTGATCATTGACAATTCTTACCTTTCCTGCTTCCTCCTTTTATTTGGTTATTTATGTGCAAGAGAACTGGACTTTACTACCCTATTTCACCAATAGGTTCTGCCACCTATTGCACTGTTTTCTGACTTACAGTAATACTTTACTTGATCCATTTTCTATTTTGTATGTGCTAGTGATCAATATTGGTATTCATAATCTTTCTGAGAGCTCAGAATTTATTTAAAAAAGGACTATTGTATTATTTAGGTGGCGATGCTGATCTATATTTTAATTAGGGAAAGCGGAGCAAAAATGATTTTAAACCCCACACCATTAAAGGCAGGCAGCATGAAGCAGTAGGAAAAAAAAATCACCAGTAAGGTAAGGTTGTAGTCTGGTTGCTATGACTAACTCTGTAACTTTGAGCATGTCACTTAACCTCCATGGGACTTAAGTCATCGTCTGTAAGATAAAAGATTTTCAAGAGATAGAACATAGTTCCTGAAACCAATATTACGCTATATGTGAACTAACTAGAATTTAAATAAAAACTTGAAACAAAAAGAGAAAGAGAGAGAGAAAAAAAACAACACAGGTCTCTCTACTTGTACTTTTGTTCAGCTCTCAATCCATTAATCCACAAATCCCCTTTGAATTCCCATGTGGCCCTGGTGTAACACCAATTTTCTACAATGACCAACAGCCAAGAGTAGTTGATCCATCAGCCCCGTGATTCCCAAAGCTCTGGGACTCAGCTGAATCTTGAGTTGCTAGGCAGGGAGATTTTCTTTTCATTCCTTCACTGCTTTTTAGTCCTTCAAGGCACCGAGGGAACTCGACTCCTGACAGGTGCCTTGGTGGGTACAGGTAACCTTGCTTGAATAAACTCCTCAGAAACACCCCATAGCTTTGACTTTCAAGGTGCCCACTGATGTCCTGTATCATATGCAGGAATTTCCCAGACTCATTCCTCCATAAATTCCCACCCCAATCGCACACCAATGGAATAGGAATGGAAATCAAATACGAATGTTGTTCAGCATCAAATGGGAAAAATTTCTTTCTCAGCTTCAGGTAATAAAAGTAAAAAGGCGGGGTGATCTCTGAATTCTCCTAAAGGAAAATGAAAATGTTCTTCATTAGTTGCTCCAGGGCCCCAGGAAGGCATCCCCCTCCCCACCCCTTTTAAAATAAGAGCTTGCCCTTCCCTACACAGCCCTTTTAATACAAGTGAAAAAATTCCAAATTCCTCATTTGTTTAGCCTGAAAATCCCCTGCACATTCCCACAAACTACTTCCTTTTCTCTCTTTTTAGCAGGACTCCCCTCTCTCTCTTTAATGAAGAGAAGTTCAGAGGGTTTTTCCCATGAATAGATGGCAGGCACCTGGGAGTTATGAATTTTAAAGTGATCATTTTCTTTCAGCCATGCCGGACAATGGGCATCTCCTTTTGACTCACTTTCACAGCTTTGAGAGGCTCTCAGATCAGCCACATTCCAATCGGACTGGAGTCAGCTCAGAGCTGTGCTGGACCGCATCAAGGTCTCGCACAGAAAGACAAGGAGCAGATGGCCGGCACCAAGCTCCCCTCCCCCTTTCAGCGCGCAAAGGCAGGCAATGTGGGAAAGCGTTCGCCGGGCATTGCCTATTGATCCCTGAATAGAACCACCGCATGCCACCAGCCTGTAGGTATGAACCTCTGTTAACAGATGGTGAGATCATTATGAGCAATTAATTCCTTTAATGTATCAGTGGGAACATGTTGGAAAGGATGACGCCAACACTCAGTGAATAGTGCACTCCTCATTCCTGGGGGAGCGAGCGGGTGCTACCTTGGGGGGCGGCTGGGAATATCTCCCCAGGCTGCCTGCAGCCTTACAGCTTGGGATGGGATCTGGGAACGGACTGCCTAGAACTGAGGTGTGGTTTTCATTAACTAATTGTGAATCCTTCCCTTCCTTCGTGATTAATGCCAGATTTGTCTCTAGGTCATTTTTATATACAAGACCATCCCAAAATATAGAGACAAACAAAAACAATACTTGTCAGTAAATCTGAGATGCATGGGGAATTATTTCACAGAAATCAGCAGAGTATCAGGTCATGGGGTCACTTTTGCTAAGCACAACTAGAGCTGTGACAGTTCTAAATTTAAAATAAATGTTTCTTTCAACAAAAATAAAGCAGTGGTAAAACTATGTGCATCCTAGGGTTTGAGTCTGGAAACTGAAATGTTTGGGCACATTATAAATGGGTAGATTTAAAAGAGGGTATTTTTTAAAATATGAATTCACAAATACAGTGATTTTGAGCAAATGACACATCCAGCAAATTATCTCCCCTTGTATAAGTGAAATAATTATTAAATTTCAGTAACAATGTAAAAATAATGATCAGCGGCCAACTGGGAAAAATTGGCACCCTCTTCTTCAGATATTGCTCTGATTAATAATCAATGAGATGTTGGCATTTTTACATGTTTTTCCTATTTTTAAAAATAATACTTAGTAGCAGGGGCATTTCTGTTTTACAAGAAAAAGAAAAATCTTAGGACGCAGTACATACCGTTGGGTAGCCCTTAGATTTTAAGAAGATAGAAAATACAGGGACAGGAAATACTGGCAACTATTCACTTAATTCATATTTAAATGACACTTTTTGCTTGTAATTAAGACACTCAAGCAGTGTCTCTGTTCATGAAATTTACATAACTGTACAATAGCTTGCCTAAATGAACAGCAAATGGCAGTTAACCTTGAAGTGTATTATCTTAATTGAATAAATCTGGCTTTAATTCAATAAATTAAAAACAGAAATAATATCGCAAAAGACTTTTAAAAACAGACTTGCCATCACCCCCTAAATACAGAATGGTACTGTTTATAGTTGTGTTGGAATGCTCGGACATTTTCCAGTATGATTTTAGAACTCTAAAAGCATTCTGGTACACACTCGCTCTTTTTCCATCATTGTTTCCAAAGCAAATCAATGTCACTTTTTGGAAATCATTGATAATAATACCTGAACACTGAATCAGAACTCATAAGCATGCTTATTTAAAGATGATTCCTCATCTGGGTCTCCAATTCCTCTACCTCTATGGGAAATTCAGTCTTCCTCTTTTTTTTTTTTTTTTTTTCAAATTCTTTATCGCTGAGAGTTCTATGACATACAGAAGAGACTAACTAGAGGAAAATAGACTTCTTACATAGGAAAGAGGCATTCCCACTACTTTTTCATTTAAATCAGATTTACATGGACTGCAAATCCCTTCAGCATAAGGGAACTGACAAAAACTGCCGAATTCTTCCCTCCCAAAGTTTGTTGCATTAATCAGCACAATCATGTTTCAGTGATTATACAGTTAAGGAGAAGAAATCATGCAATGTGTTTTTATTTGCATGAAATAAGTTAATGAGGCACCACCTGTGCCTTGTATCAGTTTACGGGGGAAAAAAAGCAGGAGAACACAGGTGTTCTAAGAGCATCACGGTAGACTTTATACATTCATTTAAAAACCCTAAAACCTAAAAGCATTTATGAGAATCTACAGTGCATATTGCCAAGGAAGAACCTATACACGCAGAGACATACATAAAAATTATTGTGAAGAAATTCCTGGTTTCTTGGCTAGCAAGGAAAAAAAAAAGCCGTAATTCATTCTTTCCTCGTTCTCACAGTGTTTGCTATTGTACCATCTGCAATATACAATGTACGTGCTCAGCCATAACCCGTACGGCTGGAAAAGAAGCATTCACACTGTGAATTACCATTTTTCCCAGCATCTAGCTGTAGTCAAAGACAGCACAATAATAAACTAGAAGCTCCTTTGTCTGTTAAACATTGTTCTTCATTACTACATGAAAAGCAAATTGTCTTTGTATAGAGGAAGAGTGGCACATACAGCCATGGGAGTGGGGGGAAGGGCTTTGCCTCTCTCACTGACCACCTCATAGACACAGAGGCCACTCATCTATCTTTCCCCACCGGCCCACCCAACTCTGCTTTCCAAATCATCCTCCGCCGGGTACGTTGCGGAGAGATCCCTTGTTCAGTTGAGTGAGATGCTAGGTTGGAGGCTCCCAGAAGCTTTTACACTGAATATCCTGACACATCCACAGAGTTCTTTTTTTAAATCACTTCAGTGTGTCCCTTTGTAATGTTTGGGAGAAGTGAAGCTTATCAGAGATGCTCTTTTTTCCTGGGGCTAAATATAATCCGCAAGTTACTGGGGGGGGGCGGGGGGCTTTGGACTCTTGAGAGCCAAATAAAAAGCAAGCAAACCAACAAAACATCTGGAGCAGCAGATTATCTAGGTAGATAGATAGACAGATACATACATACATAGATACACAGATAGAATGTAAACGTATACCAGGTACACAGTAACAATTCCCATGAAAGAGAATGTATAGATTCGACCAGAACTACCCATTCAAGGAAAAGGTCCTCGTAATGGAAATTAGTCACCTACAAGAAATGAATGATTTTATGAGGGCTTTTTAAATCTTTTGAATGTAATAACTTCCAACAAATCTTACAACACAATAAACTTGCTTGCAAAAACTTTACTAAATTAAAAAATCATAAATCTCTCCTCATAGGAAAGGCAATGGGCAAACCCAGGTTCTCATTTTAAATGTCAAAGGAAATTACCTCTTAGTGACATCTGGTATGACCCTCAGTGGATCATTTCCTCCGTGTGTTGCTCAAGAGGACTGCTAGGAGAGGTGTAGGGCACTCTGTTAGGCATGACGTGAGGCGCCAAAATCGTATCTGTCAACTCCACTGGACAGAGACGAGCTGGATGCAGCAAATTGCCTGCATATCGATCCAAAAGTAGTTCAATTTATGTATTTACTGTTAAAAACAAGTTGAGATCTCATCAGAGACTGGTAAAGATGACTGAGGGAAAAATGTTCAAAGATCAGCTTTGGGCGTAAAACAACTGTTTCCATATTGTTGGATTTTGCAGTATAATTATGTGTGTGATCACTAGTTTTTTGTCTCCAGCATATGAGAATAAAACCGGGCTCAGTGAATTGTCAGGAGGCTTTAAAGAAATCATATCATGAAATAACCACATTAGTTTGCTATATAGTAGGCTTTCAATAAATGACAGTTGTCTTTTCAGGTGTAGATTAACATTTGATTTTTAATTTAGGAGGAGAAAATCCCTAATTGCCCAGTAGTATATTCACATTTGTTCTCTCCTTAGGAAAGACACAACTTTTATTTTTCACGCCCAACACCTGAAATGGCAACTTTCAAGTTGTGAAATGTAACTGTGACAATCCTTCTCGACTCTGAAATTCTTATTCTGGAATATTTTCAAATATCTAAAGTTCATATCCTCAACCCAGAAATCAAGTCTGTTACCCTGGAGCTTGCGACCATATTCAATCTAAAAAGAAACCCGCCTATGTATTTTTACCATGCATCACGTGACAGGGCTAGTTTTGACTTAGGCAGGCTCATTCTGTGTAAACAAGACACTGACATCACCAAGATACAGAGAGGAATAAACTCAGTCCATGCCCATGAGAAAGTGGTAAAAATACATGAGTCACATCAGAAACATCTGTCTTCAATCCCAAGTTAAGGACTTCCCAGGCTAAGGGGCAATTTGTGAATCATATGATCTACTCTCCAATTCAAACATTTGCATTTGTCTTAATTCTACTAAGATGTAAAAGGATAACTGATAGTTTATCTTTTTTAATAATACTGCTTTTCCTTGAAAGTTTGCATACAGGTTTCCAAATTGTCACAACGAATACATTTTTGTATTTTAATTTTCAATTTGAATGCTTTCTCCTTAATTCAGAATGACAGCACTTGTTCCTAAACTCATAAAACAAAGTATTTACTCGTAGTCCCTATAGTTGTGTCTTTTTTTCACTTGCAGCGAAAACACGTTGAACTTCCCCACTGTAACTCCTCAATGTTTAGACCCTCCCTTTCCAGTATCCGTTCCCTTTCCCTTCCCATGGGCTCTTTCTCTGTCATTTCAAACATATCAGGCCATCTCAGTTTGGGGCAGTTGTTCTCCATTGAGGGTGATTCTGCCCCTGGGGGACATTTAGCTATGTCTAGAGACAATTTTGGTTGTCACAACTGGGTAGAGGGGATGCTACTGGCATCCAGTAGGTACAGGCCAGTGATGCTGTTGAATGTGCTGTGATGCATAGGGCAGTCCTCTCGCCCACCCCATATAAAGAATTATCCAGCCCCAAATGTCCATTGCATCCAGCTTGAGAAACCCTGGTCTGGAAGGGGTACAAAACCCAAAACCTAATTATACATCATTTTGTGCCTAGCTACGCCCCTAGCCATGCTTTCCTCTTTGCTAAACTTTTTCAAAACATCTCCCCTCTATTTCCTATTACCCCCTTACTCCTTAATCATCTGCAATTTATTTTCCTTCTACACAAATCACTGCAACTGTTGTCTTCAGGGCCACTAACTTCTTTAAATGCTAGGTCTCACCGTCCAGTGAGAACCTCCCTGTCCTTTATTTTCACATCACTGTTGCATTTCAATTGCTGGCCACTTTCTCCTTCTTATAACCCTCTCATCCCTTGGTACCATTCACAACCATGGTCTACAAGTCTTCATTGTCCTCATCTTCCTCTTTTTCCTCTTCTTCATCATCATCATCTCATCAATCATCTCGACGGCTAACACCTTATGCCTGACTTGGTTCCATTCTCCATTTCAATATCCCCCCAGTTGGAGAGGTTTCCCTGTCCACCCAACTCAGAGTAACACCGTGTGATCTTCCTATCCCCTTAACTTGCTTTGGTTTTTGTTACTACCTGATATTACATATTTTTTAAGTTTGGGTCTCGTCTCCCCTCACCCCACTCCCTCTTCCCCAAGAATATAAACTTGAGAACAGAGGAGAGACAGGGCTTGTATTGTTCACTTCTATGTGATTAGCACCTCGTACTTAGCTACACATGTTTATTTGTAGAATGCATGGTTGAATGAAAGAATGGATGTGCTTGGGGGAGAACTCCCATATCTTTGAAGGGCTTTCTACCTGCCAGCACTGTGCTTAGTGCAGTGTTCAATGCTAATAGTATCTGTTTCTGAAAACTCTTTCCTTTTTTTGTCTTTGAAGACACTGCCCTGGACTGATACTCCTATCTCCATGGTCATTTCTCTGTCTCCTATG
The DNA here is from genome assembly GCF_023065955.2 of Ursus arctos. NCBI lineage: Eukaryota > Metazoa > Chordata > Mammalia > Carnivora > Ursidae > Ursus > Ursus arctos. The sequence continues at coordinate 22,589,243 of NW_026622997.1, forward strand.
ATGCCTCCTCTCTCTGCTTGGCTGTTACTAGGATTGCCTCCTCAGAGGCATGCCATCCCCTTGTTCTGTTCCCTCCTTGACAGCATGTTCCAGTGTCCCACTGAGTGACCGTGGTGAGGTTCTGTGTGTCACACTGCACATCCGTAGAGCCAGTCGTACCATGGGTCCTTCTGATGACCAAACATGCTCTAGGTCAATGCTTCTGCAAGGTATGTCATTTGCAAAGATCTTGAGGGAGGAAGAAACCTTGAATATTTGGGAAAGTGGAAAAAAAAAAAGGCTATGTGCTGGAATGAAGAGACCGAAGAGTGTAACATGGATAAAATGTGATTGTGAAGAAATTTTCATTGGAGGCCCCTTTATGTACATATACGGACATCTAATTGTTCAAGACATGTGGACAAAGAAATTAAAGATGAACCGAGGTTCCCTTCATGGCCAAAGTTCTGTGATGTAGTAAGCACAAGCACTCTGTCTAAACAAGGCACACCTCATTGTATTCCACCTCACTTTACTGCACTTCACAGATGTGTGAGTTTTACGAACTGGATGCCTCAAGCAAGTCTATTGGCGCCATTTTCCAACAGCATTTGCTCACTTCATGTCTCTGTGTCACATTTTGGTAATTTTCTAAAAAAGATTTTATTTATTTACTTATTTGAGAGAAAGAGAGTGAGGAAGCATGAGTCAGGGGCAGAGGCAGAGGGAGGAGAAGCAGACTCTCTGCTGAGCAGGGAGCCGAATGCGTGGCTCGATCCCAGGACCCTGAGACCGTGACCTGAGCTGAAGGCAGACACTTAACAGACTGAGCCACCCAGGTGCTCCATATTCTGTAATTTTTGAAATATTTCCATTTTTTAATTATTATTACATTTGTCATTGTGATCTGTGATCAGTGATCTTTGATTTTACTATTCTAATTGTTCTGGGATGCCATGAACTGCACCCATATAAAGCAGAGAAATTAATAAATGTTCTGTGATCCAAGTGTTTCACTGACGACTGGCCATTCTCCCATCTCTTTCCTTTTCCTCAGGTCTCTCTATTCCCTGAGACACAATAATATAGAAATGAGGCAAGTTAATAACCCTACAGTGGGCTAAATGTTCAAGTGAAAGGAAGAGTCACATGTCTCTTGCTTTATTTATTTATTTCTAATGATATTATTTATTTATTTAACAGAGAGAGAAACAGCCAGCGAGAGGGAACACAAGCAGAGGGAGTGGGAGAGGAAGAAGCAGGCTCCCAGCAGAGCATGGAGCCCGATGTGGGGCTTGATCCCAGGACCCTGGGATCAGATCCTGAGCTGAAGGCAGACGCTTAACGACTGAGCCACCCAGGAGCCCCATGTCTCTTGCTTTAAATCAAAAGCTAGAAATGGTTAAGCTCCGTCTCAGGAAGTCATGCCAAAGTCAAGACAGGCTGAAAGCTGTGCCAAACAGAGAACTTGGGTATGCAAAGGAGAAGTTCTTGAAGGAAATTAAAAGTGCTACTCCAATGAACACACAAGTGATAAGAAAGTGAAACAGTCTTATTGCTGATATGGAGAAAGTTTGAGTGGTTTGGATAGAAGATCAAATCAGCCACAGCTTTCCCTTAAGCCAATGTCTAATCCAGAGCCTGGCCCTGACTCTCTTCAGTTCTGTGGAGGCTGAGAGAGGTGAGGAGGCTGCAGAAGGAAAGTCTGAAGCTGGCAGAGGTTGGTTCATGAGGTTTAAGGAAAGAAAGCATCTCTATAACACCAAGTGCAAGGTGAGGCAGGAAGTACTGATGGAGAAGCTGCAGCAAGTTCTCCAGAAGTTCGAGCTGAGAGAGTTAGTGAAGGTAGCTGCACTAAACAACAGATTTTCAACGTAGATGATGCAGCCTTCCACTGGAAGATGCCACATAGGACTTCCATAGCTGGAGAGGAGAAGTCAATGCCTGGCTTCAAAGGACAGGCTGACTCTCTTATTAGTGGCCAACACAGCTGCTGACTTAAAGTTGAAGCCAATGCTCATTCACCATTCCAAAAATCCTCAGGCCCTTAAGAATGATGCCAGGTCTACCCTGCCTGTGCTCTGTAAATGGAACAACAAGGCCTGATGACAGCATATGTTTAAAACACTGTTTCCTGAATATTTTAAGCCCATTGCTGAGACCTACTGCTCAGGAAAAAAAAAAAAAAATCCCTTTCAAAATATTACTGCTCTTTGATAATGCACCTGGTCACCCAAGAGCCGATGGAGACGGACTACAAGATGTATGTTGTTTTCATGCCTGCTGACACAACATCTATGCTGGGGCTCATGGATCAAGAAGTCTTTTTGACTTTCAAGCTTTATTAAGAAATAAATAATAGTGATTCCCCTGATGTATCTGGGCAAAGAAAATTAAAAACCTAAAAAGGATTCACCATTGTAGATTCTATCAAGAACTTTCATGATTCATGGGAAGAGGTCAAAATATCAACATGAACAAGAGTTTGGAAGAAGTTGATTCCCACCCTCATGGATGACCTGGAGGGGTTCAAGACTTCCTTAGATGCAGTCACTGCAGATGTGGTGGAACAGTAAGGGGACTAGAAGTAGAGCCTGAAGATGGGACTGCATTGCTGTAATTTCATGATCAAACTTGAATAGATGAGGAGGTGCTTCTGATGGATGAGCAAAGAAAATGGTTTTTGTTTTTTTGTGTGTTTTTTTTAAGATTATTTATTTATTTGACAGAGAGAGAGAAACAGCCAGCAAGAGAGGGAACACAAGCAGGGGGAGTGGGAGAGGAAGAAGCAGGCTCCCAGCAGAGCAGGTAGCCCGATGTGGGGCTCCATCCAGTGTCCTGGGATCATGCCCTGAGCCCAAGGCAGACGCTTAACGACTGAGCCACCCAGGCGCCTCAAGAAAATGGTTTCTTGAGATAGAATCTACTCCTGGTGAAGATGCTGTGAGGATTGTTGGAATGACAACAAAGGATTTAGAATATTACATAAACTTAGTTGATACAGGGGTGGCAGGATTTAAGAGGATTGACTCCAGTTCCAAAAGAAGTTCTACTGTGGGTAAAATGCTATCAAACAGCATCACATGCCATAGAAAAATCATTCAGAAAAGGAAGAATCAATCAATATGGCAAACTTCATTACTGTCTTATTTTAAGAAATGACCAGGGGCACCTCCGTGGCTCAGTCAGTTAAGTATCTGACCCTTGATTTTGGGTCAGATCATGATCTCAGGGTTGTGGGGTAGAGCCTCTCATTGGGCTCCATGCTCAGCATGGAGTCTGCTTGAGATTCTCTCTCTCCCTCTCCTGCTCCTCCCCCTGCTCGCTCATGCTATCTAACATAAATAAATAAAGAAATAAAATCTTAAAAAAAAAAAAAAGAAAAGAAAGAAAGAAATGGCCACAGTCACCCCAACCTACAACAACTACCACCTTTACCAGTCAGCAGCCTTTAACACGAAGACAAGACCCTCCACCAGTAAAAAGATTATGACCTGCTGAAAGTTCAGATGATGGTTACCATTTATTTTTAGCAGTAAAGTATTTTAAATTAAGGGTGTACCTTTTTTTTAGCCATCATGCTATTGCACACTTAAGACAGTCGAGTGTAAACATAATTTTTATATGCACTGGGAAACCAAAAAATTCATTTGATGCATTTTATTGCACTATTCAATTTATTGTGGTGCTCTGGGACCAAACCTGCAATATCTCTGAGGTTGTCTGAACTAGATAAATAATAGATGTGAATGAATGCAATAAAATACATACTTTTGATAGAATAGACTCAAGAGCAGTGCTGGTCATCCTCTAAATCGGTTCTGTGCCATTTTCTGGCCTGTTCTGTGCCCTGGCCTGACTATCCAGTCCCTAGGTGGCTGCCACTTGCACCAGCTGTCAATGGGAGGGCAGGAGGAGGAAAGGTAGGGTGGGTTTTCTTATTCCCTCCTGCTTTGCTTGTCATGAGGACAGCTCCTTACTGGGCCCAGGAATGGGAACAGGTTCTCCTATCGCTAGCTTCTGGAAGTCTCTGCAGTCCTCTCCTCCCCCCATCAATGCCACAGCCGGCGAATGAGCCTTCAGGACAGTCTCTCTATCTGCACCATTTGGGATCTTGTCCCATATTCAGGCAACTCTGCTTTTGTGTGTATGTGAATTAGGTACCTATTGTGTATGTGCAAATTGTGTGAGCATGATTTTCCTTTCTTTTTAATTTTTTTTTAATTTGCAGCTTTCTTTATTTTTCTATTATCCTCTGATACTGACATACTAACTAAAAGTGACTCATATCCACATTGCGGGGGAAGTGTGTGTGTGTGCGTGTGTGTGTGTGTATGTGTGTATGCCATCAAGCAAAAGCTTTTATTTTAACTGTATAAAAATTAAAAATATTAAATAAACAATATCTTTAAAAAGTTTTTCAAAATAACAAGAAAAAAATTGCTTATAAAACTTAAACTCTCCTGAATTAATCTATGAACTTAGGTCTAATCTAATAGAAATATTATGAAGTTTGAATGGAATGTTCTTGTTATTTAGGGTTTTGTTTCCAATTTAAAAAAGACAATCAAAATTCATTCAGGTGCATATGAAATTTCTTGTACAGAGTTCTAATACATGTTCATGTACTTAAAAATGGCATACAGAAATGCCCATGCCATACAAATATGGTCTTTATTGTTTTAAACATCGGTATCCTTGCCAAATTTAAATGATGGTTCAAGTAATAGTGGACTTTTTATTTAAATCAAAATACAATACTTACATTATCTAATTCTAGAGGGTCCAATAATGTGAAAATAATGTATTCATAAGATTATATTAACTGAATCTTATTTGAAAAATATTATCTTAAAATTATACTAGATCTACTTGAATAAAAGTGATTGTAGCATCACTTAAATTACAGTAGCTAAGCCAAAAGGAGATCAGTGAAAATTACTGTAAAGACAGAAAACACATGCAGATGTTGTGCCGTGGCTGTGGGTGCTCAGGACCCAGCTGCTGTGAGCCAAGTCATAGCGGTAGGTGACCCAGGATCGCTGTGTCCTCAGTGCAGGACCCTCCTTCTTCCTGGGGGGCCCGATGGCTCAGGGGACCCCAGGACACTTGCAGCCTCTGTGGGCTGCAGGTGGAGCAGTGGGAGCAAAAGGGCCACTTGGGAAAGGCTGGAAGTCGGACTGGGCGTTGGCCAGCATTTGCCTGCGCGATCATCTTCTTCTCTCAGCTCCTTGAGGCTTCTCTCCGTCAACAAGCTGCCGTCTAGCTTTCTTGGGCTCTTTCCACATGGAAGAGGATCTCCTTCCAAAGGTAGAAGTCTTTCTCTCCAATTCTTTGCTTACGTCTTAGCCATCTTCTTGTCGAGGCTGTGAATCTGATTTGTGCGGTTCATGTTTCTACGTGTGTTGGGAAGTTTCTTCTCCATTTCCCAGCAATGTGTTTCTTCCTCAGTTTTCTCTGATGTTACGTGATGTGTCCCTTGTGTCATTCAGGCAGAATTTGAAGCTTCAGCTTCAGCTGCTGAACCTCACTTTCAAGGTGTAAATTTTCATGCTGCAAAGATGCTTCCTCGGTTTGGAGTCTTGCTCTTTTCCCCGTAAGCTCTTCATTCAGTTGTTTTTCTTCCCATGACTGTCTGGCTATTTCTTGATTTTTCTCTTCAGTACTTTGAACGGCACGGTGAAGTCAGCATCATCAGTGATACTCTTCAGATCAACTCCCGACCGATGGACGGGGTGATGGCCATTTCTTTTGCTTGACTTCCCAGTTTACATGATCTCTAAGGACGTCAGAGAAAGGGAAGCAGGTTTCAGCCATGGACATTAACTGCCTGGGTTTCTCTTTCAGGACCCGCTCCATTCCTGTGTTCAACTGCTCCAGCCTTTCTTTCTCTTCCTCCTTTTCCTGGGCTCTCTCCTTCCATCTCGCAATTTCTTATTTGGGCAGTTCTGCACTTTCGGGGAAAAAAAGTATTTTCATTCAAATCATCCATTATTTCCTCTCGAACTTGTTCTCCATCCTTCTCTGATGCTTTGAAGATGGATTTTTTATCAGTTGCTTGGGAAAGTTTAAGAGGCTGGCTTTTCTCTGCCCTTTTCAGAAAGTTGACAGTGTCTTGAAGTGGCGTCCTGCTCAGGTTTGTATTCACTGCCGACAAGCACAGGTTTGTAACGTGAGAGGACTGGCCTGCACCCCAGGCAGCCTGAGGGCCTCATCAACCTGTGTCGCTGGCCCCAGATTCTCACTACATCCCCACAGACTTCACTGCAGGCAGAACACCTGTGCCTAGCGCCTTCACGCTTCTTAAAGTGCATCATCTCTTTACTATCAAAACCAGCCCCGCAGTAGATACCAGGATTCCCAGAGAAATGCACAGAGACCTGGGACATGGCTCCAGCTTTCAGAAATCACCAGCAAGGGGCCCACGGGTGCTCCAGGACCAGTTGGAAAGTGGATCCGGTGGAAGGCGGCAGGCCCTCCATGGCTGCAAGCACTCCACAGCTCTGCTCCCAAGTGCCAGTGTCCTGTGGGTCTCAACTGACAACTTAGAACCCTGGGGAATATTCCATCTCTAAGGTAAACAAGTGCCAGACGACCAGGGCAGATCCATTGGGTCAGAGCAAAGGGAGACCAGGGGCGCCTGGGTGGCTCAGTTGTTAAGCGTCTGCCTTTGGCTTAGGGTGTGATCCCAGTGTTCTGGGATCGAGCCCCGCATCAGGCTCCTCCGCTGGGAGCCTGCTTCTTCTCGCACTTCCCCTGCTTGTGTTCCCTCTCTTGTTGGCTGTCTCTCTCTCTCTGTCAAATAAATAAATAAAATCTTTAAAAAAAAAAAAAAAAAAAAGAGGAAAGGGAGACCAGCCAGGTGCTAGAAAGCAGTTCTCCCTAACTTTGCCTTGAAATAGAACGTGATCTCACCTATACAGGCACTGGAAGAAGTGGAAAGAGGTCAAAGCAGGGCCAGGCCATGTCATTTCTGAGCACGAGAGCAAGTCAGGGCAGAGTGGTGGGGCCCCATCCCTGGGTGAGCCTCATTTTCCTGATTTAATGTTTCCTTCTGCTGCAGGAAGCCTGGTGCTGCTCATAAGGTCCTGGGGATCTTCCCCTTCTAAGGTTCTCTCTCTCCTTTGTATGTGGTCACTGTTGGCAGGCAGGGGCCCCGGACTGAAGGGTCTCCCCAAAGGTATTAACTCAGCGACCTGGATTCCAATCCTAACAACTCAGGAGAATACAATCGAAACTGGCAGGTCTTCTAATTTCATGGATTTTCTGTAGGGCCAGTGGGCTCCTGTCCAGTCCAAGTGTTCCCGGAAGGGGGTGACTCTGCTTCAGAGGTGACACAGTGACCGGGACTCCTTCCCTCATGTGGCCCCCCATCTTCGGCCCACACCTCCCACGATGGCCTCAGGGAGGGTCCCCAGTCCGTGGACTCATCTTCAGAAGTGCGCCTCTGGGGAGGGGGCCTTTTATTTCACTAAACCACATCTCACTCTCCGGCATCTCTGGCAGACCCAGCTCAGAGCCTCCCTGTCCCTCCCCTGGGACTGTCATGAGCAACTTGTCCCCAGCCCCTTTACTGAGAAGGATACACGACTACTGTCAGCCAAAGCCAGTCTGGGGGTCCTGAGGGGCTCCACAGGGGCAGAGAATGGAGGCTCTGACCAGGCTTGGTGGTGCAGGGAGGAAGTGGCCAACTGCCCATGGTGGGAGGGGTTTCTTTTCTTCTTTTTAATTAGGCTATTTTTTTTTAAAAGATTTATTTATTTATTTGAGGGGGGCAGAGGGAGAGAAAGTCTTAAGCTGACTTCATGCTAAGTGCATAGTCCAATGTGGGGCTCTATCTCGCAACCCTGAGATCAGGACCTGAGCTGAAACCGAGCTGGACACTCAACTGACTGCATCACCCAGGCGCCCCTTAATTAGACTACTTTTTAGGAGCAATTTAGGTTTAAAGAAAAACTGAGTATAAGTAGAGATCCCCTAGAAGCATTTCTGTTTGTGTCCCTATCAAATGCCCTGATTTCACCTTGCACACCCCCTCCCATTTCCTTTGTAAGGTTCCCATGGTCAATTCCACTCTTCATTTCCTTGAGAAAAGAATTTATCAGCTATGATTTTTTCAAATAGTGATCTATATTTAAGAATAATCAGAACAAGAAAATTTATTCCAAAGTATGGAACTTAAATTATATGTAACAGAAAAGCACCAGTTGGGGAAGCAGCCGTATAACTAAAAGAGACGTCATTTGCTTTTCCCTTTTTTATCCAATTATGTTTTCTTCCTTAAACTTTTTTTTCTTTCCTCTGATTCATTTTTCTTCTATCCAGACTCTTTGCCTTTAAAGAAAACTCCAGTGGTGGGCAGCCATTGAAAGCAATCACGCATAATGTGAGTTATCAAGCGGGATTTGAAAGAAAAGTAATTGATGACTGGGAATACCAGTCAAGACAAAGATAAAGAAGCTGTGTGTGTGTGTGTGTAGTGGTGTGTGGGGTGTGGGTGTGTGTGTATATGGGATTGTGTGTGTTATGTGCGGTATGAGGGAAGGTGTGTGTGTGGTGTGGGGGAGGGTGTGTAGAGGGTGTGTGTGTGTGGTGGTGTGGGTGGTGTGGGTGATGTGTGTATATGAGGATGTGTGTAGTGTGTGTGCTGTATGAGGGACAGTATGTGGGGGGTGTGTGGTGTGGGGGAGGGTATGCGTGGTGTGGGGAGATTGTGTGAAGTGTGTGTGTGGTGTGGGGGAGGGTGTGTGTAGTGTGTGTGGTGTGGGGGAGGGCATGTGTGGTGTGGGGGAGGGTGTGTAGGGTGTGGGTGTGTGGGGGGGGTGTATGTGGTGGTACGTGAGGGGGTGTGTATGGTATGAGGGAGGGTGTGTGGGGTATGTGTGGGGTGGGTGGTGTGTGTATATAGGTGTGTGTGTGGTGTGTGTGTGATGTGGGGGAAGGTGTGTGTGGTGTGTACGTGTGGTGTGTGTGGTGTGTGTGTGTTGTGGGGGAGGGTGTGTGTGGTGTGTGTGTGTGGTGTGTGTGGTGTGTGTGTGTTGTGGGGGAGGGTGTGTGTGGTGTGTGTGTGGTGTGTGTGGTGTGTGTGTGTTGTGGGGGAGGGTGTGTGTGGTGTGTGTGTGGTGTGGGAAAGGGTGTGTGGGTGCTTGTGTGATGTGGTGTGTGTGTGTGCGTGTGCCTGCCCATGGTAGTGTTATGTACCCTGGAATCTGAGCTTCAGTATTCTTGGACTTCATCTGCTTCTAAAATTTTCAAACAGACATGACCCCAACAAGGACTAAATAAATGACAATGACTGCTATTATAAAGGCAAGACAATTACATAGATTATTTTTAAAACTTTGAGGAAAAATAAGCAGGTACTGTGAAGAAGAGTGAGTTTCAGCACTTTGAAAACTGTAAAATTTTAGACAAACATAATATGTTGGTGTTATTGATAAATAATTACTTGTATTTTTATTTGGCAATGCACGTGCAGATACGCTGTGTGATTTAAGTAGTATTACTGGGAGCTCTTATGTCTGAGTGGTAGTCAATTCTGGAGAGAAAATAAAAGGAAAAAAAATTTCTTTTCTCTTTCAGCATGTCCCAAGAAGTTTATATTTGGAGTTTTTATTTCAAATCACTGTTCCCTTCTAATGATCTTCTGTATTAATATATTTGGACACTCAGATATACACTTATATTCTGCTTAAAAACAGTCTTATATTTGTCACACTATAGAGTGAATTTAACTGACGAATGAATTAACCGTCTGGCAACCATGGGTGTTTCTATTACCTGGGTATATTTTAGCACATTTTCAACAAAGGAGGATGAATGAGGTATTAGAGACCGCTTGGGAATCATTAATAATAGCACACATTTAGGTAAAGGAAGTCTGATGTTAATTTTCAGAGAAAATAGTCCAAATTTTGCAATGTTTACTGGGGGAAGAAGCAAGAGGGGGAACCCAGAACTTTGGTTATTTGACTAGCCATCCACGTTTTAAGACTGATCCTTACAGAAATCGCTTGGTTTGCGAAATTGTCAAGGGACTAAATGACTTAATCAACCTTTTTCATTTTTATCTGCAGTCAATCTAAGCTTATTATTATCAAACCACTCAAGTGATGGTCCCTGATTGAACAGAACATTCCACCGGGAACAAGGTGAGTACCCTTCCCCCTCCTGGGAGGGGGGTATTCACAGGCATTGTAATACTCCTTTTCCACCTTCAACCTCTATAGGAAACTTAGAAGCCATTTTGAACATTATCTCATTTTCCCTTCATTCTTGAACTAGGAGTTGATTACACTTAACTGACGAGGGGACACTATATTGAGAAGTAATCCCATTTCTCTAAGTTCACATACAAAGTACTTGGTGTGGGGCTAAGAAGAGAATTCAAACCTTCGGGTCATAGTCAGGCTTCTGCCTCAGTGTCTACATAGCATAATATTACGACTAAGACCGTCCCCACCTTTGAAAAATAATGATATCATTGACAAATAAAAATCCTGTTGTGCACGTTTAAAATCCTCTTTCCTAAATCAAAAGTGGTTGTTTTTGAAAGAGAAATATATTCGGACATTCAAATATAGCAGTGGTTTTATTTTATGTGTTTATTTTTTTAGTGGGAAAGCGTCTCTGTTTAGGAGCCCAAACGAATGAGTACATTCCTCAAAGAGACAAACTAAGGTAACCCTGATTGTTTTGTTGACTTTGCTAAAGGCAATGGCCCAAAGCATTAGTAATTAAAACCCATTTAAAATTAATTTAATTTCAGGAGCTCCACAAAGCCATAAAATCAGACACACGCAAAATTAACAGCCACAGATGCATTTTTGAAACCAACGGTTTTCAAAGTGAAAAGACAGTAGAAGGAAGGAGAGCACAGGAGAAAGAAAGGGGGTAGGGAAAGAGCCAGAAAAGAGAAAGGCTTGAAAAGACGCTGCCTTTCCAGCCCTAGCCCTGTTTCAAAGCCAGGATTCCCTCACTTTGTAACGTTCCAAGTTGCTGAACCATCATTCTGTTTCTCTCCTGAATGGAGCCAAACTGGACTGAAACATGTGGAAATGTTTCTCTGGGCCAACGTCACAGTTGTATACATTTCTTAAAACAAATCAGGGCTTCCGTGGACTAACCCTAACAGCACAGAAATTAAGCAACTACTTTTTGCAGTGAAGCGTGAACCAAGCTTCGCATTTACAGAAGCATCAACTGTTGCTCACTTGACTTTAAGACACAGGCTTTTTAGATCATCAAATGCTGGTGTTTGGGGGAGTGGTGGATATATCTAAATACTGGTCCAAATCTTATTTAAAATGAAAAATGTGGGGACACCTGGGTGGCTCAGTCGGGCATCTGCCTTCAGCTCAGGTCATGATCTCAGGGTCCTGGGATCAAGTCCCAGGCTCCTAGCTCAGCGGGGAGCCTGCTTCTCCTTCTGATTGCTGTTCTCCCTGCTTGTTCTCTCTCTCTCTCTCTCTCTCTCTCAGCGGGGAGCCTGCTTCTCCTTCTGCCTGCTGTTCTCCCTGCTTGTTCTCTCTCTCTCTCTCTCAGCGGGGAGCCTGCTTCTCCTTCTGCCTGCTGTTCTCCCTGCTTGTTCTCTCTATCTCTCTCTCTCTCTGTCTGAAAAATAAATAAATAAAATCTAAACGATAAATAAATAAAAGGTAAAATGTGGAAACGGACTGGTCCAGATGTGGGTAAGAATGCCACCGGCAGTAAACTGCAAGAGTAGAGTGAGAGGTAGGGTGGGAGTGCGGGGGAGCAAAGAACCTAAAGATGAAAGAGTCTCTAACCTATCCCTTTCTCTTGCCAAATATACCCTTTCCAATCACTGAATGACCCAGCACTGAAAATAAAATTGCCTAAAAAGACATAGAACACTTACAGACCCCTATTCTTGAAAAAGACTTTCTAGAAATGACCCAATTCTATATCTGATTACACACAGTGAGGTCAGCTATGTGTCCTTGACGGTGATATTCATTATCTCTAGCCAGCTCCCTTATCGTTGAGGCAGACAAGACTATTATTGGCACAGACTAATTCTTAGAAAGTTCTTCTAAATCATAATTCTGCTCTCTTGAGCAACAGAGGATACGATATTGTGCTCCACCAGCTACAAGCAATAGTGTGGCAGTGAGCCCTGGAGTCTGGGGTCAGATGGGCATAGGTTCATGCCCAGACTCAGAAGGAAAGGTGTGTGGGGGGCGCCTGGGTGGCACAGCGGTTAAGCGTCTGCCTTCAGCTCAGGGCGTGATCCCGGCGATCTGAGATCGAGCCCCACATCAGGCTCTTCTGCTGGGAGCCTGCTTCTTCCTCTCCCACTCCCCCTGCTTGTGTCCCCTCTCTCGCTGGCTGTCTCTATCTCTGTCGAATAAATAAATAAAAAATCTTTAAAAAAAAAAAAAAAAAAAAAGAAGGAAAGGTGTGTGGATACAGGTAGGTTACTAAAACGCTCTAAGCTTCAATTTCCTTGCCTCTGAAATGGAGGTTACATGGTCACTGGCCTTCACCAATCATCGTAATTCCAGCCCCTTTGCCAAGAACCAGTTTAGGAGTGGGCAAGTGTCTGCAATTCTAGACAATCAGATATGAGACATGTAATATGCAGGGAAATCTATTAAGTGGCTTCTGGAAAATGTTTCATTGCTGTTAAAGAGGCATATAGGAGAGGAAGCTTCCTTTGCCCACCCCTGCCCTCAGCTGTGCTAGGTAAAGCCTGGAGCTTCTACAGTCTTCTTGTGACCACAAAAGGATAAATCTCAGTAGAAAAGTAAGCACACTCAGCATAGCGGAGCAGAAAAATGGAAAATACGCAGGCTCTTCTGACATTGCTGAGTTGCTGAGTTAACCAACCCCCAAAACCACTTATCTCTAGCCTACTTGTTATCTGAGATGTATTAAAAAAAAAGAAAAAGAGCCCTTGTTTAAAGCTGTACTTCCGAAACTATAATGCACACATGAATAACCGATGTCTCATGTGAAAATGCAGATTCTGATCCAGAAGGTGTGGGCTACAGCAGTGGATTCCACAAGTCAGACAAGCTCCCAGGTGATGCTGATATTGTAGCTTCTAAGCCCCAACTTTGAGTAAGAAGGGCTTATGTCATGTTAGAGAGATTTTCTGCTATTAGTAGCTGAAATCATCCTAAATGCTACAATCCTCAATCTCGCATTCTTGCTCATCACCTCTTACCTGCGTTGATGAAATCCAATTGAGGACCTGAAAATTTTAACATTAATTTCAGGGGCTGTTAACCTGCAATTTATGCTTTGACTCAGTTCCACACATTTCAATACCCCACCATCACCAGCACCTTCTCATTCTTCTCTGCCTTAAATAAGGCATTCATGGCCCGGGCACCCAGGGTGTGACAAAGGCGCCTGTGAATGCTGGGTGCCTTCGCCCTGCTCCACCTCGGAGAGCTTGCCAGCGCACCTGGCCCAAAGGTGAAGCAGCTGCATGCACGTCAGTCCCTTCCTTGCCATCTCCAGCTCTAAGGAGGAACGCTTGAGCGCTTTTGCAAATCAAAACCTTTTCATCCTGAATTTGGTGATTCACCCTGAATGGCGTCTTCTTGGAAAGTCTGTAATGCACTATTGTGTAAGATGGGTAAAATTGGCCTGTCTCGTTGACAACACTCTTCTTCTCAAGGCTCAGGGCTGGGCTGGGGGAGGTGAAAGAGTCACAATAAAAAGGGTTCTTTACAAACGGCCTCCCTCCCGGTCGGTGTAGCCATGCCCGTGTACCTGCGTGGGCTGGGCTGTCTGCACCGCAGTTGGTATTACTGCCCCTTTTGTTCATTACGGAGCCTCTGGATGAGAATTAGGTTTCAGCAGGTATGAAGATGGTGCTTGTTTTTAACAAGGCAAATTTACAAAGCTTCCATACTAAAAAAAAGTGTGGGGGAGTCAGACATTCAAAGGCCATGCCAAATTTGCTTTTCCCCAAAGCAGGGAGAGACAAAGGAAATCTCAAGCATACCTCCCAGACACAAAGAACATGTGTTTACCCTCCAAATTCAAGCTGAGTGAACTCAGCTCATTATCCCAGGAGCTGGTCACTAATTCTACCCAGTTAAAACAAAACAAAACAAAACAAAACAAAACAAAACAAAAAACAAAACCTGTAGTCCCAAATAGTGAAGTATTATCTTCGCATTTAGGGTTGACTAACATTTCTTTTAGTGCCAAACAACTCTACACTATGAACTTTCGTGTATATTATCTTATTTAATCTTTTCAACAACAGCGTCAAATAGATATTTGGATGAGTAAGAGAAAAGTCCAGAATCTGAAATGTACATTTCGAACCTAAGAGGCTTTTGTAAGAGGAAAATATAAGATTGCTTTGGGAAACTATGTTAAATGGTGCTAGGACAATTTTAGAGCATTAATACATTTTCTCCACACACCTGCAGCAGAGTTCTCCTTGGCTCCTGCCTCATAGGAGGGTCGTGGTCTTTGGGCACAAGACTGATGGGCAGAAATTTCCTGGTCCCTTGAAGCACTGGATTTATAACCCACAGCTACACAGAGAGAACAAGACTGTCTGGGACAGGGCTTTGTAAGTAGCCACTGAGAGGACAAGTCTAGTGCGGCTCTCTTAACCATTGTCCGTTTGGATCAATTCCTGCTATTTTTAAATGCAGAATTTTTTTTTTTAAGATTTTATTTATTTTTTTGACAGAGATAGAGACAGCCAGCGAGAGAGGGAACACAAACAGGGGGAGTGGGAGAGGAAGAAGCAGGCTCATAATGGAGGAGCCTGATGTGGAGCTCGATCCCATAACGCTGGGATCACGCCCTGAGCCGAAGGCAGACGCTTAACCGCTGTGCCACCCAGGCGCCCCTAAATGTAGAAATTTTATGTAAAAATCTGAATTTTTTATTCTCCAAAGATGTCAGAAGATCTGTCTACACTGGGTTATGGGACAATAACTTGATTGCTAAGTCGTGAGAGCCCTTTATTCAGGGAAGGTGGTCTCCAGTTGGTACGCTGAAGCTTTCCCCTATCTCCGACATAGGGTCTAGTGTCACTACCAAGTGCATATCACTCTACACCTAGCTTCCTCAACCCTGGAACTTTTGGCATTGTGGGGTCAGATAATTCTTGGTTATGTGGGGTGCTGCCTTAAACCCTGAAGGATGTTTAGCAGCATCTCTGGCCTCTACTTACTACATGCTAGTAGCAAGTACCCTCCGCACCAGTTAGGACAACCAAACATGTTTCCAGATAATAGCCAAACGTCCCTTAGGGGGGAAATGTCCTCTGGTTGAGAACCACTGCTTAGTATCCCACCCAACCCTCTTCATTCATTTAAGATACTAGCCAAGCCCTCATTCACATCAGAGTCTGGATCTCCTGCTGCCTACAAATAGTTCCCCCATCCCACCAACAATGGAAGGTCTGTGAATACACATTGATGTCCTTCAACTTAAGGTTCCGTGTTTCCTTCACAATAAGCATCGGTCTGGGCGAGGTAATACGTTAAGTATCAATTGTTTATATCTTGGAGTTTCCAGATCCTTTCTTAAGGGCAAATTTTCATAGGAAAGGGGTCAGGGGAACATGAAACCACTGTGTTCAGGTTCAGGACGGTGGATAAGGAAAAGTGATTTTCAGAAGGGAGGGAACAGAGGAAGTAACAAATGGGCTACACCATTTCCTTAAGTACCAGCCCAGCCACCATTCACCTGAAAAAAGCTTTATGAGGATCACCTGTGCTCACGCTGAACTCTGCTGCTTTGAATGAGTAGGAGAAGAGACGTTCACAAGTCCGCCCCCTCCCACCTTGCTTAATGATGCACCTCATCATATTCTGATGAAATCTGGACGCAATCACAGTCTTGTTTTAACTAGTTGTTCTGGCAAGGGGTCTTTCTCCAAGCTCAATTTCTCATGTTGGCAACACAGCTAAGAAAAACATACCCATTTGCCAGCTCCCCTCATTGTCCGCCCTAATTGGAGGGAATGTTGCTGTTCTTTACAAAATGGCTGCGGAGGGCGAAGGGACGCTGCAAGGAGGGTGGCCCTCTATAGGGGTATTGCTCCAAGTGTCCTCTTAACAGGAATGTCAAGATCTAAAAGGGTCACTGGGAGAACTTTGGGGCAGGACAAACCCAACTTTACAAGTTGTTTATAACTGAATGACCACAAGGACCTCACGCACTGAAACCTTTGGAGTGTGGCTCAAGCAGTAGCCAGAGGAAACGTATAGAATTAAAAGAATATACTAGAGACCAAAAAGGTTGAAAATGAATAAACTCAGACATCTATAAACAACACAAAAATCATTCTTTAAAGTAGAGGAAATTAATAACAATAAAAGAAGATATGAATAAAAATAGGAGTCAGTAAAATAAACCACTATTGACAAGTATGATAAAGAAAATGAGATCAAAGTAACGAATGCCATTAGGTATGAAAAGGGGCACATAAATACAGTTACAGATGAGAGATTTTAAATCCCAAGACACGAGAGACCATTTCTGCTCTGTATCAGTCAAACACTACCTGGAACATCTTGCTTATTTCTGCACAAAAAGGACAAACTTTTCTCCCACAATACTCTATACATATTCCTATTATAGCACTTATCCTGGTGTATATTTTTCATTTGTCTCACCCTCTAGGGCCAGAACTCCTTTATGGAAGGGAATAGATCTTTATTTCAGAACACTAGCTCTGGACATGCCTGGCATACAGTTAGTGCACAATAAATGTCTGATAAATGAATGATTTCCGGGAAGAGGAACAGGCTGAGGAAAGGGCTAAAAATGTCATGAGGAAGGCCTGAAGGAAACAGGGGTATCCGATCCTTCAAAGAGATAATTACAGAGCACACCATAGCTGCCTTCAACAGTGTCACTTGTCATGGGGAGGAAGGATTCGATTTTTCTGTGAAGCCCCAGGGAATAGAACTTAGATCAGTGGGTACAATGGAGACTCGAAAGATCCAAAATGGCGGAAAAGCCAATTGGATTATTTGACTTCATTAAGATGCCTTCTTTCCCAGAAAGTTTCTATTTAAATTACTTAAAGGTAAGAAGCAGGTCTTGCTTCTTTTAAATTAATCGTAAACTTCTCTGCCTTTCTTCCCAGTTGCACCCCCACCTCACCCCAAATCACCTGTACACAGCACAGGGCTCTACGCAGTGGATGGTCATGGTATTCTAGTGAGCAGCTTCTTTTCGGCCAACTTTGGGTTATAGCCATGTACATACCACTTCTCGTATCTCCATCAGATTTCCAGTTTCTGAAATAAACCTCGTCAGGTTGGTATGAAGCCCGATCTAGCAAGGCTAAATATTCCACTGAGCTGCCTGCCAGACGCTGCTAGTATCAACATTCTGTTCTTCATTCCGAACTGCAGTTTAAAATCAATCGGGCTTTTTCCCAAATACCGTGCCACCTGTTTAAATCCTCCTTTCCTCCATGCCCAGCATGAACTATTTCTCCAAAAATTTGAATTAATGACTTTTCTTCATCAACTTCATTAAATGTAGAGGTTAGACTGACTTTTTAACCTGATCACAGCTCGCCCGCTCTCTGCGAGGATTTTGTTCTTCAGGCAAACACACCCTTGATACGCTCACCTAAAGTTATATTTTCTATGAATACCACTTTCAGACAAGAAATGCAATTACTAAAATTGCATCTGATATTTGTAATTACTTAGGTCTATACCTGTGGTGAACTGGTTTCACACTAGAGGAAATGCAAATTATTTTAAATCCAGGTGAAGGAGTATTCTCAGATGTTTATTGAAAATCCTACAGCACGACAAACCGAGCAGCCTAGAGAATTAGCAAAAGGTAGGGAGCCGAAAATTTTTTACCCGCTCAGATTAAAGATATTACTGTGTGTGTGCCTATATACATTTATAATGTAAATATATATGAATATGTCACACACGCTCATTATCCAGAACAGTCACGGCTAGCTCCGTGCAGCAGGGTCCTCAGACTGTTTGCCTGGAATGCCAATGTTGCTGGCATATCCATATCCACCCTCCCCAACCTGGCTCCTCACAGTGCCAGACCTCTTGGGAGTACATGAAATATGCAACAAATGTGTCTGTCAACTCTCTTGGTTTCCTATTGAAAGCTCACAATCACTAGGATAAAAGTTAGTTAATAGGAACTCATGTTTAGTAAGCCAACTTAACGAACTGCACGCCAAACTCCCAAGTGTGTATTGGCTGAAGAAATGACAAGCTTTCCGGAGTTGACTTCTCCATAGGTATGTTCCTTGATGCAGAATCCTCCTAACCCACTGCTGGGTCACGCACTGAACATCACACAAACTTTACAGAAATTGCGGGCAAGTCCATGGTTTGTCCCAAACTTTGTGCTCAGTTCCTGGAATTATTTGGAAAGATGCTGCTTACTCTTCATTTTGAATGAAGGGGAAGGTGGGAGAAGGCATTTTTCTCCTTTAGGGGATGCTGTGTTTTTCTTCTGTGGGTAATCTTCTTTATTTTGTTCTTATTTGTAAATTTTTGATTTGTAGAGTCCTCTGGTTTCCCTTGGAATCTGTGTTTCTAATCACTCTGCTGTTCACACACACACACACACACACACAATCACACACTCACACACACACACACAATCACACACACACACACACACACACACACACACACACACACTTCCAGAGTATCTGCTGTGTTATATCATTATTTTACTAATGAAAATACTTGGGCATAGCGTGAGACAGGTAGGTTCACTGATAGTGAAATGATAAATTGATGAAGAGAAAAGAAAGATGACAGATGATAGATAGATAGATAGATAGATAGATAGATAGATAATCATGTACCCTCCCCTAGAGTTAAGCCCTCAAAAGCTTAAGATTCCCTAAAAATTTGCTTGATAGAGAGGAGAAAGACAAAAAATTTAAAGTGGTCTATACTTTCATCAGAAAATGACCACAGTGTACACCTGATATTCTTTTCAGCTGCCCAACATCTGAATCCCTTTCCTAGAAATTAGACAGTGTTTGCCATGAGAATCTTTACAGGAGGCAGAGCCTGTCTCCTGCCCTATAGAAAGCCCACTTGTCTGCCATCTCCACCAAACTGGCCACCATTTGTGGCACACAACCTAGTCAGCCAATCAGCCCCCACCACCCAAGACACTAGACCCATTGGCCATGATGGAAAGATGCAGGGATGGTGGAGACATGTGCTGCCAATTATGTCCCACGACCACCACAGCAGAGAAGGTTGTGCCAGCTGGAGCTCGCACTGCCCTGTAGAGTTAGCAGCACCGTCCTCCCCAGGACTTCTCTTGTTCCAGCCCAACTAGCAAACATCACGCTCCAGCCTTCCTGGAAATTCCGTAAGGCAACCAATATCCTTTTCTTTTCATTTTCTGGCATTTCTTCCCCTTTACTGCAAAGATCTATCAACACAATACATGTGCAGAGTTTAAAAATTCAACAGGAATAAAAGATGTTTGAAGAAAAACCACCATCCCCTGCTTGCTCTCTCAGCCCCTCACTGCTCACCTATGCTCCCTGGAGGCACCTCTTTCAACCTCTTTGTGTATTTCCTCTGTGTATATCTCCATATCCTTCAGTAATTACCCTGCGAGTCCTGGATTTATCAGTGTTAGACACCATCTGTTGACTTCTTTTTCTGTTAGATGAGGGACGGTTTCCTCCCCTCTTCTCTACCTGTCCTCACCAAATCCTCCAAATACAGTCATAGAACAATTTTATTTAACCCAACATAGAGTGGTCATAATCTAAGGTCCAGAGAAAGGCCATGTAGTACATTCTGATGATCTTCTTTCTCCCACACCATTAATTTTTGTCACACTTCTTGAGACTTACACGGTTTTTACATACCAGTCATTGATATTATTTCAAATGCTTGATCGTACAAGAATTTCAGAAGCTTTCTTTCCCCCAGGTGCATTACCATATCAGATAACCTCCTTGTGCCCCCTTTTTTTCCCTGGGGATCTGATGTTTATCTGGCTGCTCTCTTTCCAGTTGGAAGCTTTCCTCTGATGTTTGCAGGTCCTTAGCTGTCTGTTCATAGACTGAAGCCCTAAAACCAATGTGAAATCCAGCGTGCATGGGAAGGCCCAGACCCTTGCAGGTGTTTTTCTAGCGTGAATGGGGAGAAAGCACACCACTTTACTGGTGAACTCCTAAGTTGATGGAAGTTTTTTTTTTTTCTGAGGCTGTTCAATGTCTCCAGAGCAGAATCCCACCAATCTCCCTCACTGGGGCATAAACCTAGCTGCTGGTCTTCAGAAAAACAAGCAAGGCATCCTGCCAGGGCCAGCTTCATGCGTGATGGGGCCCAGTACAAAATGAAAATGTGAGCCCCTTGTTCCAAAAGCAGGAAAAATGCCATCAAAGTTCCTAAAATATAAAGCGTTCTTCTGCAGTCTCTCTCTCAATTTGTCAGGATGGTTTTTTAGTTGCTATTTAAAGTTGTTCTAAATTTTAAAAAATTAAAATTTTAAATTATTAGCATGATTTTTACTGCTCATCTTTATATCACGCAATGCCAGTTTTAAATGCAAATATAAGAGCATTTAACTCTGAAGCAGAATCACTGAAATTACACAATTTTTATTTCCTAGGCATACACTTGCATGCACACACACATACACACACACAATTCACACACACACATATACAGTTCTTAACCAAAACAATGGAAATGCTACACAAAAAAAAACAAAAATAAAAATCATTTTCATTTCACCTCTTGATTTGTACATATTCTACTAAACTCTCCACCTTCATGATGAATAAGATAGGACTGAAAAGAAAGGTACTATGGGTCACCCTATCTGTCCTTTTGCTTCTTTCTCATTGTTTTCATTGTAGGTGATTTGACAAATACAGGAAATGAACAAGGATAAGAAAGGACACATGATAGGGTTCCCTAGTGGTCATATTTCTTAGAATGCAACTGCCCTTTTAATGCATTGAAAGTTCTGATTTGAGCAGAAAGCAAGGTCCCTTGGGATTGTCAGCTCACCCTGTGCTCACTTTGAGTCTTCCTAAACTACCGCACGTCTGGGTCCACTGAACCTCTGTGCTCATGGGCATCACAAACGTTACACTCAAACGGCACATCAAGGAACAATGGGCATGCACCTTATGGGTATCTCCTCTGCTCACATTCACGCTCCAGCATCCCATCGAATCTCCCTTGTAAAACACAAGCTCAAAGATAAAGTTACTAAGAATTTCAGAATGGCAGCAGTGTTAAATCAAGCACAGGACCCTTCTGAGCACTGGGCCCTTGACGCTAGTCCATGTCCCATGCATCATTATTCAGACTTTTACTCAGAATCCTTTTCCCAACCCCTGGCTTCACCCTTGCCTATGATGGTGCCTGGTATCTCTGAGTCTGCAACTTTTCATATTCGGTTAGTTCAGAGAAGAAATCTCTTCTGTTTAAGAACTATACCTGGAACATAAAATAGATCCACGAGGCATGTGCAAAGCAGGTCCACAATTGATTAGGGCTCAGTGTGACAAACATGAATAGAAAGTTGGGTAGGTTCCTACAGCCTGTGTGGGGCAAAGTGGGGTAGGTAAGGAATTGGCCAGAAGGGGATATGAAAAACCAGACTAGTTAACACCCATCAGGGTGTAGGAAAGTAATCTGTTATCGACACATTAATTTATTTAAACTGAAGACTATTGCTTCCATTAAATGACATTTTGCACTTTAAAAATTATCTTTGATAAGTCTGGCACTGTGAAAATTTGCCATTTCCCCCGAAGTGTTTTTGTCTGTGTAATGGAAAATAATGCATTCTGGAGTTTAAGAGCTGGCATTGAACCCTGGTTCTGGTGCTCCCCAAGTGTAGCTATAGATAAATTATTTAACCTCTCTGAGCTTTGCTTTTCTCTTCTGTAAATAATGGAGGTAACAATACCTGATCTCAGACCACAGCTGCAAAGATAAAATAAAGGTTGAAATTATAACATAGTGCCCAACACATTCTTGATGCCCAATGAATATTAGTTTTCTGCCTTGCTTTTGATATTATAAAAATCTCTTACAAAGATATATAAATGAGCCAAATATTAAATTGGGAATGATAGAGGGCCAACACAGATTTCTCATTCCCCATGGACAAAAGATAATAGATGATATATAAATACAGTTTTCCTTATTACACTAATGACTTTGCATTTATATGTGGGGTTAAAAGTAGTGCATAACTGGCTTTCATTTAAACATTGTACACAGGGGCGCCTGGGTGGCACAGCGGTTAAGCGTCTGCCTTCGGCTCAGGGCGTGATCCCGGCATTATGGGATCGAGCCCCACATCAGGCTCCTCCGCTAGGAGCCTGCTTCTTCCTCTCCCACTCCCCCCCCGCTTGTGTTCCCTCTCTCACTGGCTGTCTCTATCTCTGTCGAATAAATAAATAAAATCTTTAAAAATAAATAAATAAACATTGTACACATATAAATTTGATTGGATTTAAGCCAGTAGAAGCAATTTATTTTAGTTTCTTTTTATGAACTTGTTTTTAAAGTTCTCTCTACTGTTTCTAATTGGATATTTCTAATTGTTTATTTCTAGCAATCAATACTTATATATTTTCTTATCTTAAGGTATGCTTCAGGTGGCTTTGATGCTACTGTTTGCAGTTATCCCATTTCAAGTCCCCAAACAATGGCCATCCTGGGGCCATGCTGTGGTCCATTCACGACCCATGTCTACACTGCATATCTCCAAGCATGTCTTCTGTGCTCATACGCTGGATACATCACAGATCCTCCCTTCAGCAACTATGTTTCTGCTCTTTTCATATTAATCATCATGATTGCCAAGGTGCTGAAGAAATCACTCAAGAACCTATATATGTCTATATGATTGGCCCAAAGTTTAGAGTCAAGCAGCATTCTGAAGCCCCATATTTGTCATGCTTCCTGTTTAATCAGAAGAATAAAGCCCTGTAGAAATGTCATGAAGGGACAATGCATATTCAACACAATGTAACATGTTAAGGAAGGTAACAGCAAAAAGTATACCAGTACGTGATTAAGTGCCAGGTATCTGACAGTAAGAGTCAGTGATGTGAGAAGTGATCACTCTGGGTGGTGGAGTTTGGAGGGGAGGGCCGGGATTTGGCTAGGTAAGGAAGAAGCCATTGCATAGTTACGAGACAATCCATGATATCTCACAGGAAAAGCCTGTTAGGAGTAATCTTGTAATACATATTCCTTATGAACAATGAATTTTGGTTTTGTGCCTTGCTTTTGGTATTATAGAAATCTCTTACAGAAATGATGGCTTCGAGTGCAAAAAGTAGGATGGAAACACTTGACTCTCGGTGGAAAGCATGAGAAAGTTCACTCTGCTCTTGTCTTCCTCCATCTGCTCTGCAGGAAAATAAATGCCCTTGGTACTGCAACTAAGCTTTTTCAAAAGAATTTGGGAAAGAGAGAGGAAAACTTTCCAGATGTTCCAGAACTTCAGAAGGCAGTAAGGAAATGTATATCATGCCTTGCCAGGGAAACAGGATATAAGTAAAATCTAAAAGGATCTCCAGGAAATAGTCCAACCAAAAAGACCCAGAAAACCATGCTGCAAATTAGAAGCTCTGCTTTTAACTTTTGACAACAAGGGTATTCCAGAGCTTGCCCATGATCGCCTGCAAAATCACGACCACCTTTTCCATATATTCTTGGACCCAAGACTGGCCTTCATGACAGACAGAGGAAGTGACCAACTATGAGTCTGAGAGCACTGGAAATGCTTCCCTTACCACTTGTAACTGTGGTTCTGTCATTGGAAATTCCTATCTTTGGATGTAGATTTGTTTTTATCTGTAAGAGCCCACAGTAAAACTTTAATGCCCTTTAGAGGGCTATCTACTGTGGTATCAGCTAACATTCAGAGAGCTTGCACTCCACTGGTTTTTTTAAGTGAGAGCATAAATTAAAACAAGTCTCAAAGTTGACCGAGAACCAGATGAACAAAAGGCCCCAGAGGAAACAAAGGAGAATGACCAAGATAACCACACCTCTCCTTCTTCACTATGCTCCGTAGAGATGGCTGTCCCTGGACCGCCTCTTAAAAAACAGAAGATAGACTTGCTTCACTTCTAGCAGGTAGGCTGACCTGCAAGTATTTCCTAAAAATATCTTATTCAACAATGAGTGCATCTCACTAACACACCATTCAATAATCATTTTGTTACCACTCACTCCACCGCTGAAGAAACTGGGCCGCAGAGAAACACCTGCCTAAAATTGCATGGATTATCAGATACAGGAACAACTGCCCAGTTCCCAACCCCCCTGAGCAAGAATCTCCCCAGAGAACGGGAAGAGTGTTAGGATGACTTTCAAATTCTGTTACTAGCCCTTGCTTTTAAACTAGCTTTTTCGGCACACTGGTTTACAGAGAAACATGGCTCCCATTGTGTGTATGTGGAGAATAGTACAGGAAGTAATCTTTTTGTTTTTCTTCATGATAAACAAAAATAGCCATGCCTACATCAATGCAAAGTAACTGCTCGCATTTTTCCAGTCTTTGGATTTGCCCTTAGAAACTGTCATCTACCAACAGCAGTTGGATGATTTTTTTTTTTTTAATGGACTGGCACAGATGACCTTGTATTTGACTCACTGGAACTGACAGTATTTTCTTTGGTTGAGGACCAAATGGAAAACTATGCTTGCTTTCTGAGACACAAGAGCTCTATTTTGAGAAGGAATCAGACACCAAGGGACATAGCTAGTGTTCTCAGGCAAACCTGAGTCAGATAAGCCCTTTCTTAAATCCTCAATTTCAGCCAAAAATAAACTTCTCTAAGGTTTAAATCAGCGTGAAATGTGTGATGTACCTCTTCCTTCCAGCATCCCTATACTTGATAGAGCAAAAGAAAGAAGGCTAAGGGGGTAACTGCCCTATAGAGGATATTCATGAAAATTAGGAGAAGAGTGGAAGATGGGCACATAAAGAAAGTTGAGGGAATTAGGATTCTTACATCAGAAAAAGGCAGCCATTGGGGTGAATTAATTTTTGAGTACGTAAAGGATGAATAGCTGCAAGATGCTACACGATTTTCTCTAATAAGGACAGCACAAATTTTTACATGTGAATTGCTGTCACTATAACAAAATTATTCAGTGAGGAAAGTGTAACCGGAAGTTATATCAGGACTCGTCTGATCTCTCTCTCTCAACTGACGTGCCAATATATTAGGAATCAGATACCCTAAAGAATATAAAACAGATCCCCACGTGCAGACTTTACAAAAGAAATTTCTGAGAACTGGTTGTGTAACTCCTGAACCTTCTCACTTGTTTTGAAAATATAAAAGGATGGACATAGGAGAGAGGAAAACAGTGAAGAGATTGTGCGGAGAGAGTAGGTGTTATGGCTTGAGTCTGACCACCCAGAGAAGAATGGATGAGAAGGGAGAGCCTCCTCTGTCATCTCAGCCTAGACATCAGGCTTCCTTGGGACCATCTGAAGATCTGGAAATGAATTTTCCTCTGTCAGGAGACACAGAGGATTGGCTCCTGCCTCATCCCTGAGAAAGCAAAAACATTCTAAGGAGGAAGGATGGAGGTGATACTAGGACTGGTTTTCATTCTATTGTAAGGAGTATGAAAATTATCCCTGTGGACCTCATGTGAGCTAGAGGGGTTTGCAGAGGGGCCCAGAGAGTGAGATGCTAGAGATTAAATCCATCAGAACTACATCCTGACTTCTATTTTGTTATAAAGATTTAAAAAAAAAAGACATCTTGGTTCTACAAACTAAAACAGAAATGAAAGATTTAGGGTAAGACCAAAAAAAAAAAAAAAAAAGTAAATAACTTGATTGTTCTTAGATTTGTTCAGAACAAGGCAAAAGAGAAAACATCAGTTATAAACTATAATGTAAGGTGCCATACTACTGATAGAGAAATTAAGAGTTGTGATGCAAACCCAGCTGTCAGACAGGTAGAAAATATGATATAGCTCTTGAGAAAAGAGAATGCTCCTGGAACAGATGGGCGCACCTCTGAGCTTTATAAAGCATTAACTAGCTGTTTAAATAAGTCCTTAGCAGATGTTTTCAATGTAATTTTGGAGGTGAAATGGAAAAAAACAAAGTCCAAGGCACAAGGGGAATTGATATCACAAATAAGAGACATCCTTGAATTCAGAGAGCAAGTTATTGTCAAAAGTTTTTCTTTTTTTTTTTTTTTCAAGACCAGCCTCAGTGTTTGTAAAATCAGAGGACATCACCCAAATCTGCAATTAAGATAACGGATATTTCAGTATTAGCCCTTAAAAGAAGTAAAGAGATGTATTTAAAGAAAAGGATGGTTTACAGGGGAAGCTGCGGGATATGTACAGCTACTCATCTGAGACCAAAAAGGCAAGCAGACGCCCATATCTGCACTGTGAAATGTAAGGGGTTTGTTTTCCTAACAGTACCCTGTACAAGATGTATACATTTAGTAGGGAGGAGATAAATCACAAAGAGAGAAGAGAAAAGATGCTCATAGGTCTGTGTTGAATATATTGTGTTAATGTGTCAAAAATATGTAAAAAAGAAAAGAGCATATTGCATAGAAAATAAAGGGAACTGTGAGTTTTCTCTAAGATGGCTCACATATGTCCATACTTAAGCAGGTCAGCAAACGTTTCTCAGGTGCCTGTAGGTGCCAGTCAGTGAAAGAGGCGACGCAGAGGGAGATCAATAATGCCCAGTCCCTACCCTCGAGTAGCTGGTCTTCCTTGAAGGCTGCACCTACAGGTTACTTCACCCATACCTACCCTTACCTACCAACTTGTAGCCATAGTAGAGTGGGGAGAAGGTGGGGAGCCAGAGAGACTCAGGCTCCACCCAAGAGAGAGGCTGGACTGGAAAATGTATAAGACCATCATTCTGCTGGGATGGAGACCCATAACTCTAACTACTCAGCACATTCACCTCAACATGTGACTGCATAGCATCATTCAGGGTGGAAGGAGAGGACAAATGGAGGGAGAGGAGGAAGACAGCATCCATGCCTGCCAAATTCAGGCATGTGGGTTGAGAAGTGATGTGCAACAAACCCAGGAATGAAAGACACAGAAATGTGTTGAGGAAAGAAAGGATTAATCCATTTAAATCGTCCTTTTCGACAGAATTCACATCATTTGAGGGGTCATGAAATCCAGCACAGTGGTTTAGAGCAGGTTTTTGTCCCTAAATAACCCAGGACTAAGCCAAAGCTTTGCCAGTCATGAGATGTGTAACTTCTAAGGTTTGTTTTCCTCATCTGCAAAATGGGAATAAAAACAGCACCCACAGAGCGTTGCTGTAAGAATGAAATCAGATAATGCACACAAAGGGCGTCTGGGGTTTATCGTGGTGCATGAGACTAACAACAACTCAACCAATGTTTTCTACCATTACCGTTACCATTACCGAGGCTGCTTACATTCGTGCAACTTTCTCACTCTACTGTGCAGCTCTATCGACCCTTCTGACCTCTCAGCGTATCTTGTTTGCAAGGTTTATCACCAAGTGCATTCACCAAGTCCTCATCGAGCGTCTATTCTGTGACAGACGCTGTGGTTCCCGCCCTCACAGAGTTCAAAGTTTGGGAGAAGAAATATTCTAGAAACATGATATTGGCAACATTCTTGGCCTCAGAAAAGTTCAGAAGAATCCTTCCAAGACTCATGGCAGGCCAAATAACTCACAAAATGGAAGAGAAAATCTCCCCTACAGGAAAGCTAGAAGGGGAAAAATTGAGCCTGAAAATGGTGAGCCTGAGACAGGATGAACACTGCTCTGGAGCGGGGTCTTCTGGATTAAAGTAATTCTGATGACCACAGACCTTGCTATTCCTCACTCCATTTCTCCGATGGTTCTGCTCTTCTTTAACTTCACTGCTGCTATTCTAGCTCCTGGATCGTCACCGACCAGGCACTACTACCATAGGCTCCTTAGTGAGCTCCTAACCATTCCTCCAACCTCCCCCGACAGCCTTGCGAAGACTTTCCCAATCATCTCTAACCCTATTGCCAACTCGCCAACACTCTCCCATTGCCCACAGGGTAAAAGCCAATGGCTCTCCGTGGCAAACATGAACCAGACTCTCCTTACATGTCAGGTCTTGCCATTTTCTCTGCCCAAATTTTTACCCTGTGTTAACTACTTAAAGGTTTCAAAATGACAATGTTATCTCTCACCTGTTTTTCCACACACCGGCCCCTCTGCCCAGAGTATACTGTCCCCCTCTCTTGGGCTCCCTAGTATCATCATGGCTCCTCAGACCTTGGTTTTAGGAATCTTAATGGCTTATCATATTTTTTATTTCTGTGTCTATCTCTCCACTGGATGGCAAGTTTAATGTCTTGTATTTTGGGATCCCCACATCCGTAATATTGCATAACTCCAAAATAGTTGCTCAATGGAAAAGTACTTCTTCATGCATTGTATCTTTATTTTCTTTTGTTTTTATAATTTTTTGTTCTTTACAAATCCTTGTGTCAAGGGCTGACTTTCAATAGATCGCAGCGAGGGAGCTGCTTCATGCATTCTATCTTATTGGATAGTCATAGAAACTGTGCCTTTTAAAAACTATGTGAGATTGGCAGAGCCAGTTTGGGATTTTTGTCCTGTTGTCAAATGATAAAACCAAAATTAAGAAATATTCAGAAGTGATGGTCCAGGTAAATAGACATAATACAAGTTGTTTCTTAAATAACCTTCCCATTCTCTCTTCTACTAGTCCACGTGACTCCCCGAGTACAGGGTGTGAAACAGACTGAATAATAAAGGTAAATAATACAGCAAGAAAGCAAAAGAAGGGATTTATGGATGCAAACCAATAAATGAATTAGATCATGCCCCTGAATTTGTTAGTCACTTTCCAAATAACTTCCTCCTAAAGAAGAATTTTCTACACGGTTTTCCATTCTCAAAGCGAGCAAAAAACCTTTCATACTTTTTAAGCTACCTACCATTTAAAACTTTTGTTCTTTTGCTGTTTGTGATCCTTAACCAGAATGACATCAGGTATTCAATTTCATTATAAAACAAACCTACAGCCCAGGTAGGATGTTGCCTATAGGACCGATGCCTAGTGATGCCTGGAGGATCCAAACGGGGAAACAAGATTGCTTAAAGCCACATCCGCTCTCCAGACAGTGTCACTGGTCATGGGTAGAGAGGCAAACTCACGAGCAGCATTGTGGGAGTTAATGAATGGCTGGCCAGATGGTGCCTGTCAGAAGGTGTTGACTCTTTAGACAACTGGGACTGTTTCCTGGGAGTAAATGAGAAGTGCAGCAGAAACGGATTGCATCTCAATCACACAGAGGCAGACAGACCCACTGGTAATGAAAATAATCCCATAGCCAGGAATATTTTTCCTCTTTCGAGTTTGCTTGTTTGTTTCACATGGTAGGACATGGAGGAGGGTCTCGCTGAAGATATAGGTTCCATGTTAAGTTATGCTATGGAGAAAATAGGAAAAGCTATCTATAAACTGCATAGTAGTACTCATAAGTAGGAAATATCAAAATACAACAAGGAGAAACTCTGAAATAAGGGTAAGCAACCTGGAATTAATGAGGGCATTCCAGCTACTATAGCACGAACTGCTTGGAAAGACAAGTTGAAATCCAAAGATGTGCAGATGCTGAAAGATGCTCAAACTGATTGAGCCCACTAAGGGCATTCTGACATCCTAAATTTCTGACATTACACACTGCAACAAATCACTTTTAACAACTTGACTATGTTCATTTGTTGCCTTATTCAACTGGTGATATTTTCCTATTACACGCTCGCTGACATCTTTGATGGACAAACCCTGATACTCAATGCTAACCTTTTAGCAGCTACAACCAGGAGAGAACCTCATTGACGTTTTGCTGTTATCAGACAAAATTACCTGAACACATACACCTGCTCGCTGTGTCACTGTTAGGTATTGCATAAAATCAGCTAAATAAATGCTGTCACCGAACTCTGGGCAGGCAATTGGACCTAAGTAAAGTAGTCAGCAGACTGGAGGATCTGCTTCTTGTCAGCTATGTGACCTTGGGCATTTGCTTAACCCCTCTGTGCCCGGGTTTCCTGTTGTAGTGCTGATTATACGAAATGAATGTAAAGAACCTGACACAGTAGCTGGTATGAAGTTCACTCTCATTTCAATGGCTCCTCTTTCCTGACTATAAAGAGCGCTCAGTGGAGTTCATTCATTCATTTAATTTTTCCATTCTCCTTATTGCAAACTCTGGGTTTGTCTTTGACCTTGCCTCCATCCTAAACAGCCCTCTAGAGCTTCATAGATGTACCCAGAAATTTGTCTTGCTTGCTACCAAATAAGAAGCAAGGACTCCATGTGTACAATGTGGATCGATATTAAATATCTTACTCTCATTGTTTTGCTCCTAGAGTTACCCCCGTGGGCAGAGGTCGGTGTAATGGGTTTTTCCATTACAATTTCCTCGGTGTTGCGGATTGAGAATTTCCTGGAGGCAGACACTTCTTGCAGAGAGTTTCAACAATGCAGTCAGCAGAAATAGTTGAAGTTCCATATTCCAAGCCCTGACCAAAATAGGTGTCATTTCTTTCTCTTTCAAACATGATTTTTTTTTTAAATTTGTTGCTTGTGAGACATGCATCAGATTGCATACATAGACACATTTCTCATTACATGGGGTTAGGCTTTCACTCAGCCTCCATCTCCTCCTGCATGAGAGAGGAAAGCAACTATCAAGATGTGGAACCAAGGTTTTGTGCTTTTTTTTGGTCAGGATAACAATGGCATATTTTTTCTTATCTCCAATAGGCTTAACAATGAAATAGACTAAAACAGAATGAGGAAGGTTTTGACAATTTATACACGTGTATTCCAAAATGAAAAGGAAGCAAAGAGAATACTGAAGTCAGGAGAGAACATTAAAAATGTTCAGCCCTTCACGGCAGAAGATGATTAGCATGGCTCAGAATACAGAGGTGATGTTGACATTGTTCGAAAGATTTAGTTCAGCCAACCTGGAGTATGATGGGCAGTGACCGCCATTTAACCATAGACTTTAAAAATCATAATGTCTGTCTCAGAAACATCTCCAGCTTTTAAAATTTACCTACATTTCAACTCAAGACATTCAATCGTGAGGCAAATATCCCGAATGTTAATTCTGAGAGACTAAAATTCTTCATTATTTAGTTGAGTCGCATAAATGCTTTGTGCAAAGAACTATGAATAGTACGATTAATATTAAAAAGCAACAACATTTCCACCTATGTGTTTCTCATCACTCCTCTCTCAATTCTATCCTTTTATCTGTCTCACGGCATCATTCGTCAGAGTCATAAACAACATTTCGGCTCAGGTATACTCAGCACTCCTCTGATTATTTTCACACTGAGAATAATGCACGCACCTGCGGGTGGGTTGCCCTCTTAACTGCAACCCATTAGATATGTCACATGTCCGCGAGTACCATTTACAGAACTAG
Source organism: Ursus arctos (assembly GCF_023065955.2). Classification (NCBI taxonomy): domain Eukaryota; kingdom Metazoa; phylum Chordata; class Mammalia; order Carnivora; family Ursidae; genus Ursus; species Ursus arctos. Next base: position 22,620,682 of record NW_026622997.1, read on the forward strand.
ACGTGTTCACTCGTAAACACTTGCAGACCATCTCTGCCTGGTTATTTAGGAATGCTTCTTTGCACTGGCTTGTGAGATGGCCTCACAAACATACATGTGAGCTGGCAGATACTTTCACGTAAAATAGAAATTGAATTTTAACATGATTTTCCTCCCTAAGCATCCATGATTTTCACCTTTCAAGTTCAAAGCTAGGATTCGCTCCCTCTGGAATCTCAGTTTCTCATTAGGGAAACAGCTTTTCTCCACTGGGCTAAAAAAGACTGAGGAGCGACACAACATTGGATCATTTGGGCTAAAATCCATTTTAGTTTCATAGATTTGTGCCCAATAGCATTTTTGCCTCAGTTCTTCTTCACTTTGCATCTGCAGACTCGAGTACAGAATTGAATGCTGATAATGACGTCAGCCAAGGTATTATTGGGCCAGGCTGTAATACACTCGAGGTAGCGAAGTCAGAGAAATCCAGCGTACATCACTCACGATGGATCATCAAATGAGGTTGAGCAATTTAAAAACTGGAACGTCTGGGCTTCTGTCCCACTATGATAGAGCCACTTATAATTAGGTAAAGTAAACATTTAACTTCTGAGTCCAGGGACCTGAATGTCCCTGCCACCCAGCCGGTCTTCATCCTCCCCAAAAATAGCTTCCCAAATTGCTTAAGGATTCTTAAAATTCTTTTCACATGGAGCAAAATTTTTCATTTCAAAACACCAGTAGGAGAAGTCATATGTTCACTTAATATTGCATTAAGGTGTGGGTATCCTTATATTAAAATGCAGACCATTCAAATTTATCACTAGAAGGAATGTTGGCTGCTCGAGTATTGATCCTCCCTCACTCCACCCTTCACCAGAGCTCTACCTCTTAGGGTTCTCAAATTTTGGTTACCATGGCCACCCCCAGGAATGGCATGCTCTCGCTCTAATATTCTGGGTCATGCATTGACCAAAGCCTCTTTTCTTAGTGTCTCTTAGCAAAGCTGGTCCTGATAGAATACTCAAGTACAATGGCAGCAGGAGCAAGGGAAGTGGAGAGAATGGGAAACGGAAGGAAGAATGGGAACTAGCACTCTGTGACTCCAGTCTGGGAGCTTTCCATCTTTAGGAGCTATTTCATTTAATTTTCACATCAACCATACAAGGAAGATCGTATTATTCATGCTTCATAAGTGGGACAACAAGACCCAGAGAGATTTGCCCAAGATCAACCATTGGTAAAAGACGGAGCTGGAGTCCTCACCCAGATGTGCATGACCTCGTGGAGTACACCTGGCTCACATCCAGGGGGGTTGCCCCTTCCGAGTACCAAAGCATCCCCACAACTTTTCTGTTAAGTCTCTTGGGCTTCCTAACTCTCCATCCCAAATCCAGCTCTATAGGGACACCTTCCAAAGGGAACCGCGTCTCTAAATATGACTGACTCCATGGGTAAGCCCAAGAGAAACATCCCACAAGTGCACCTGGATTGGACTCTCTGGTTTCTGGTGCTCTAGCCTGAGACACTCCTTTTCAGGTGACTGTTTCTTCCTCAAATCCAGTGGGTCCCTGATCTTTAGAGACCACAAAACAATAGTACCTCATAACCATATAATCTTCCATGCATCTTTCACACAAGAGTCACACACAAACGTAATCATAGGGAGTATTTCTCCCATAGATGATAGTAGCATATTCTTTCCTGAGGGAGGCACTAAGTACAGAAAGGTGGAGGAATGTGGTAGAAGCCATTGTGCGCACAAAGGTGAGAGAAAGAACAGGCCGGGCCAGTCACAACCTTCTCGATGAAGATCCTGCTCGTTTCTGAAGGCTTACCACAGATTCTTACTCGTCATGGGGCTTGTTCTAATGTCTCTGTGTAGTCCAAATTTGCCCACTTTCTAATCTCATAATGTTTGTTTGCCCTGAAATCATGCTGTCTTGTGGCATAATTAGCTGTTTACAGTCCTCCACCCCAAGTAAAGGGAGATCTCCATACGAGCGAGGACTGTGCCTTATCTCATACAGTTCTTGAGGCAAGTGAGAACCGGTAACAGTGGTAATCATACCAACAGTAACCACCACCCTTTACCAAGTTCTTCCCTTCAAGTGCCCCATCCATACAACCCTTGAGATAAGGAATATTAGTCTTTATATATACATGTATTTAGATGTAGGAACTAGTGTTTTAAACAACTTCCCCACAGTCTCACACCAATATATGGCTTCAATCCCACATCTGACTAATTCTCAGAGGATGTGGGTTTTTGTGTTTTTGTTTTTTTTTTCCAGTGACCACTAAATAAGTGTTTACTGAAAGAATAAGGATAGTAAAACTTTACCTGTTTCTCAGTTTTGGTCTGTAAATGACCCAAAGTAAATCAAATGGGCAAAGAATTTTTGTTGTTGTTTTTAAGATCCAATAAGACCCTGCCTAAGCAGATCCAATTCAGACTTGGATTTCCAAGATGCATCAGTAGTTCAAGCATAAAAATGTATGCATGTTAAGAATATAAAAATAGGGGAAGAAAAGAATATAAAAGTAGAGATAAGAATATAAGACTAGGTAGAGGTGTCAAAAGGTACAAACTCCTAGTTATATAAATGAGTCCTTGGGATGTAACGCACAGCATGGTGACCATAGTTAACAATACGGTGCCATATATTTGAAATTTCCTAGGAGAATAGATCTTTTTTTTTTTTTTTAAGATTTTATTTATTTACTTGAGAGAGAGCATACACACAACCAAGGGGAGGGGCAGAGGGAGAGGGAGAAGCAGACTCCTCACTAAACAGGGAGCCTGACGTGGGGCTTGATCCCAGGACCCTGGGATCATGACCTGAGGTGAAGGCAGACACTTAACCGACTGAGCCACCCAGTCATCACACTAGGAGAATAGATCTTAAAAGTTCTTGTCTCACACACACACACACACACACACACACACACACACACACAGAAACTGTTACTATGGGTGGTGATGCATGTTAACTAAACATACTGCGGTGATCATTTCACAATATATGCACATGTCAAATCATTAGGTTGTAAAAACTAATACAATGTTATGTGTCAGTTATACCTCAACAAAAAAGAGTAAATACACATTTGAAGATACAACTTTTTATTTTTATCTCTGCTGTGATTTAGGTGGTCCTTTTACCAAAGATATTTTATCTCTCAGCAAGCCAGCAGACTCGCTACTACTCTAGGATGGTCAGTCTCTCTGTTAACTTCCATAGATACTCTGTGGATACTCAAATCCTTTGGGAATAGATAAAACAAAACAGAGATCTATATTAGTATGGATTAAGCCATGTGAATTCAGTATTATCATTTTTAAATAGAATTAAAAGTCTGTAAGAGACAAAGTAGTCTTCAGGTTATTTTCTGTGAGGAAGAAATAATTCTTCATTCCTCCAGGAATCAAGTTTCATGGTATTGTGCACAAAATCTGCTTGCCAGGGGTCAGTGCTGGGAATACTAAATGGTTTCTGTGCTAGAATATTTAGATTTATCCTAGCTTTTGGATACAAAGATTGCCCCTGCTCCACTGAGGCAGAGACAAGCCATGGTGATAATGTTAATCAGATACGAACAGATGAACAATGAGGGATATGAAATTAACATTATTGATGGTGATGAAGTTGGAAAGAAAGAAAAATAAAGATAAAGTCATACAAACACATATGGGCACACACTTAGCAGAGGAGAATGGGAAAAGAAAGAAAAAAAGATGTTCTGCTGAGTATATTGTACAGGGCAGTTGGTATCACATGGCCACTAAAATGATGGGCCAACAGCGCTATTAATGTCAACAGATGTTCTAAGACTAAAAATGGGGTTTTTGCTCATTTGATTAAAACTAATCAAATTAGTTTGTTCTAATAAACTACTTTAGATTATTAGTTAGTCACTGTGTTAGGCTGTTGCAGGGGAAAACCAGGAAATACTAAAAGCTAGTCCCTTTCCTTCAGCTTTCTACAGTGTCCTTCACTGCACACTTACTGAATGCTACTGTGTGCCCGCCACTGTTCCCATGTCTCTCTGTCCCACTAGACCAAGAAATCCTTGAGTGTAGGAACAGACAACCATGCAAGAAAAGCATTATGATGCCACATCATCAGCACTAATCAGAAGGATGGCCTTTGGGAAGGCTTCCCAGAAGGGACCTTGATTGAGATGGTCTTCATTACTGAGTAAAAGCTACATATTTGAGGCAACATGGACATAAGACAGTATGCCACTTTCAGCAAACAATAAGAGAATCCACATGGTGAAAGAGCTGATGATAAAGAGCTAAGACTCCAGAGGAACCGTCTTGAAGGCTGAATAATCAGAGAAAAGAGAAGACCACCATGGCAGACAAAACAACCATTCTTAACTCTCCTTTAGCTTGCTTGCCTCCCACCACAAAGACAAAAATCAGGATACTGGCTTTCTAGCTCCCTTTAGACCATGGGGTCCTGATCAGGCCAATGAGCTTGAGAGAATGTCAGGTGGAGCTTCTCTCCATACACAAACACAAACAAATTGTGCTAGCTACTTATTCAAAGATTTTTCTTCCCTAATTAAAGGAAAGACCTAACAAGCAAGCTTCCCCCTCATTCTCCTACCACTACCTGTTCTCTGCCTTTGAAGAGGCATTGTCATCTTGTGAATCCTCAATAGCCAATTTAAGATCATGGCAGAAGGCTCAGAGCACTGTTTTCTAAACTGAGATCAATCTCATCAAATAAATCATTCCTGCTTGAAGTGTCTCTTCCAGTGAACAGACCATCACTAGCCATCCAATTACAATTTATTTCCTAAGCTAAGCAAACAAAATTTCATTTTTGCTGCATCATCAGTTTCAACCGAGTAAGAAAACACAAACAGCTGAAAAGCAGATAACATGGGAGCTAGAGTGAAGTCCCATATGGGTTTTTCTTCAGATGGTCATACAAATAATTTAATGGCCTGAGCACTAGACAGAAAGACAGATTCTGGTACATGCTTCGTCTTTAAGTAGATGAGAAAGTTAGATTAACCACAAAATGAGGACACCAACTGGAAGTTATGACCTAGAACCAGAACCATTCCCTGGGGTTGAAGACATGGTAGGCACAAAGATACCCATGAATAAGGGCCCAGGAGAAGTCTAGGACAACTACTGTGTTCTTCTCCTGCTATATTTTATGCCCCCCTTTCCATATGATGGCGTCCTCCTTCTGGGTCATAGAGCTACCAGACCCATCTCTTTAATAGCTGGGGATAATAGGGATTATTAGCAAGATAGCACTTGGGCACCAGGAACTAACCAGAACTCTATTGCCATAACTGGGTTCTAAGCAGAGTAATACTAACAGCAAGTGTAATGTTTGAGTTTGTTAAATCTAAGTAGTGGAGCCCTGTCTTTCTAAAGCTGGGACTGGTCTTAAAGACTGGGAGGCTGTTTGCCTCCTCCTGGGGGACAGGTGGTACAGCTGTGTAGAAAGATGGCTACTCACCAGGAAACAGACAAGACTTGATAGGCCTGTTTTTACTTGGTAAAATGAAGACCTCGGATCTCTTAGCTTACTCATTCCTGATTGTCCTTCAACTAGTCCAAGATCCAATGCAGAGATTTACCAGAAAGTAGAGCTACATAACATACGGATTTTTCTGTACTTAAATTTAATGGGGGACCCTTAGAAGTAGACTTAATCACCCCAACACCACCGAAAAGTGGATTCCAATGTGTATCAGATCCCTGGGGAGATATTTGGTAAGACAGAGCTTAATTAAAAACAAAAACAATCACCTAATTAGCTCCAGACCAGTTCATTTTATACACTATCGAAAAAGATCCATAAGTAGTATGTAAATAATCGTGAGTCACAAAGTCACACGACACTAATATCACCCAAAATTTGATAATCCGTGTTGTAATACTGTCCTTGTATTGTTGCAGGCTTTGTTTACTTTTTGTATGATTGCTAATTGTTACATGGTTCTCTGCTGGGATTTTGAATCTGTTAATGCATCTCTTAGAAATTCTTAGTCTCACAGCTTCTGGAATGACAACAGAGCTAAAACAGAAGGAAATACAGTATGAAAACCCCTGCTGGTGTGATTCCATATAGCTTACTCGGAATGGAAACATTGTGTTTATCCATTTGCGTATCAACTCCAACCTGTGCAAGAATATCAATTACTTTCTATAGCTGCTTTCCTCTTTGTTTTTCTGAAAATAAGGCATGCCAATGGTGCATGCTGATGAGCTAGCATCCTCTCCCCGCCACGCTCCCCCCCACACACAGAGGGATTGTACTAATCACTGAAATCTGTCTCAGAAACAGGTATTTTTTGATTAGAAGATTTGACAGCAGGTGTAAAGTTTTCTATTAATAAAACACATTGACAAATCAATACAAGATTTTATTTAGAACAAATGTATTTTTAATGTTTATTCTGACAAGGATACAGTATGCTATCATCACTGATTCTGATTAATACATCGGTACCAAATGAGACGCCAGAATGTGGAATGCATTAGCTCGGTTATCCTATTTCAAGGGCTTGAATTTGGTTAATCAGAATATAATAATTTAAGTGCTTTTTACATTGTCAATGTCTGATCCACAAATATGATATATGCCAGAAAATATGCATTCTAAACAGAGCACAGGATAAACATCTCAATAAACCAGATAGCTTCTATCTGCTGGGGAAAAAAAATCCAACAAGAGAGAAAAACCCACTAAGGAAGATGGATTAAGAAAACAGATCTAAGTTCTGTCACACCATGGCTGTAATGAGGAACAAAGGGGTCAGTTTAAAGAGGACAGTGCCCACAGCTGTTGCCATTAAGGCCATGACATTGTAGCACCGCCCTACATACTCAAGGCTGATAATGGGTGCTACGAGTATGTCAGACTTGTGACCACAAGAACTACAGTTCTTTCTACTCGTGAGCAAGAAACAAGCCTTTGGACTTTCGGTTGCTGCAATGATTATCAGAACCTGGATCCTGATTCCGTTTAAAAAGTTTCAGCCTATTTTTAATACGATGCACCAAGATCCTGATTGCCTCATAGCCTGCGACATGTCCCTATGGCTTTCCGAATCTAGGACAGCACATCAAAAGTGTGTTCACATTTCCAAATGCTTTAAGAATTGTCTGAAATATTCCAGGACTGCTGAGGGCAACTATAATCGTACCATCGAGAGATGTGCTAAAGGAGTAGAGGATAAGCTTGAAAGAGACATGTCCCACCTCCATCCCACCCCCACCCCCATGCTACAAAAATATATACATATTGAGAGTTCCTCATACATTCTGGATAAAAGTCCTTTGTTGATGAAATTCGAAAACTGACTCTAAAATTCATATGGAAATAAAAAGAACCTAGAATAGCCAGACAACTCTGCAAAACAACAAAGTTAGAGAAATAAAATGGCCTGATTTCAAAACTTACTAAAAAACCACAGTAATCAAGACAGTGTGGTATGGTGTCAGGTAGAAACTTAACTCAGTGGATGAACTAGAGAATCCAGAAATAGACCCACATGTATAAGGCCAATTGGTTTGGGGGTTTTTTGTTTGTTGGTTGGCTGGTTTACAAATATCTGGGGCAATTCAGTGGAGGAAATAAAAAGGTTTTTAATAAATGATGCAAGATAAAAACTGAATAAATACGCAAAAAAGTGAAACTTGATACTGACTCATACCACATCCAGAAATTAACTTTTTTAAGATTTTATTTTTTTAAGCAATCTCTACACCCAATGTGGGTATCGAACTCACAACCCCGAGATCAAGAGTTGCATGCTCTTCCAACTGAGCCAGCCAGACACCCCGGAAATCAATTTTAAATGGATCATAAATTCAAATATAAAGCCGAAAATTATCCAACTTCTGGAAGAAAATATAGGAGAAAATCATACTGACTTTGGATTAGGCAAATATTTTTTAAATAGGACCCAAGAAGAAAAAAATTGATTAAATAGCCTTCATCAAATTTTTTTTTTAAATGCTACAACTTGGAGCGCCTGGGTGGCTCAGCCATCAAGCGTCTGCCTTCGGCTCAGGTCATGATCCCAGGGTCCTGGGATCGAGCCCTGCATTGGGCTCCCTGCTCAGCGGGAAGCTTGCTTCTCCCTCTCTCACTCCCTTTGCTTGTGTTCCCTCTCTCACTGTCTCTCTCTGTCAAATAAATAAATAAAATTCTTAAATAAATAAATAAATAAATAATGCTACAACTTTGCTATTGAAAAGGTACTGTTCAGAAAATGAAAAGGTTGGGGATGCCTGGGTGGCTCAGTCAGTTAATTATCTGACTTCGGCTCAGGTCATGGTCTCAGAGCCCTGGAATTGAGCCCAGCACAGGGCTCCACACTCAGCGGGGAGTCTGCTTGTCCTTCTGCCCCTCCCCCTGCTCATATCCTCTCTCTCTCTCTCTCTCAAATAAATAAATAAATTTTTTAAAAAATCTTTGAAAAAAGAAAATGAGAAGGTGGACCACAGATTGGGAACAAAATACATGCAAAGCAAATATCTGGTAAATATATAAACATATACCTGAACTTGTTTGCAGACTGTGTTTAAAATCCTTTGTGGTTTTTTTATTGAATGGTTTGCTTTTCTTAAGGAGTTATAAGAATTTTTTTTTTAAAGATTTTATTTATTTATTTGACAGAGATAGAGACAGCCAGCGAGAGAGGGAACACAAGCAGGGGGAGTGGGAGAGGAAGAAGCAGGCTCATAGCTGAGGAGCCTGATGTGGGGCTCGATCCCATAATGCTGGGATCACGCCCTGAGCCTAAGGCAGACGCTTAACCACTGTGCCACCCAGGCGCCCCAGGAGTTATAAGAATTTTTAAGAGGACATAAAGATGACAAGCACATGACAAATTGTCAACGTTGTGAGTCATTAGAAAAAAATGGTCATTAAAACCACTACCTATCACAAAAAATGGCTAAAATTTTTTTTAAAAATTATAAAACCAGAAGATGCCAAGTGTTGGCACAGATGTGGAGCAAGTAGCCTTTTATTCATTGCTTGTAGGAAAGAAAATAAAACTGCCACTTAGGAAAATAAATTGGCAGTTCTTTATCAAGTTAAATATACACATATTATTTGGCCCAGCAATTCCACTTCTAAGTGCTCATCCAAGAGAAATGAAACTATGTGTCCATACAAAGATTTGTACTTAAGTTCAGGGCTGCTTTATTTATATTAATAATTGTCCAAAAACTGGAAAGAAGTCAAATATTCACCAAGTATCGAAGGAATAAGCTAATGGTGGTGTATTCATACAATGAAACAGTCTTCAGCAATAAACAGGAATGCAGATGGATACATCAACAGCATAGCTGCTCTTGAGAGGCTGTAAAGTGCCAGAAGCCAGACACAAATGATTATATGATTCCATTTATATGAAATTCTAGAAAAGCCAGACTAAAGCAATTAGGGTTGCCAGAGGTCAAGGGACAAGAGAGAGGAGATGGACTACAAAGGGGCACAAGGAAACTTTTAGGGTTAATAGAAATATACTATGTCATGGTGCTGGTGTGGTTATAGGACTGTATACACCAGTCAAAACGCATGGCATTACATACTTAAATTGAACTTTATTGTATATAAATTATAGCACAATAAAGCTAACCGCTTCCCCCCAAAAGAAAGCTGCAATCAGTCTTCTGTGTATCAGATTGGATAAACAGGTGAGACGTTAAGGCTAGATAACGTATGTAGTTTGTGGACATAAGTATGGGTTGTTCTGTAAGAGAGACTGTGGAGATACTGGCCCCAACTGATACCCAATCCTAGGAAAACTGCTTTCAATTTTGTGCCTGTGGCCCTCTTGGAAAGAGTCATCAGGAGTGAATTAAGAAACCGGTACTTTACTTACATTATATTATAGCAAACAAATTGATTAATACAATGTTGTCAAAAGGTTATGGACATATCCAAACAATATGAAGGAACAGCCCGTGAATGTCTGAAGCACATAGCAAAGCGGACACAATTTCTATGCATGGATTTTTAACACGTGATGGGCCAAGTCTATAGATATCAGAAAACGAAATGTGAATATAGCCTGTTGGCTGGCAAGTCTAAAATGTGGGACTCTATATTGGCAAGCAGGTGCCGTAGTTAGTTATGACTACACAAAACTGAATAACAGATGGAAAGTACAATAATGAAAAGTATTTTAAGAGGTGACAAAATGGGGGCGCCTGGGTGGCACAGCGGTTAAGCGTCTGCCTTCGGCTCAGGGCGTGATCCCAGCGTTCTGGGATCGAGCCCCACATCAGGCTCCTCTGGTATGAGCCTGCTTCTTCCTCTCCCACTCCCCCTGCTTGTGTTCCCTCTCTCGCTGGCTGTCTCTATCTCTGTCAAATAAATAAATAAAATCTTTTAAAAAAAAAAAAAGAGGTGACAAAATCATATGTACCTATCTCAATGATCTTTTAACATGCACAGGAAATCAAAAGACATACCTAAAAATGTTGACAGTGATTGTCCATGAACAGGTTGTTGATTATTTTTTTAAATTCTATTCTGTAATTTCCAAGTTTTATGAGAATGTATTACTTTCATAATAGTGTCTTTAGGTGTACGGAAAAGAACGTAAATAGCACATACAGATGTCTTTCCAGGAAAGAGACTGCAGCTAATTTGTCATGATAGGTAATTTGTCCTGTATTATGTATTGTGTTTACCTGTTCATGTTTTTTACTATCGAAGAACTTTGCAAAAATGTTTCCTCACCTTGCAAGTAATGCTGACCTTCAAATAGCTCAGCTTCCCCAAAATGCAGGTCATTGGAGCAAGACAACAATGGCTGGGAATACTACCTGGGCAGTAATTCACAGCGTAATATCAGTCATGCTCAGGAATGGAACCTCTCTCATCACAAACGGTTTCTTCAAATGCTACATCCAGTCCGACAGAGAGAGAGTTTCCTACGACAACGAGCTCATTAGTGTGTTTTTAATGTGAGTTAAAGGTACAAAAACCATAGAAGTCATTTTCTTGAAAGTAATTGCAGAACAAGACATTATCTGTTATCAAAGCATATGAAATGTGCTGCAAAACTTACAAAGAAAACTGATGCTGTGGGAAATTTTAAGTACATTTCATACTGACAACTCAAAATATGAGAAAAATGTCTGGTGCATGTTTGGGGGAATGTTCATGCGAGATAACAGACTTTGAATATAAACGAGTACCTAGAAAATATTTCTGAATGGCTTGAAAGGATATCTGTTCTTTTAAAAATGTATGGATTTGTGAAGTAACTACCAATAAATACCTGACGGGCTAGAGTTATTGAGCAGGGCTGCAAAGCAATGCACTGCTCCAAAGACATTCTCCTTTTACTCACAAAAAATACAAAAATGAAAAAGGCAAAAACTTTTTGCAATGGCAAATATATTATACAGGATCAAACTCAATCGCCAAACGTTATGCATTATATAGCAAATTCATTTGAACCACTACCTGAGACATAAGCAATTGCTCTATCGAAGAGATGACAATAATATCCAATATTTGTCGAATTCGTGGTATATACCAATACCTAGTCTAAGAATTACTGTTTTGTATTAGTTCATGGCATGTTACACTTAAAGATAATATTTTTTCATCTGACTTTACCTGGAAATATTAAGTTGCATGACTAGCCCTTCTCGACAACCTCTCCCTAAATCCCTACCAAAAATATTCAAATTAAGGGTAGACACTTAAAAAAGTGTAGACACATTTTTTAAAGTAAACTCTACCCCCAATGTGGGGCTCAAACTCAGGACCCCGAGACAAAGAGTCACATGCTCTCTCAACAGAGCCAGCCAGGAACCCCAGTGTAGATACGTATTTAATGTGGCTCTTTCAAGGAGCAAATTAACTCTTTCAGACAAAGTTACCATTAATACCAGGGGAAATGCTCTTCTCACATAGTCCTTGGTACTACTCAAATCCTACCTGACACGTTCCTGACTGATCATTGTTCTACCTTGTACAGCACATTTTGTCAAATTATTTATAATTCTCTATGATCTGTATGACTGATCCTATTGATTCACTGTCACATATTAGTATCTGTCTAGAAAGTGTCCATCGGCTTCATTTGAACGCAGTGTTTCCTGCAAAGCTCAAAGCTCCCGGAAGATAAGTGCTGGTTTTAATTTACCTTTATTTTTCTGGGGCCCAGAACAGTGCTAGGTACCCTGTAGGTGGTTCGGCTGCTTTGAGCTGAAGTCCATTAAGCACTAATGCTTAAAAAGAATTTTCCTCACCTCAGGACGCAGTCTAATAACCTTGGGAGAGTCTCAGGTGTGAGGGGATATTAACGTGCAAGGCTGCCTGCACAGGTAATTAACAGAAGGCAAGCAGGACCCAGCTCGTTCGCAGACCAAGTTCAATAGAAGCATCCTGAGTAGGGCAAAACCAGTTTCCAAGCGCAGTGTTCAGTGACCTTCCTTCCTGCCCCGGCGAAAAGTAAGTGGAATTAAGAAGTGTCAAACATGCACGCTTCTCCGTGGCATGCCCAGGCCCTGCTCGGGCTCATTACCAAGTAGATAACTTCAGGCTTCTCCATCCACCTCACCCAGCCTCATTTTCTCTTCTGTAATTTTGAAATAACTTCTGAGGTCTTAATGAGGCGATATAAATAAAGCACCTTCTCTCCTAGTCAGCCCTCAACCAATGACAGCTGCTACTACTACCTCTTAGTAGCCCGTTGGTAGAGCAAAGCAGAGGGGAGGTTTTGTTGAACGGCAGACTGTCGGGCAGATGTTGCCAAAGGAAACAGAGGGCCTCTCTCCGACTGAGAAATGACTGAACCAAGGCAATGATGGCTGGATTCCTTCCACCTGGTGAATCTACAGGGCACACCTACCAAAGACTTAAGCATTTGCACAAAGGTTTTTCCCTGCCTGGCAGGAAAAGAGCCATTTTTTCCGAGCTGGTGGGCATCCTCCAGCGTCCTCTTCCAGAAGCTCCAAGTAGATGGTGAGCCCCACAGGTACCAGCCTAGGTTCAGCAACAGCTGCAGAGACCTTGAGCCTTCCCCCCATGAGTGTAGGGTAGGGGATCCCCTCTGGGCTTCTGGTGAAGCCTTACCTAGCTCATGAGTTGGAGTCAGGGGTGGATATTCTAGGGAGAGGAGCTGTATAAAGACAAGCAGGTGAAGGTCATAGCGTATAAGGAATAGGATGCATGGGACCCAGGTTCTGGCTTCCAGGCTGAACAGTGATGCCACTCAACGCTGCGGGCCTCGGTTTTCTCAGCTAGGCACATTTATTGTCACAACACTTGCCTTGCCTGCCTTCCTCAGAGTAATCTTTGATAATCAGAGAAACAAGGAGACTCACAAAAATATATTTTACAAATATAAGCCCTCATTCTTTCCTCAAGACACCACTTGAGAAATATTTAAGAGATGTGTCTCTCAGCCTCCTTGGGGATCTTGGACAAGCCACCGGCCTCAGTTAGCTTGTCTGGAAAATGGAATACTAACTCCATCTCACTAGATCAGTGTGATATACATGAAAATACAAATACTGCCACAGCCTTCTGCAATTTCCAAGGCCAGCAGAAAATGGGCATTAATTAATGAGATGTTTCTCCTAAGAAAACGGCTCAAGTTTGCGTCTGCAGAATACTGAAAGAACGAGCAATCTTTCTAGTGCAATACAGAAAAACAATCAACTCTGCCGAGGGACTTGCGCTCTCCCTCACCCTGCCTGGCTGACTTTTCGCTCTTTCTTCCTCTACTCCCATACATTTTTCTTTCAATCTAGCTAGACTGTTGAACCCAAACATTTCTTGCCCCCTTTTTTTCTTTAGGCTGTTCCTTTTCTAACAGATTCTCCATACCCCATAATACCCCCTCCCTTGGAATTAGGAAGACAAAACAGTCCTCCAGGGGACCAACCTCTATGCCCTGATGGCCTCAGCTCTGCTCACTCTCTGGTCTGCCCTGGATGTGGCTGAGGCAACCCTGAAGTTCCTGGTCCCCTTGGAGATTAGGGTGGCAAGGTTCATGGGGGGGTGCATTCAGCACACACATTCTTTCAATCTCTGTAAAAATTAAAATGCAGCAGGTAGGGTTCCTGCAAATCTCTATGCAAAAACATTCTGCCCATGCTGACCAAGGAAATTAAGTCCATTAGAGCTACTGGTGCTCATCCTTCCTTCCAAGAAAGACAGACTCATAAATACCAAGCTGCTGTAAACAGCAAGCAAATTGTTTTTAAACGCATTCTCTTTGGCTCTTAAATCTCTTCGGCTTTTGAATATGAGCAAAGTAATATGGTCTTTGACATCAGAAGAGTGAAAACAAGCCACCAAGAAGCGAGTAGATGAAGAATTTGAATAGAACCAAATATATTGGGGCACCTGGGTGGCACAGCGGTTAAGCGTCTGCCTTCGGCTCAGGGCGTGATCCTGGCGTTATGGGATCGAGCCCCACATCGGGCTCCTCCGCTATGAGCCTGCTTCTTCCTCTCCCACTCCCCCTGCTTGTGTTCCCTCTCTCGCTGGCTATCTCTGTCAAATAAATAAATAAAATCTTAAAAAAAAAAAAAAGAACCAAATATATTCCATAGCTTATCAGACAATGGGGGTCCCTTCTGCTCTATTTCTCTCCATGTCCAACACCCCCCAAATCATATATGCTTCTCTACAATAACAACCCAATGAAGAGGTCATTTAAGAGATGCTTAGACATACAGCATTATATAGGGTGTAAATTGTAAAGTATTAATTTATATCTAACTAAATCCCCAGTGCCTTATGAACAGGTAGAAGAACAGAGCTGTTAAGAGCTTAGTCTGCGTTTGACTCCTGACTGGGCTCTTCAGTATCTGGTGACCTTAATCAAAGTCTTTTAATATTTCTGAGGCTGTGATAACTTGATTAGGGACATGAAATTACAATATTTTGAGTGATTCTTTTGCTATATCCTTCCACGGACTGCTCAGCACCAACTCAGAGAACTCATCCTGAAGATTCTGTTTTTCTAGAACCACTTCTAAGACCAAAATCTGTATTGGGATTTAACCAGAAAAGAAGAACCAGGCCAAGATAGAGGATAAATAGATGAGTAGGTGATAGATACATAGAGATTTACTATGTAAAAACGGTTTGCAATGATGAGAGCAAAGTAAGTCAGAAGTCACGGGCCGGGCAGTCAGGAAGGATCATGAGTGAAATGAAACTCCATGGGCCAGAGCTGTCACCCAAGACAGGATTTCTTCTCTCTGAAAGGGAAACCTCGGCCCTGATTTTAAGGCCTTCCAACTGATGCAGTCAGGCCCACCCACATACTCACCCTTACTTAAGGTCAAGTGATTAGAGTGACTAATTACATATGCAAAATACCTTCACAGCAAGACCTTGATTAGTGTTTGAATCACTCAGCTAGTGTAGGAGGGACTGTAGTCTACTCAGGTTGACACATGAAAACATGATCACAGATATTTTAGAAATTGAATAGCTAGGTATCCACCAAAAACATAAAAAATTGCAAAGCCTCTCCATGGAGAACTCCTAGGAGAGGTATGTTAAAAGATGTAAAGAAGGGAGCGATTGGGTGGCTCAGTCACTTGAGCATGAAACTCTTGATCTCAGCTCAGGTCGTGATCTCAGGGTCATGACCCTGAAAGAGTCATGAGATTCTTTCTCTTCCTTTCCCTCTGCCCCTCCCCCATCCCTGCTCACATGCCTGTGCTCTCTCTCATTCTCTCTTTCAAAATAAAAAAATTTTAAAAAAATGTAAAGAACTGGAAGGTTATACCATATTCATCAATTGAAAGCCTCAATATTATAAAGCTAACAATGCTCCCTAAATGTAATGATTGTAATTAAATCCCTAGCAGAATTTTATATAGATGTTGAAATTAACAAATGACTTATAACATTTATCTGGAAATACAAAAAAAAAAAAAAAAAAACACAAAAATCACCAAAACAATCTTGAACAACAAGAAAAAGATGGATAATTTACACTCCTGATATCAAACTTATTGTAAAGCTATATTAATTAAGACAGTATAAAGTGCCAGAAAAATAAAGTAGATCAACAGAACACTATAAAATACAGAACCTGAAACATACATATGAGCTCATTTGATTTACGACCAACGGGCCCCTCCCTGCAATGCACTGGAGGAAATTATAGAATTTTCCACAAATGGTTCTGGGTCAATTGGATAACCATAGAAAAAGTAAATCTTTATCCTTGCCTCATAACATACACACACAAAATCTGTCCCACGGGGACTGTAGATCTAAATGTGAAAGGTAAAACAATAAGGCTTTTAGGAGAAAATATATGAGAATATCTTCATGACCTTGTAGTAAGCAAAAATTTCATAAAGAGCACCTAAGTGCCAACTATAAAGTTTAAAATAATTTCTATTCATCAAAGGAACAGAGTGCAGAAATAGACCCCCACAATAGGGAGTCAACTGATTTTGGCAAATATGTCAAGATAATTTAATGGGCAAAGGAAAATGTTGTTAATAAACAGTACTTAAATCATTGAATCACCATATGAAGGGAAAAAAAAATGATCTTCTACTCCTACTTCAAATTTTATTAAAACAGCAACAACAGCAACAAAACTAAAATGATGTAAAAGCTAAATCTAAGCATTAATAATGGCCTAGTTCTTGGGATGAATGCTGGTTACAGGGTTGTGTGTATGTTGTGGAAATTTTCCAAGCTGTACGCTATCCTTTTCTACATGTGTACTATGCTTCTATTTAATAAATACTATATACATGTATATGTGAATAGACAGATGACAAATAAAAGGATTGATTTTTTTCTTTCTTTTCTTTTTTTTTTTTTTTTTACTTCATGTACCATCAGTACGTACTGTCTGGAATCCACACCCTAGTTCCACAAAGCTAGAAGTTATCTAGAATGTATCCCCTCTACCCTTAACTTTAGTAGTATTTATTTGTGCCAGAGTCTGTTTGGGCCAGTATAACAAATACACCACAGACTGAGTGAACAAATGAACAAATATTTTCTTTCTCACAGTTCTAGAAGCTGGAAGGCGCTAGCATGGTCTGGTTCTAGTTTAGGTCCTCTTCCAAGCTGCAGGCTGCTGACTTCGGGCTGTGTCCTCCACACATGGCCCTCTTGGGCCTCTCTTATAAAGGCACTAATCCCCTCCATGAGGCCCCCACCCTCACGACCTCATCACCTCCCGTTCCCCACCTCCTAGTACTATCACGTTGGGCATGAGGTTTCCAACATATGACTTTTGGGGGAAAACAAATCATCTGTAACAACTTGTAACACCTTTATGGCACATCCTACTTTTTTCCCCATAGTAACATTATCAGGGACAGATTTTATTTCCTCATTAGACTGTAAATGTTTCCATTAAAGAGAGAACGGTGTTTGGGCCATAGCCACTGCTAAGTAATTTACATATTGAAGGAATGAGTGAAACTTTTAGTTTTAAAACAAGCCTGAAAACCTCAGTTGTATTTTCTTTTTAAGCAGTCATCAGAGTATTGAAACATCTATGATGAAAAGAATTGCTGACAATGCACAGTGTGAATTAATTTCAGGCATAAATTCTATTTTAAAAATTACTTAAACATAGCACATAGGCATTTCAATAAAGCAATACGTTGGTACAGTTTTTTAACAATCAAATATCGATATATATTATTTTTTAATTAAAATGTGTATTTGAACTTGAGACAGTGATTTGTACTGGTGTGTGGAAAAGAGAGAGGCATCATAATCTAGCACTCGATACATTTACTGGATACATGGACTACCATCCGTGTCCACATTAAATTGTGACTATTTTTGTATCTTCCACTTCCCTCAGTAGACTGGGAGCCCCTTGAGGACACGGACCACATCTTAACCATCTCTGCACGTCCAATATGAATTCCACATCTTTACATGGCACAGAGTACTCACAAATTACATATAAACTCAGAGTTTTGATGGATAAATAAATAAAACTAACTGAATTACTTGAAATCAATAGATCTTCCTTTTAAGCCCAGCCCAGCTTTGAATTCATGTACCTCCCAACAAAGTAAGAAGATCTTTCTTTTCCTTCCTTCTTCATCCCTACCCTTTCTACCCACACCAACAGCAGTGAAAACATCAATGCTGCTGTGTAAATTATGTTTAATCTTCTTATCGATTATTTTCTTATCACACATTACACATTGTAGGGTTACAAAACAAAAACGAGATCTCTTCTGGGAAACCTCGCATCTTTGGCATCCTGCATGTGCTGGTATGTTGAACATAAATATTCCAGATTCTCCAGGGTTAGCAGACCCCACATCAGTGTCATGCCCGTCATGAACGCTGCCCTTTTGATTGTTCATCTCTCTAAATATTTCAGAACTGCCAATACACTTTCTTTCAAATGAACTCCAGCTGGCTGATAGGGATACTTTGGGGTCTGGCACTGAGAAGGATACAGGGGCTACCTTCAGTCTCAGCAGGACAGAAAGCTATAATCAATCAGTAAGGGAGGATGGCCGAGGGGTATGCATCACATTACTTGCTATCCCTTTTCCATGGTCTTTAATTATTTAATCCCAATGTGAAAATTGAAATAGGCATTCATTTATTCATTGGTTTTTCCACTCATTCGAGATACACTCATTGGTCACTGACTGCGCCATGCCCCTAATAGCCAAGATTTGAGAACTAGCAAAGTGCTCTAGAACATTTACTCGTAGGGCCTTTTGAATCAGATATTCTTTTTGTGGTTTGTACAATCACTTTAACAATGATACTCAGAGTGCATCCCTTTGCTAAAAAAAAAAAAAAAAAAAAAAAAACCACTACTGTCTTTTAGACATTGTGCTATTTCATTCAAAGCTGTTCTCTTTCCTTTGCAGGGCCGGGCTGCCGCAGGGCACTCCGAACAGCCAGCCCCGTTGGAAGGCATGCTGGGTAGAGTAAACGCTACGATGTGGGTAGTTTATTTTGAAAACCTGGTACACTTTACCAGCTGAGAGTTGGTTACTGCTCCCTGAAGCCAAATTCATTTTCATTTTCTTGTTCTATTTCCCATGCAACTTCCCACTGAAACAAATAACAAGAAACTCTGTTTCCCGGGGCCAAGTCAGGCTCTCAGGAGTGAATATTTGGATAGATGAGTCTGGCCCCACACCCCTTACAGCAAATGACATCCCTGCTCTCATCTGAATTTGGCCAATTTTGACTGGTGAATGTCAGTACTTCAGAACTGGGGATGTTTTTCTGGGCCCGTCTTCAGATTCACTCCTTTTAAATTAGGTATCTTTTCCTTCCAAGTGGAGATGTTGAAAATAATTGCCCAGTTATTTCCTGTAAGACATTATCCCCTAAGTATTTCTTAAAGATTTGGTTAACTCTTGAAATGACTGCTCTACCAAACATTTGTCAATGTAATTAATTCATTTTCCTGATTTCACAGGTGTGATATCACACGTACAAATTATAATACACAGATCTGCTTCCTGGCAGAGAGCACACTGTGTTTAACACAGCAATCTACTACGCCACACACATTATTCATTAACACTAATGGACATCACAAGCATTAAGTCCCACTCATTAGTTAGGAAATTAAACACCCTCGTGTATAAATAAATCACACCCCCAGCTATAGAAAGGCACTCATTTTTGCCTTTAAATTTGTACTTTAGCGCTTGTCTGATAAATGCAATTGGACTGTTCTATGTCTTTTATTGCAGCAAAGATTTAGCTATGCTGGGAACAAGTTCCATGTCCTAACCTGTCCATTTCAAGCCCAACACAGTGCAGGCCTACATCAGAGATACTGTGGGTTCAGTTCTAGACCATTGCAATAAAGCACATATTGCAATAGAGTGAGTCAAATTGTTTTGTTTGTTTGTTTCCCAGAATGCACAGAAGTCATGTTTACACTATACTGTGGTCAATTACGTTTGCAATATCATTACGTCTAAAAAAGCAATGTATGTACTTCATTAAAAAATATTTCATTACTAAAAAATGCTACCTATTATCTGAGTTTTTAGCAAGTCCTAATCTTTCTGCTGCGGGAGGGTCTTGTCTTGATGTTGCCGGCTGCCAACTTCAAACTTCCCTTCTGCAGCCTCCTCACCTCTGTCAGCCTCCACGGAGTTGAAGAGTTAGGGCCTTGTTCTGGATGAGGCTTTGGCGGAAGGGAATACTGTGGCTGGTTTGATCTTCTGTCCAGACCACTCAAACTGTCTCCAGATCCTCAATAAGGCTGTTTCACTTTCTTATTATGCATGCATTCACTGAAGGGGCACTTTTCATTTCCTTCAAGAACTTTTCTTTTGCATTCACAGTTTGGCTAACTGTTCGGCAAAAGAGGCCTTGCTTTCAGCCTATCTTGGCTTTCGACATGCTTTCCTAACTAAGCCTAATCATTTCTAGCTTTTGATTTAAATTGAGACATATATGATGATTCCTTTCACTCAAACACTAGAGATCGTTACAGGGTTATTAACTGGGCTAATTTCAGTATTATTGTGTCTCAGGGAAAAGGGAGGCCGGAGGAGAGGGAGGGAGGTAGAGACACTGCCAGTTGGTGGAACAGTCAAAGCACACATAACATTTCTTAGTTAAGTTTGCCATCTTATACTGGCCCAGTTCCTTGGGTCCCCAAAACAACTACAATAGTGAAATCAAAGCTCGCTGATCACAGAGGACCCTAACACATAGAATAACAACGCAAAGTCTGAAATACCGTGAGAATTCCCAAAATATGACCCAGAGACACAAAACAAACAAATCCTGCTGGAAATAAGGTGTCGATAGACTTGACTGACACAGGCTTGCCATATGCCCTGTACGTAAAAAAAAAAAAACAAACCAAAAAACACGCAACATCTGCAAAGCACAATACAGCAAAGGCAATCAAACCAGCTATGCCTACAGTCTTAGAACTATGATCCTGCCCTTGGTCATTAATGTTCCTGCCCAAAGACACACGGTTAAACTGGGCAAATGTTTGCAGGCCAATCATGATGCATGTAGATCCTACTCGTAGGGAAAACTTTTGGTTGACTTTCAGGGGATTAAAAAAAAAAAAAAAAAGCCTTCTGAACTCAAAATGCCAACCTCACCTGTGGATTTCTGTCTGAAATGGTAAGGTACCATCAGTCTCTGTGTCCTGCTATCCTCAACTGTAAAGGGGAGAATAACCAGCACCTACCTCACCAGGCTGTTAGGAGGATAAAAGAAATCATGACACAAAGTGCCTTCCATGACCTGGCCTCGCTGGGCAGCAACCAGAAAAGGAAGCCGAGATGTTCCACCAATTAACCGAAGGCGCTCCAGTCATGATAATGAGGCCCTACTACGCATCAGCCACTCTAAGTGCTGCTTTTCTTACAGTATCCCAGGCAAGCCTCGGGATTCTGACAGACAATCACCATCTTCCCATTGTACACATAAAACAACGTGATAGTTTATAGCTTTCCAGCCAGAGAAGCAACTCTCCTCAGGCCACACAGATTTGGGTACCAGGATTCCACGATTAAGGTCTGTGCTATTCCTCTGATCAGAAAAGGCTCAAGGCCAAATGCAGGAGAACTTTGGTTCTAGAAAAACAGCCCCAACCCCATAAATCGCCATGATCTCTTTTTTCGCAGCTTCTCAGAGAATTTTTATAGATAATAGTTTTCTAAAACTGGAAACTCTTATTAACAATATCACCAAGTATAGATAGATTGGGGAGGTAGAAACGAGAATATTAAGCATCTTGAGAATGAAATAATGAATATTCATTATCAGAGCAACTTGAGGACCGTGTACCCTCTCAGCTCAAACTTGCCTTGCTTCAGCCGGGAGGGGAAGAGATATCCAGTCTGATTCTTCTATGTTTGTCAAAATTTCCTGGTAAAATGGCAGGATGTCTAACCTAGTTTAAAAAGAAAGAAAGAAAGAAAGAAAGAAAGAAAGAAAGAAAGAAAGAAAGAAAGAAAGAAAGAAAGAAAAAGAGAGAGAGAGAGAGGGAGGGAGGGAAGGAGGGAGGGAGGAAGGAAGAAAGGAAGGAAGGAAGGAAGAAAGGGAGAAAGAAAAAAGAAAAAGAAAGAAAGAAAGAAAGAAAGAAAGAAAGAAAGAAAGAAAGAGAAAGAAAGAAAGAAAAGAGTTAGTTTGGAATACAAACTGCAAAAGAACAAGTACACTTTTATCCACATTTATACAGAGATTTTTAAAATGTTTACTTGTAATATGATTAGTGTTTGAAAAGATTTATCTAGTATAAAAATAGTTTTAAAGTTGTAAAAAATGTTTTAAATAAATAAGAGTCTCTGAGAACCATCTAGCATTTACAACATTGTTAGTACTGACTGAAGTGTCATTTTAGTAATGCTTCTAAAATTTCCTGCGTAAACCAGTGCCCTTATATGTCGATATAAACAGTTTCTCCATTGCAAACAGTATGTATTTTTGGCTCTTAACAAAGACGAATACCTCAAACAGGGGATTAGTATTAGCATTTCTTCAGCAAATGGTAAAAATTCATTATGACCTCCTCTTTTAATCTATCCCTACATAATCTACTTTATATTTGGACCCAAGAAAATAGCGTAAGAATTTCCATGGGGGGGAGGGGAAAAGTGGCATTTTATTGTAAGTCAGAGAGATTTTTTTTTTTTTCCATACAGGAATGGCTATCCTTCCTGTATGCAAAAATTAATAGAAAATATATTCTTTAAAGCTTCACAGTTTTAAAACACATATCATCTATATGCAAATATATAGAGGACATTAATATTTTCTATTTTTTTCTCAAATTCAATTCTCATATCCTTTGATTTTGTATTTGTTACCACTCAGAATACCTAAGATTCTAAAATGCTGGCATTCTGAAACACAACCATTAGGAGAGTTGTTACATATTTAATTTCATGCTCCACTCAGCATAAAGCAGTAGTGGGACTATAGACCAAAGCAAATTAAGTGGCTTCTTAGATAATTTCCTGCTTAATTGAAAGCAGGTAGCTTTTTAAAAGTAATAATTGGCATTTGTTTCAAATGATTGTAAGGTTATTTCTTTTTTTAATACATGGTTGTAAGCTAACTTTCTACTGAGTCCAAGCACAGTGGGTTGGGAGCCCTCCCCGCCCAGAGTCTAAGGGACAGGAATGGGACTTGGTGCGGACAGCAAATAAGTGTAGCACTCCATGAAGGTATGTGGATGTGGGGACATGGTGCAAGATGAGAAAAAAAAAAAATACACACACACACACACACATACATATACGTACGTACATACATATATTTATCATTGACACATATAATAGACTGGATTTCCTTGCTATCATTCTGCTTAGCTCTTAGCATTGGTTTAATGTTAGTAAGTGGTCTATGATGAGGTCGGTACCCCAGTTCATATCTAACAGGTCTTCCTCATTACAGTATCAAACTGGCCATCAGCTGTGATCCACTCTCGCTGTTGGAGACATAGTCCTAGCAGTGAACGTGAGCATACCAATAAGGAAAGATGAAAGGAATGGGTTTGACGTAAATGCCTATATAATGAGTGTGACTATGGAGTTCTGTTTTGTCAAGACTCAATTTTCAAACCTTTTCATATATATTGAACCTGTTAAAAAGCTTTTAAATTACAAAAAAGAGAAAATGCTTTCTTAGTGCCTAGATTTAATAGAAAAACAGAGACACAGAGCGAGACAGAGACAGAATGAGACACAGAAGAGAAAAGGTATTCTTCAGAACCAAACATTTTAAAACACTCAAGGGAAAAATATACACTGAATTTTTACATTCATCAATTGCCGTGGTGATTCATGCAATAACAGCAACATCAGTGCCCTAGAGCTATAGGACAAGGGTGAAGAGATGCACTTTGGGTCTTTGCTAAAACTCTAATTTGCCTGCAGTCTCTTTAGGCCCTGCGTCTATTATCTGTGCTACGTTAGATCATTGCGCGTAGTCAGACTGCACTTAGAACCACTAGCTAGGCAGTTACAGTGCAACGTATTAGCAAATCCATTTTTTTTCAATACTTGTAACCATCCTGTAGTACTGAATGCTTAGCTTCCCACTTTTGTAGAATTCCCAGGAACGTTTTTCTAGTTATTTGCAAAAGGTCCATGGATGGAAGGAAGGGAGGGAGGAAGAAAGAAAGGAAGTGGGGGAGAGAGTATGAGGCTGTAGGAGGGAAGGAGGGAGAGGGGAAATGAAGGAGAAAGAAAGAGAGGGAGAGTTGCCAGCAGAAGATCCTTGAGTGTGTCATTAGAGATGTTCACCAGCTCTTCCAGTTTTCCATTTTCACGGCATAGAGCAAAACTACACTTCCCAACCTACTTGAAGGTGGGCATGGTGACATGCTTTGGTCATTAGAAGATGAGCTCAATAGATGTATATCACTGCCAAGCAGAAACCTTTCAGAGCCGATGTAAGATATACCTGCTTCTCCACTTTTTGTGGCACAGCACAGACAACCCTCCAGATGATAGAGGCTCCATCAGTCTTACTCACACTTGGAAGAAAAAAACTTGGAAGAAAAAGACACAGAGCAGTGTCTTTAGCCAACACATGATGGACATGTAGCAGAAGCAAGAAATAAACCTTTGTTTCTCTAAGCAACTAAGATCTTACTTTAACATAACCTACACCCTAACTAATAGAGTGAGTGATGGAAAAGAAATAAGAGCTCCACTTATAGAAGTGATTACCATAAAGTCAAAATGAGAAACAAAAAAAACCAGAGATGGTATATGAGGATATGGAGTTCTACAAAGAATATGAAACTAAAAATTCAAATACTAGCAGTAGCTAACTGGTCTAGATTCTAAGAACAATACTAACAATCCTATCAGGTACCCCATAACGTAGACAGATGGTAAGGGGATATTAGTTTTGAAACTGGGGAGGTTATTTTACCTCCTCTCTGCCATATTTTGGCTTCCTTCCAACATTCCTTCCCTTAGAGCTCTATAAGTTTTGAGGGATTCTGGAAGGAAAAATCAATAGGAGTTGCTTGACACCTAAAACAATGATACCTGAGTTTCTGGCCTGAGTATCTGAATTAATGGAGGTGCTGTTTAATGAGACAGAGAACACAGATGAGTGGGGGAATCTGGACATTTTGAGATTGAAAAGCCAGTGACATATTCAAAGAGATCCTTATCCTGGGATAAGCAGAGACCCACTACATGAGTCTAGAGTTTAAGGGAGAAATTTGAGCTGAAGACATAAATTGGGATCTTCTACCTTTTTCTGACTACTTTGAATTGGACAAGATTATCCAGGGTCAGCACACAAGGGAAGAAGAGGGCAAAACCTCAAATTACACCAACATTTAAGGAATAGGTAAAGAAAAGGAACTCTCCAACGAGAACGGGAAAGTAAAGTGAAGTAGAAAGAATTTTACTTAATGAAACTTCTATGCCCTTCACTTATGACTATTCTCCTAGTTCTTTAATTCCTGCTGTGGCTTTACTTCCTTCCCTACTCAATTAGACCACAATCACTTTTACCTCTTTTCTGCAATGTCAACAGTCTTCCTTATTGACTTACACCACTGACCTCTTGGATCAATAAAAAATAAAAAAATCCACATTTCTATTTTCACCATGGTATCTTCCCCAGAACAATTTCTCTGGCTATTCCCGAGTCTGAGGTTAAAAGGCTTCCAGGGTCAGTCCTCTGATTCAAGAACCCAGCCTGAGTATTGAGCTTCTATAATCACTATATACAAGTGCTATATTGAGCATGACTGTGAGAAGAAAGACCTAATATTTAAACATATATTATTGGTTGGTCTTGCTCTGTGATATGTTTTTTACATACAAGCATATTTAATCTCAAAAATACGGTGAATTAATTTTTGACTCTCAAAAAGCTAAGAAGCTTGCCAAAAATCTCATTATAATATATCTATTCTGCTTCCAAAAGGCTTAGCCATGCCAC
The DNA here is from genome assembly GCF_023065955.2 of Ursus arctos. Taxonomy (NCBI): domain Eukaryota; kingdom Metazoa; phylum Chordata; class Mammalia; order Carnivora; family Ursidae; genus Ursus; species Ursus arctos. Next base: position 22,646,574 of record NW_026622997.1, read on the forward strand.
TAGGCTCAGCTGCCTTCCAAAGAATAAGAAGGTGTTGTTCCCTCCTTCAAAGTATTTTCGATGCTGGCCAAGAGAAAATGCACTTATGTTTGAATTATCTGAAAATAGTCCCAAACCTAACAGAAATAGAAACTGAGACCCCTTCATAACCTACAATGTTAAACAGATAGGCATAGCTCAGCGGTACTCAACTCTTGACTATATACTTTTTTAGAATCACCTATGCAGCTTTTAGAAAACATTAGGTCTTCTGTTTCCAGAAAGATGGACTAGAAGCACTTCTCTGTATTCCTCCCACTAAGTACAACTAAGAACTCTAGGCATTACATTAAAAAAAGTAAGTATGAGAAGACTGAAGACGAGGCAAAGAGAAATAGGCAAAGCAGCTAGGGAGGTTGGCACCTAAGGAACGGTATGCAGTGCATTCCCTGGGCTTTCTTTTTGCCTCAAATATCCCAGATGAGGTGCTAGAAAGCTGGCAATCCAGAAATACCAGAAAGCGCAGACCAAAAAAAGCCTCAACAAAAGCCTGTTCTCTCTCAACAGAAGACAAGGGGGCATTGTAGCCAGACAGAAAATGCTTAGACAGTCATGGCTTTACTCCAAATACCACAGAGAAAACTGTGGTTCCATCCCCACCCCCACCAGCAAAAACTGAGCGGAAGCCTAGACTTCTCTCCTTGACAGGTACCCCAACACTCTTACCTGAGTGGTGTCAGAGAAGGAAAGTAGAAAGCCAAGACTCTCATCCCCACAAGACAACAGGAGGACCCCCCCCCCCCAATGGTGTCCATTGAGACTGTGTGAAGAGCCTGGACTCACACTCCACTCAGAAGTAATAAAGTGTTCCTTCCTTCTTCACTGGAGTGTTGTCAGAGACGGCTTACTGGAGGGTCAGGACTTTCATCGCCACTCAGCAGTAACAAGACCACCCCAAGTTCACAATGTCAGTGGAAGCCATGTGGGGAACAGTAATGAAGCCCTCATGCCCAGCAGAGGCCTAGTGGGGAGTCAGAACTCCCAATGGAAGGCCCATTCCTTTCAGGGGTCAACACAGGGATGGATTTCTACCCCTACCAGACAGCAACAAGGCAGCACCTTTCTCCCTCTCCCCCCACCCTACTTCCTCTGCCAGATTTCTGTAGGAGAGTTTCTAATACAGAAGCTCTAAATAAGATCCAGAGTCTCACATAATACCCCAAACATTCAAGTTTCAACAGAAAATCACTCTTCATAACAAGAATCAGAAAAATCTCAACTTGAAGGAGAAAACAAAATTGATAGACACCAACACTGTGACGACAGAGCTGTTGAAGTTATTGACCACAGATTTTGAAGCGCCATCATAAAAATGTTTAGTGAGCAATTATGAACATGCTTGAAACAAATAAATTACAGTGTCTCAGCAAACAAAACACAGATATAAAAAAGAACCCAAAGAATATTGTAGAAATGGAAAATACGGTAACAAAAACCAAAACAAAACAAAACAAAAAACCCAAAGGATGACCTCAACAGCAGAATGAAGGGACAAAAGAATCAATGATCTTGAACGTAATATACAAATCAGCCAATCTGGAAGATAGAGAGAAAATAGACTTTTTAAAAATGAGTTGAGCCTCAGGGACTGATAGTACAGTAACAGGGCACCTAACATTCACATCCTTGGAGACCAGGAAGGAGAAGAGAAAGAGGATGTAGCTGAAAATGTATTTTAAAAAGATAATGGCTGAAAAATCCCCCAATTTGGCAAAAGGCAATAACAAACAGATTCATAAAGGTAAGTGAATGACAAGAGGGATAAACCCAGAGAAATCCACACCAATGCCCATTATGGACAAATTTCTGAAATCTAAGTAAGGAAAAAAAATAAATTTTTAAAGCATTGAGGAAAAAGCAACATCTTATTTACAGAGGAAGAATAACCAAAATGACAGCAGATTTCTCATCCAAAATCATGGAGGCCAGAAGAAAGTGGTACAATATTTTTCAAGTCTTGAAAAAAAGAACTGTCAAACCCAGAATTTTATATTCACCAAAAATGTCCTTCAGGAATGAAGGGTAAATCCAGGCATTCTCAGAGGAAGGTAAACTAAGATCATTTGTCACAGCAGACCTACCCTAAAAGAATGGCTGAAGAATTTTCTAAACAGAAAGGGAATGATAAAAGAAGGAATCTTGGAATGTCAGAAAGAAAGAAAAAGCAACAGAAATAATAAAAACATGGATAAGTGCATTAGGTTTTCTTTCCCCACTTGAGTTTTCTAAATAATATTTGACTACTGAGGCAAAAATTATAACACTATCTTACGCGGTTCTAAATGTATACAGGAAATACTTAAGAAATTATATTGCAAGTGGAAGAAGTTAAAAAGATATAAAAGAGAAGAAAATTTTAGCATATCACTTGAATTGGTAAACTGTTAATACCAGTAGACTGTTTTAAGTTATGTACACATAATGCAATTCTAGAGCAACCACTAAAAATGCTATATGAAGAAATACACTCAAAAACGCTATAGATAAAATCAAATAAGCATTTTTAAAGCTCAAGTATCCTGCAGGAAAGCAAGAAAAAGAGAGCAGATAAATGAGAGAACAAACGTAAAATATAAATAAGATTGCAGACTTGTCATAAAACATCAATAATTACATTTAATGTAATTGTAAATTAATGTAATTTAATGTAAAATACACCAACTAAGGAAACAAGATCAACAGAAAGGATAAACAATAAAAGAAATGACCCAAAGATATGCTGTTTACAAGAAGCTCACTTCAATATACTGATACAGGTAGGATGAAAGGTTCACGAAATATGTGAACAAAAACTGATAGAACTGAAAGGAGAAATAGGCAAGTTCACAATTACAGTTGGGACTTCAACATTCCTCTCTCAAACACTGATTGAACTAGACAGAAAATCAGCAAGGGTATCAACGAACTCAACAACACCATCATCCAACAGAAGCCATCTGACAATCTGCCCAGCAAGAGCAACATTCTTTTCAAGTAACCACAGAACATACACGAGGTTACATCAGATTCTGGGCTGTGAAACAAACCTCAAGGAATTTAAAAGAATTAAATCATACAGAGTGTATCCTCTGATAAGAATGAAGCCAAAGTAGACAATACTAGCAGAAAGATAATGGGAAAATAAACCAACACTTGGAAACCAAAAAACACCCTCCTAAATAACCCAAGGGTCACAGAGGAAGTCTCAATGAAAATTGGAAAACACACTGAACTGAGCGAAAGTGAAAATACAACATATTAAAATTTATGGGATGCAGCAAAAACAGTGCTGAGAGGAAAACTCATAGTACTGCTAACTTATTAGAAGGCAGAAAGATTCTCAAAAATCCGAGATCATATCTAAAGAACCTAGAAAAGAAAGAGTAAAAATAAGCCCAAAGCAAGGAGAGGGAAGAAATAATAATGGTAAGAGTAGAAATCCGTGAAACTGAAGACAGAAAAATAGAGAAAATTAGTGAAACAGAAAGTTCTTTGAAACAAAAAACAATAAAATTGACAAATCTCTGGCAAGGCTAACAAAGATAAAAGAGATAGGACACAAATTAATAATATTAGGAATGAAAGAGTAATATACATCAAAGAATAGTAAGAGAATACTACACACATAAAATTGACAACTCAGGTAAAATGAACCATTTCCTCAAAAAGCACCACCAATCCCAACTCCCACCATATAAAATAGATATTATGAATAGCCCCATACCTATTAAGTAAATTGGATGTGTAATTTTCAAGTTCTAGGGGGAAAAAATCCCCAGCCAACATTGTTTCATCACAAAATTCTACCAAACATTAAAAAATAATAATAATAACACTAATTACCATGCACTTTCTTCCCTACAATAGAAAAGGCAGAACACTTCCAATTAATTTTAGGAAGCCATTATTATCCTAACACCCAAACCAGAAAATACAGTCCCCCCGCAAAAAAAAAAAAAAAAAAGAAAGAAAGAAAAAAAAAGAAAACTATAGTCTAATATCTCTCATGAATATAAATGCAGCAATCCTTGACAAAATATTAGCAAAAAGATTTTAGCACTATGTCAGCTCAGAATTATATACCGAGACCTAGTAGGGGTATTTATTCCTGGCATACAAGGATGGTTCAAGATTTGTAAATCAATCAGTATAATCTACCATGTTTATAGGCTAAAGAAGAAAAGTCACATAATCCTATCAACTGATGCAGAAAAAGTTCTTGACAAAATTCAATATCAATTCATGATAAAAACTCTCAGAAAACTAGGAATAAGGGGAACTTCCTCAAATTGATTTCAAAAAATTAAAAAATAAACCTATAACAAACACTGTACTTAATGATGAAGAACTGAATCCCTTCCCTCTAAGATCAGGAATAAAGCAAGTATGTTCCGTTTCACCATTGCTACTCAACTTAGTACTGGAAGTTCTAGCCAGCACAATGAAACAAGAAAAGGAAATAAAACAAAGAACTAAAACCCCCTATTTGGGACGCCTGGGTGGCTCAGTTGGTTAAGCGTCTGCCTTCGGCTTAGATCATGATCCCAGAGTCCTGGGATCGAATCCCACATTGGGCTCTCTGCTCAGCGGGGAGTCAGCTTCTCCCTCTTCCTCTGCAGCAACCTCTGCTTGTGCTTGCTCTGTCAAATAAATAAATACAATCTTTAAAGAAAAAAAAAAAGTAGATGCTGAGGCCACACCCCAGATCAAGTAAGTAAGAATTTCTAGGGAAGGAACCTAGCCACCAGTATTTTTTCAAAGTTCATGGGTTAATCCCAAAGTGTGGCCAGGACTGGGAACCACTAGCAGCTAGTGCAATTACTGAAACTACAGGTGAGCAGCCACCTGTAGGTCTAGTGGGGGAAATGAAGGGGACAACTAAATATGCGATCTATTTTAAGTCTCTTGAGGGTTTTTTTTTTCCACCCTGATCATGAAACCTGGCATTTAAGTTGAATCCAAATAATGTGGATGGGATAATCAGTTATCTATTATGTTATAGACCACTTTAGACAAAAATGCCAAGCCCGATAGACTGTTCTTTGGATTCTAAAGCATTTGGTACCAATGTTATAATTTTAAAACGCTAAGGAGCAATTACAATCACATTTAAATATGCAGCAATTTTAGAAAATTAATGTTTCACGGAGTCCTCGTTTTTGATGGATAACAAAATGAGTTCGAGGGTTTTTAAAAAAAATTTTTTTTTAACAAATTGCTGAGGATTACCAACTGTAACCCTGGGGAACATATGACAAGTAATAAGTATTTCCTATCTTGACCATGAATTCTAATATATTAGTTATTTTTATTAATGATCGTCAACCATTGCCTAGTGGCTCTTTGTAATGAACTATTTGAGAAGTGTGTTGAAGACATAAAATCCAAGGATTATTATGAGCCAATAAATGACAACCTGACCAACTAAACGCCTTGTGCCCTTATGCCATCATCAAAAGATACTCACTGTGCATCTATTCAGCCAGGCCAGAATTAAAGTTTTTAGGAAAGAGTCCTCTGCCTTTAAAGGCTTTAAAATCTGTTTGAGGACTAGACGAAATATATAAACTTAAACAATAAAGCAAAAAAGGATATGCTGAAATCTGGGCTAATAGAAAGTAGAAAAGGGCCAAAGTGCTTTTCACTGGAGGTATTTTTATAAGAGGTGGGAAGGGCGTTTGCATCTTCTGGGCTCATTCATCCTGCAGATAAGCAGCTTCAACAATGCAGATTTATCCTATCCAAGGGAGGGTTGCCCTTAGTTCTCACTTGTGGAATTAGTTCCGAAAAGGCAGCTGTTTTGAAACAAGAGGTTTGGCCAAAAGAGTGAAATGAGGCATAGGGAATCATCTCCCACCCAACTCTGGTCAACAGTTATGTCTTCTTTCCCCCCTACCTTCAGGGTTTAAAGATTTTTGGATGTGGGACTGGTTGTTTGGCCAACTATTTGCCTTACTCCCAAACCACCAATCTCCTCCACCTCTTTTTTTCCCTCCTCCTCCTTGTTCTTTCTCCCTAGCTCCCTCCAAATAGGATCCTCACACACTCTTTATTCTAATTTACAGCACTACAATTTCCCAGATTTTTTTTTTTTTTCCTGTTCTGGAAAGATTTATCCATTTGGAAGAGTTCATTCCCAACTTTAAGTTTCTAACTGTCGTGAAACGATTTAAAAGCATAATTAGATCCACCGCGTTTTCATAGGGGATAGTGTGAATTCTTTTAAAGAAAGTTGTTTTGTGATTGTGGGAGGTAATCAACACTTACTCAGACATTCTTCTCTAAGACAGCTGAGGTTTATCATTTTCGTTATTATGGCAATGAATTTTTCCTCCTTTGCTTTATGCCTTTTGGCAGGAGCCTCGACTCTGCAGGTGTTAGCGCTGCAAGGGCTGAACCCAACCGCCAGTAGGTCTGCCTAGCCTAGCATGGGATGTTGCCCAGCAAAACACAGGGCCCAGGGAGAGAGCGACCGATGAAGGGCGCCTGCAAGCGCTCCTCGGAGGAGACTGGGACCAGAGCCCTAGAAAACTAGAGCGAGTGCATTTCCCGGCAGGGGGAACCCACAAGAGCCTGAAAAAAGATTGAGAGAGAGAGAGAGAAGGAAAGAAAAAAAGAAACCCACCCCCGCGCTCTTAAGCCCAGCGCGAGCTGCAAGCGCGCGGGCTGGCTGGGCTGCTCCAGCTGGAAGTCATTGTGCCGGCTGGCGTCTGCGTTGTCAGGACGACCGCCCGGCCGGCGCCAGAGGAGGGGGGAGGCGGGCTCGGTGAATGGGTGACGTCACGAGGCCGGCGCCAGGCAGTCTGGGCTGCGGAGCCAATGAATCAGCTGTCGGGGGGAGGCGGCGCGGCGCGCGGGAGGAGGTGCAGGAATGCGCCGCGAGCCGCGCGGCCTGGGCGGGCGGGAGGCCCGGCGCCTGCGCCTGCGCCTGCGCCCCGCCCCGCCCCGCCCCTCCCTGGGCTGCCCGAGTGGTCGGGTCGCCATCCCCGCGCTCCCTGCGCCTCGCGCCTGGTTTGCGGCTCCGCGGCTTTGGCCCTGCCCTCCGCCCACGGGCGCGCGCCCTGCCGGGACTCCCGCGAGTTGGGCCTAGCTGTGTTAGGGAGCATCGGCTTTCCACTCGTTGGGACTGGGCCACTCACTCAAGAAAAAGGGAAAACCAAATAAAACTTGTCCTTGTCGATAAAGTGGGCTTTGAAAGAGTTGATGAGTTAATTCACTGTAGCGTAACTCTATGCTCTGCCTTGTGCTGGTATCACTACAAAGGAACCAGAGTTTTGGAAAAGCCCAAAATTGCACGGGGAAAAAAGAAATGTAACGATTTCACGATTTGGGCTTGGAGCCGAATGCCTTTTCTTCCATTATTCCATTGTGCTGTACCGTATGTGCTTTTGAGGGTCTAGAAGACAAGTGCCTGCCTCCAAAGGGCTCCAGTATTTCAGTGCTTCTGTGTTTTTTTTCCTTCTGTCTTGCTGTCCGTTAGACAGTGACCTCCAGAAGGCCAAGCACTGAGTCATGGTCATTTCTGTATCCCCAATATTTAGCGCTCTCAGATGCACTGTAAGGGCTCTAAATGTGATGGATCAGTGCGAGAGCAGAAGATCTCTGAGTAAAGGCTCGGGTAAAATGAATACCCCCGAATTCCTAACCATCTATTTTAGGTGCTTACTTACTGGTTTTTGGCGGTGTCCAAGATTGATGATGCATTGTTACTGAAACTGGAACACTGGAGAAGGTGCCTGAGTATTCCAGAAGGTGTTAAATCTGCCCTCCCCGCTGTAGTCATTTCTCTCTCTGGGTCTCTCCTTTCTTCATCTGTAAAAGAAGTTGACCCTGCGAGATGTTCTCTTAAGACCTCGAAAGTTCTATAAGCCCATCATTGCATTTAGCAACCTTCAAAACTAAATTTTGAGTTCACTCTTCCTCTAACGGCATTTGGTAAATACAATGATTACTCTTTCATTCAACAAACAGTTCAGGGTGAACTGCTATGTGAATAGAAGTACTAGAAGTTTTAGTTAAATATTTTTAAAGTTAGAAGGTAGGATCCCAGACCTGAAAATATTTCTTATGCAAGTAAGAAACAAACTAGAAAACGAAAGGGGGGGCTCCTGGGTGGCTCAGTCAGTTAAGGCTCAACTCTTGGTTTCAGCTCAGGCCATGACCTCAGGGTCCTGAGATCACTCTCCGAGCTCAGTGGGAAGTCTGCTTGAGTTTTTCTCTCCCTCTCTCTCTGCCCCTCCCACCCACTCTCTCTCTGTCAAATAAATAAATCTTAGGAAGGGAGGGAGGGAGGAAAGAAGGAAGGAAGGAAGAAAACAAAAGAAGATGCTAATAAACTTATAGACCAGTGCATCTCAAAGTTAGAGGTGCGCTGAATCACCTAGCATCTAGCTGAAATGCAGGCTCTGGTGAGGCCCGGGAGTCTGGACGTAGGTAACAAGTATCCAAGTGATGCTGGCCCATGGACCATACTTTGAGTAAAGAGGGCCTGTACTACAGAGTACCGAGGAAATCCTGAAGTAAGAATGTGATGGAGATAAACTGCTAACATTTCCCAATGGTGAACTTGAGCCAGGTGACTGAGGATGTGGTAGGGTGAAGGGAATGAAAACACTTCCAGGAGAGCAAACAGTATTTAAAAAAAAAAAAAATCATTGTAAGGAAAAGAGCATGAATTAAGGCAGTGGAGAGGATTTTGTTTGACTTCAGTTAGGAAATACTTAAGGGAACTACAAAAGATAGATCGGTTATTTACCGGTGGGGTGGGCTGTACAACGATGAACCAGGGAACTTGCAATTTCAGAGCTGGAAAGAACCTCAGACGTTATCAGTCCCAACAATTTGGTATAGACGAGGAAACTGAGCAACAAAATGATTTCATTAAGTGATGGTAGAGTTTGGGGTGGAGACCAAGCTGAGGAATGTAGATTGCATACATTCTGTAGACAGCCAAGACCTTGATAAAAGGAAAACCATTTGTATGTGGCACAAGGTAGAAACATGAAGGAAAAATGAAAGCAAGAGAGACAGACATATAGGAAATAATTTAATAGTCCAAGCATGGGTTTTGGGGTAAGGTCTGGTCTAGGGAGGTCTAGGGAGAAATAAAGGGAAAAGTTTAATCTGAAAAATGTTGTTTCTGCATAAATTAAATGGCTGGAAGCAGCTGATTAAGTCATCTTGTCCTGTAAGAGAATTCCTTCCATCCCTCTCCATTCTAATACAATGTTTTTCAACCCTGACTCCACATCAGCATCGCCCCTAGGAGCTTTTCTTTTCCTTTTCTTTTCTTTTTTTTTTTAAAGGGATGCCTGGGGTCCACGCCACATGAATTTAATCATACTCTCTGGGAGTGGAGCCCTGGCATCAGTATTTTTAAAAGCTCCCCAGATGACTATAATGCGCAGCCAGTGTTGAGAATCACTAATCAGATCTATAGTCACCAGCTCATTTCATAGACTTCGTTTCTGTCCCTGAACATTCCCCCAAGTGTTAACTATTATACTGGCACTAGATCATTTTTAATACTTAGTGTGTTTTGTGGTGGGTTTTGAGGGTTTGTAGCACAGTCTTTAAGTCCATGTCTTCTACCCCTCATTAACTGCCACAACTTAGTTGTGAACATATCCTGATACTTCTCATTGGCAAGAAAAGGAAAAGTGATATGGCATATTATTGGATGGAAATGAGGGACCCGGTTTATGAACCTATATGGTACCATAGTGTGGCAGTGCATTGCCTTGTTGTCATTTTATTTGATTTTACCTTTGCTTTAATAATCTACATTAATAGGCTCCTTAGGATTAGAGCTGATAAAAGAGGTAGGTACTTAAAATCGCTACTTGGACTCTTGGAACTTTTGAGTCTTCTCTCAAAAATGACTTAAGGTTTTGGCAAAAAAAAAAAAAAAAAAAATGTGAAAGGGAGACATTCTTGTGGCTTTTCCTTGATGACTAACTTAACTTTTAAACCTTCACTGATTCATTTATTCTTCTAAAATTAATTGAGTACCTACTATGTGTCGGACACTTTTTCAGACCTGAGGATGCCAAGAAGGAAAAGCACTTCCTCTGCTCTCAAAGAGGAACAGATAAGCAGAGTTAATTTCAGATATTCTCTTTGTTCAGTTTGGACACTTAACAGGTACTTGGCTTTTCTGTAGGATCTTAGAGTTCTATTTTATGAGTACTTCAAAAAATTCTTTCAAAAACCAGATTATAGAGAATATTCGCCCTCTCGTTCTTTTCCTACATTTGCCTAATTTCCCAATTACACCTCACAAAAGTCACTATTATTAATTTTTGAGATATCCTTCTAGAGTATTTTTATGAGTATACAAGCAGATGCAAATATATTCGTATTTTTCTCCTTTTTCACACTGTTCTGTATCTTTTTTAATTTCAAAGTAATGGTAGGGGTTCTTTTTATATCAACCATATTCTTTTACATTTTGTTCTTCCTCCATAATATTCTGTTGTCTGGAAGTACCATAATTTATCTTACTGCTAGTGATGGTGATCTAGGCTATTTCCAATCTTTTATTACAAAGCTACATAAACAACCCTGTATCTGTGTCATTTTACACGTGTGAGTTTGTTTCTGTTTTATTTTGTTTTTTGTTTTTTTAGCAAGAGAGAGCAAGCGGGAGGGGCAGAGGGAGAGGGAGAGAGAGAGAACCTAAAGGAGGCTCCAGGCCCAGCATAGAGCCCAAATGGGGGTTTGATTTCACGACCCAGAACCATGACCTGAGCTGCAATTAAGAGTCAAATGCTGACCTGACTGAGCCACCCAGGCACCCCTGTACGAGTTTATTTGTAGGGTAAATTCCTACAAGTGAAATCACTAGGTCTTTAAAGAGTACATGTAAACATTCCTGAATGTTTCCTTAAGATAAAGTCATAGGCATGAGATTGCTAGGTTGAAAGGTGTAAATACATTTAAGGTTTTTGATACTTACTGACACATCACCTTGTACCACTTTATTTTCTCACTCTGAAACCTTGCCTGCACTAGAAACTATCTTTCATCTTCTTTTAAAACTCTTTGTTCATTTGATAGGTAAAGAATGGTATGCATTCATATAAATATATGTATAAATAATATGGTATACCATTTAACTATGTATATATTAATATGCATTTCTATAGCTATTAGTTTGACCTTGATTCCATAAGTTTACTAGCCATTGTATGATCAGGGACTTGTCTGTTCATTTCCTTTGTCCAATTTTGAAGAATTTTTATTTTTCTTGTTGATTTGCAATAAATAGCTTATATTTCTTAATATAAATAATAGCTTATAATTATTACCCCCTTATTTAGGTGCTGTGCTAATAAGCATTTTTAATTGGTTTTGTATATTGTAAATATTTTATCTGAGTTTCATATGTGTCTTTAATCTTTAAACAGTATTTCCACTTAAAAACGTATAGAGGCTTTAAAAATTATGTGATAAGGGGCGCCTGGGTGGCTCAGTTGTTAAGCATCTGCCTTTGGCTCAGGGCGTGATCCCGGCGTTCTGGGATCGAGCCCCACATCAGGCTCCTCTGCTGGGAGCCTGCTTCTTCCTCTCCCACTCCCCCTGCTTGTCTCTCTCTCACTGGCTGTCTCTCTCATTGATGTCTCTGTGTCAAATAAATAAATAAAATCTTAAAAAAAAATTATGTGATAAAATCAATTGATTTTCTATGGGTTTTGTTTGTTTGCTTTAACACATAAAAAAGGCTATGCCACTCTAAAATCAGAATAGTATTCACCGTTATCTTTTTCTAGTTCCTAAGGATTTTAAGTAATGTTTAAAACCTAAATCAACCATAAATGTGAGTAGATAAATATGAGTACTTACAAATGCTTTATGCCTACAATGTAACTATCTTTTCTGTTTTAAGAAAATTTTGGGGGCGCCTGGGTGGCACAGCGGTTAGGCGTCTGCCTTCGGCTCAGGGCGTGATCCCGGCGATCTGGGATCGAGCCCCACATCAGGCTCTTCAGCTATGAGCCTGCTTCTTCCTCTCCCACTCCCCCTGCTTGTGTTCCCTCTCTCGCTGGCTGTCTCTATCTCTGTCGAACAAATAAATAAAATCTTTAAAAAAAAAAAAATTTTTGCATCCTTTTTTTAAAAAAAATTTTTTTAAGTAGAGATAACTAGAAAAGGTAGCAAGGGCGACTAAGATTATCCACTGTCCCATCAACCTGAGACAATCCATATTAACATTTAGATCAAATCCAGTTGGTTTTCTATGCATACATATATACATACATGCACATATATATTGGCTTTTTCTTTTCTTTTTCTTTTTCTTTTTTAACCAAAAAATGGCATTAAACCATGGATATTCTTTTTCCCTATTCCCCCCAACCCACGTTAGCCACACAGGTGAATATCTTTCTATGTCAGTGACTCTGCCTTCTCATTATAGTAATCCATTGTATGGTGGAGAACTTCCTAATGAGATAATTTCAGCTCCTAGAGAAGGGAGCCTGGGCAGAAGCATTCCAGGGAAAACCTCACCTGTCTATTGGATGTTCATCTGGCCAGAATCTCCCACAGGAATTTCAACCTATTGTTTCTCAAAGACTTTCAATTTCTTTGAGGACCTAACTGCCAGAAAAAAAGAAAAGAAAGAAAAAAAGGCTAACATAGTGGTCAATCATTAATCCACCCCAACAAGAGAGACAACTGAGAAAGAAAACACAAATCACTTTCCTTGCAAGGCATGGTTCAAAATATTCTTCTAGACTTGTGTGCCTCCTTTTGTTTTCCCACACCAGTTCTCTTCCCCCTACTAATCAAAATGCACCTCTCCTTTCAGATCATTTTAAACGTATGCCCCTTATGTATTTCTTAACGATAATAATGACGTGTGTTGCTCTCCCAGAGATCTGACCTGAGGTTTGTTCTAGCTGTGATACTAGTATAGACCATTCCATCAATTATGAATGTATTCATGTGTGTGGAGGCAATAGTAGGCCAGTGATAATGTTACCTTATTCTGGAGACTTACCCTTATAAATAAATAATGAGATGTTTCTGTGAAGTGCCTTTAGCAAAGGCAGGGGAAAACATTACTTCTCAGACTGAAGATTTTAAAGATTATAAACTGATATTTAAAAACTGATACCAAAGTTTTCTCAGTAAGATATAAACAATTTATGTGAACAAATAAAAGGAAACAAAATTAACTGGAAATTCTACAATGCTAAATTGGGTGGCTAAAGTTCTCTAGCTGGCAAGTATAAAATCGAAGCGAACAGATCTGAGAGTCTGAAATAGATTCTTGGATATACAGGGAAATTTATCTTTCTACCTCCAAGTATCTTATGCTGTACATTAAAAATAAGTAAATTACACTTAAAAATGTTAGGTAAAGATATAATTTGTGATACAATGCTACATTCTTAATATTAAATATAATATTGAAAATTACTTTCAATGAGAATGATATGACCCAGCAATATGTATGATTGATTTTTCTTATTAAGCATCATCTTTTTTTTTCTTTCGACCAACTCCTATTAGGTTTATGTATTAAGCTAGATACTCAAGTCTAGGAACTAATTCAAATAGCTTCATGAAGTAGAATGAGTGCTAGCTTCCCAAGTGGATCTGTTCTTTACCATATATTCTAGTCTCACTGCTAGCAAACTAGAAAATGCTTTGTGGTTGCCACTAGAGGGCAAATAGCCTCCTGGACTTCTCTTTGACCAAGGAGCATCTCTGCAGGCAGCCAAAGCTTCAATGTCTCATAAACCTAGTTTTAAATCTGGCATTGCCAACTTTTAGTCAACCCACAATCTCAGCAAGCTGAGAACTTTTAAAGTCAAGACGTAAGTTTGCTTTTTTACCATTTTACCAAATGGATAGATCTCTTGCCTGAGTGCACTAACTCCTGACCTTCTTATCCTAACCCTTTCTAGATCTTAAACCTCATAGCTCTGCCACCAAGGTGAACTAACTCACAGCATTCGACAGCATTCTTGGACCTTAGAGTGGCATAAGACACTCTTTCCAATGTGACCGATTTCTGCTTACCTTTCCAATCTCATCTCCCACTGCTCCCTGATATTCCCTCTACACTGCACCACTTTATAGTTATTGGCAGTTCCTTGAACATACCATGTTATTCCATGCCCCCATGTCTTTGTTCAGCTTATCCCTTCTATCTGGGATGCCGGCACTGCCCAACACATATTTTTGAAGGCTTGGTTCAGATATCACCTGTGAGAAGCCTTAAAGTCTCTGCTGATCCCTGTCTTCCCCTACTTCTTCTTCCTCGGCAATAAATTTAGTGTCCCCCTCCTCTGGGCTCCTCCAGCCTCTTGCACACACCTCTGTCACCAATGCTAACCCTACTATTGGGATTATGTCTAGCAGAGTAGGAACATTCAATCTCAACTGTTTTGTCTTTTCTTTGCAGCATTAGAAATTGTTAGGAGTTCTGGAAGGATGAAATACGAACACCCCCTCTCCTGTCCAGGAGGCAGACTCCAGCAACTGTGGTTTTTGAATACTCTGCTCTTTCTGTCCTTCAATAAGGAGGGACAAGATTTCTGCTGATAAAAATCTGGACGTCATTGGTAGTTAAAAGAAATGACTAGGGTTTTAGTCATAGAGAAATATTTGGAATCTGGAGAGACTGAGGTAGAATGGAAAAGGTTTTGAGTGGCCAAACATTATTGTCCAGAGTCAGGAGACTGGTCTGAATGTACAGCCACCCCAAGGAGGTGCCCAGTGAGTGGGCTGGGGGAAGAGCCCCATGAGGGGCTTGGCTTACGTGCGCAGGAGCCATAATGAACTGACTCAGCCCAGCCCCCACGAGAGGACCATCTAGTTGAATGGGAGTCTTGCCTCTACCAGAGGAATAATCACGGGGTGTGATCCTCAGCCTAGGATTAAGTCTTTTTTTTTTTTTTTTCCAAGCACAAACTGCTCCTCAAAACTATTGAAAATCATTGAACACAAGAAGTGTCCAAGAAACTGTCACAGAGCAGAGACATGGTGACTAAAGGTTATGTGGTAATCTGGGTGGGATCCTGGGACAGAAACAGGGGATTAGATGAAAACTGAGGAAATGTGAATAGTGTAGACTTTTGTTAAGAATAACGATCAGGATTGGTTCATTAATTCTAATTCTGTACATATCGTACAAAAATAAGAAGTTAACAACAGGGGAAAGAGTGCGTGGGGTGTGTGGAATCTCTCTGTATCACCTTATCCAATGTCTCTATAAATCTAAAAGTGTTCTAAAAACGTAAGTTTATTAAGGAGAAACAAGGAGAAGAAGGAGGAGGAAAAAAAGAAGGGGGAGGAAGAGAGGAAGGAGAGGAAAAAGAAAAAACAAAAACAAAAGATAAATTTTTAAAACCCCCAAAAACCTAACCTGTGAAAATGTCTCTTTCAAAACTCTCAGGACACTGGAAGCACTGAAGGCACACGAATTCCATGTGTGCAGGACCAATCCATGCTGATATCCCCAGTGCCTGGCTTTATTTATTTTTTTAAAGATTTTTATTTATTTGAGAGAGAGACAGAACATGAGCAAGGGAAGGGGCAGAAGGACAAGCAGACTCCCCTCTGAGCAGGGAGCCAGCATGGGGCTCTATCCCAGGACCCTGAGATCATGACCTGAGCTGAGATCAAGAGTCAGATGCTTAGGGCGCCTGGGTGGCACAGTCGTTAAGCGTCTGCCTTCGGCTCAGGGCGTGATCCCGGCGTTCTGGGATCGAGCCCCACATCAGGCTCCTCCGCTAGGAGCCTGCTTCTTCCTCTCCCGCTCCCCCTGCTTGTGTTCCCTCTCTCGCTGGCTGTCTCTGTCAAATAAATAAATAAAATCTTTAAAAAAAAAAAAAAAAGAGTCAGATGCTTAACCAACTGAGCTACCCAGGGGTGCCCCCCACCCCCAACTCAGGGCCTGGTTTTAGTATTTGGTCAATGCATAGTTATTGAATTAAAATTACTTTCCAATAAGGAAGTCGTAAAGAGTAGTAAAGAGAATGTTTTTCTTCTGCTGATACACAAAACTATAAAATATATTTTGTTTGCTTAAGTTGATAAAAAAAAAAAAAATTTTGTAGGGCTACCCAGTTCAACAGAGTTTGCCCTGACATTTAGAAAGAATGTTATAAGACAAACTATTATCTTAGTGCAGGAAAAAAAAAAAATCAAACTCCATTTTTTAAGAATGTTACCATTCTTCTGACGTTCACCTGGAGGAAACTTATCCTTATAATAATGAGATGTTACAATTGAGGCAGAAAATACATAGAGATCTAGTATAAAATGTCTAAATAGTTTTAAGTAAAGAATGAAGGTTCAATATCTTTTTCATATAAAAGGAAGCAAACATATTAAAATTCTCCTAAGTACTAATATTTGAAGTACATAGAGTGAAAATAGAAAGTGCTCATATATTTTTGATACAGAAATTGTTCTCTTGTATGTTTTTTAGTTTTGTGAAAATCTCTTGGCAAATGATACTTATCACAAATAGCATTTCTTCTATGAGGGATATTTCAAAATATTTTGGAATATAGACATTGTATTTTTACATTTTGCATACCTCATGATATTTGTCTTTCAATATGTCAATATTGTAGACATTTACACTTAAAAGAAGAAGGTGTGGAAGAAAGGAAAGACGGCCAAAAAATAAAGGTTTCGGATAACAAATTCAAAAGTGTTTCTTCTGCCAGTGTTCTGTGCATTGACTGAAGAGTTGGGGTCTTGCTGATGACTCAGGACTCTGCTAAGCTGTCTTGCTTATCACAACGGAGGCTATCAACCACACAAATATAAAGCTGTAACCCTCTCTCCTTGGCAAGGAAGTAAAAAAAAAAAAAACTTAATAGATTTTTAGTTTGAACGGACAACCCATACTGATATTTTTGATATACTGTGAGAAAAGTAAAAGGGTCATTTTTTGGTATTTTCAGAATAAATGTAAATCAATGATGTTTCAAAATATACTTGCTTCCCAGTATAGATTAAAATATATTCCAGATAATATGTTAAACTATATTAATCCCAGAAGATGCTAATTAATTACCTGAGATAGATGTGCTAATTAATCACATGAGATGAATTCTCCATTTCTCTCTTAAAATGAATAAGAGGAATTAGTAAAAGGAGAGAATGAAGAAATGCATGTGATTAGAGGCAACGGAGTGGAAAGAGCTCTAGGTCATATAGGGAGGAAAAAGGACAGAGAGGAAAGAAGCCTGGGTGGAGTCCTTACACCAGGGCCAATAATGCTATCAGTGAACTATCATGCCTACTCTATGGGCCTACTGTGCATGGGAATTTTATATGCATTTTCTAATTTTTTTTTTAAAGCTTTTATTTATTTATTCGACAGAGAGAGACAGCCAGCAAGAGAGGGAACACAAGCAGGGGGAGTGGGAGAGGAAAAAGCAGGCTCATAGCGGAGGAGACTGATGTGGGGCTCGATCCCATAACACCGGGATCACACCCTGAGCTGAAGGCAGATGCTCAACCGCTGTGCCACCCAGGCGCCCCACATTTTCTAATTTTTTAAACAATGTCAACAAATTAATGATTACCCATATTTTAGAAATGAGGACCGTGACATTCAGAGAGTTTAGCAACTTGTCCAAGGTCCCCCTTCCCCTGCCCACTAAGAGCAGACACATGCGTCAAGCCTAGATCGATGTGATCTCATAGATTATGGAACCTACTACATCATTCCTCAGCATTTCCCTGTCAAATGTTTCAGGTATGACTTTAGATTGGAGATTTTGGTAAGTGAATTCATATTTGTAGGAACTACCCAAAGTCTAAACTCATTACTGAAGCTAATTGAACGGCATCAATTTCCTCATCTTTTCTGATCTATAATCTTTGCTACCCTTTCTGGTCCAGAAAGAAAAGATTTCATTACTTTCGCCAAATGCTTCCTGCTATATACCATAAGCCAAGGCAATCTGTTGTGTATTTTACTGGTACCATTATACCAGGGCTACACCCAGAATGTTCAGAGCATTAGTCAAAATCTGATTTCCTGTATATGTTTTTATGGTTCAGAGAGTTTTAATTCTGTAAATTTCCTTTGGTTCATTATTATTGTTTCCAGTCCTCAGTAGATATTTTTCATCTTGTCTTTTAACTTCTTAAAATATGAGTGGTGGTTGTTTTAAAGTTGGTATATGAAAACTCTGTAATGGGGATCACCTGTGGGTCTGTTTCTCAAGTCCTTTTTTCTTCTGGATTTTGGTGACATCTTGTCACCTTGTTTGCCTGGTTACGAGGCACTGTATATGAAATTTGTCAAGAGACTCTGAATGCTGCTATATTCCTCCAGAGAGAATGTGCATATGCTTTTAGCAGGCAACTAGGTTAGGGGCACTAGGAACCCCTACACACCTTAGTCCATTTGGCAAATGGAGGTCATCTGATGTTGGGCTTTAGTTCCTCTGAGAACTGATCTATTTTCAGCTCACTGTTCTTTCCAGGGATAGCCTTTCTGGGTCCAAATCGACTGCTTGAGGTATTTACGAAGATCCCTCCTTCTTAGCAAACAATGACCTCCAATTTTTGATCTCCCACCTCCACGAATCTGTCTAAAGCTTTCTCAGATTACATCCTCTCAGCCACAGATTTCAGAATCAGCAATCACCTTCAGGGAAAAGTAGACCCAAATATCAGGTTCACCTCTATGGACTTTCATCCTCTATCAGATCTTGACCTCACAATTCTTCATGCCTTGCTGGTTCTACAACGATTTTAGATTTTTTGTTTTTGTATCACTCAGTCCAGCTTCTCCAGCTCCTCTTGGTGGGAAAGTAGGTCCGAAACAACCTAGTCTGTCATTCCTGGAAGTGGTTTTACCCGAACTGTATCGATTGTGGTTTTATTATTATTTATTGTCAATATAAAAATACAGTTTCCATTTAAAAAGTGAGGTATTTAGCTTCTCCTGAAAAAATAAAAGTTATAGCAAACTGACCCCAATTTCCTGCATGTTAGCAATCTCTTGATTGGAGTAAGGGCTGTCACCTTGAGACGGATCAAGCATGATTCAATTTCACAAGGCTTTCCAACATCCTAGTTTATTATACCAGTTACCTTTGTTCATTTCTGCTACTTGCCTGACACTTGTTTCTGTGACCCCTAGTTCCGGTGACTGTAAATTCACCACAGGGATCCAAAAAACCTAAATCAAGTTCTTTTCCCAAAAAATTCGCACCAAGCAGCAACAGATATTTTGCTTAGCCCCATTTACAGCCCTCAGAACTAAAGAAATTTCTGTCCACAGACTATGGTTGAGGTAAATCACACAACATCATTTTTATAATGTATTCTGTAACGTTCGCATCCATAAACATCCCTCTTACTCGCTAACTCACAAATTTTGATTATCTCAATCATGACCAAGCAATTCTAATCTATATCAATTGCTTAAAGACTTACAATTTCTTCTTTAATTGAGTCTCATTTCCTTGTTTCCTCAATTGAACTAATTAAATGTTTGTGCATGGAATTTTTACAAAAATTAATTTGGGTGATAGTGAACGTGCAGTTTAGGGGAAAAGGCCAACTTTCTCATACATTCTATCCATGGCTAGCAAATATTCATTCTGTCTCCTATCCATCAAATATATTTGAGCAGACACCCCCGTGCCAGGCACCGTGCTAAATGCTGAAGGTGCCAAGATGAATAAGACACAGACCCTGAACCAGAGAAGCTCACTGCAGTAGGAAGGCAGACACAGGAAACAATCTTTGCAACATTCCAGAGTGACTATAATGAAGTTACGAACAAAGAGCTATGGGAGTGACTAGGTATGTCTAAAGAGTAGGGGGAAAAAAAAAAGGTTTCTCAGAGGAAGTAGTATTTCAACGTGCCCTTAAAATGATGATTTAGGTGTTAGTCAGATAGAGCAGAGGAAGGAGGTCTTTATGGTTTCTTGTATAACCATCCTCCCCAAAGCTCCCTCTGGTTTCCCTGCCTCAAATTCTTTCCTCTAGCAATCTATTCTCTAGACTGGCCTTTCCAAAGCAGAATCGGAGCATTGGTTTCCCATCTTCTTCATGTTCAATTTACACCCCTCAGCTGACATCCAAGGCCTTTGTCATTTTGAGCCCTCTCCCATATATCCAGTCCTAACTCCCGCCATGTCTTCCAGGATGGCCATGAACACTCAAAAGACCATGCTACCTCATGCTTCCATGTCATCTGCATGAGTTTCCTCTGTCTCATCATGGCTTCCATCCTTTCTTCCACAGTACTCTAGGACTACCTCTATCAGCACCTGCCCACTGTGAGGTAAAGCCTGATTATCTTATCTGGGTTCACTTAAAAGACCTGGGGGTCTATGTAGTTCAGCCCAGTGCTTAGCACAAAGAGGTTCCCAATATCTGTTGGGGGTGAATGAATGAATCAAAGAAACATCATGATGCTTCCTGTAGCTACAGGTCAAGGGAGAATGGATAAATTGGAAGGAGATGAAATACACCAGGTACTATCTATATATGAAGATAAGTATTTCAATATTTTGACTTTAAAGAACCCCTATTATATTCTGATAATAAAGGAAAACACCAGATGACTGACAGAGACATAACAAACATAAATGGCTTGAAATAAAACATAATGATGGTTACATCCTTGAAGTCAAGGTTTCTCCAAGGCTTATATATCTGTGCTATTTATTTCTATATACTCTTCTTCGTTCCAGATCTCAATCACTATCCCTTAGGTCTAAGGTCTTTATAGCTCTAACTCTGGTCCTAATTTTCCTCAACAGTTGGAGTTTTAGATACAATTTGGTATCTTGGATTGGATCCTGGAAAAGGAAAAGCATATTACTGAAAAACCTGGTGAACTCCAAATGAAGTCTGTATTAATAGTAAAACAACAAGGTTAAGTTCTTAATCAGCACAAATGTACCATAGTTTTGTAAGATCTTAGCCCCTGGGGAAACTGAGTAAAGGGTGCACAAGGACCCTCTGGTCTATCTTTGCAACTTTTCCATACACCTAGAACTATTCCAAGTAAGAAGTTCATTTATTTAAAAAAAAAAAAAAAGTTGGTGTGGCAAGAATTATGTTCAGAGCATACAGAGAAATCAAATTCACTTGAAGATTGACCCATGATATAATCCTACAACCTGATCAGTCTTAGGCACCTGAAAAATGCAGGGTATTGATGGTTTCCTTTCTAAACATCCTTCTGTGCCTCTCTTTGCCTTCCAGACTGACTGGCTTTTAGATTTGCATTTGTGTTTTGGTTGGTTGGTTGGTTGGTTGGTTGGTTTTGTTGTTTGGGTTTTGCTTGTTTGTAGTTTTTATTTAAATTTCAGTTCGTTTATATACAGTGTGATATTAGTTTAAGGTGTACAATTTAGTGATTCAACACTTCCCTACATCACCCGGTGCTCATCACAGCAAGTGCCCTCCTTCATTCCCATCACCTACTGTATTTGTATTCCAGGGAAAATTCACATGTATCTTATTTTTTATACTTACTGTTTTCACCTAGAACTGATATTCCCAGGATCCCTCATTAAGCTAGAAATGTCACTGGGAAGTAATCCATACTCTTTTAATAATAACATTAAATAAAGAATAGCAAAAAATAAAAACATTTGCAGTAGAAATTCTTTGGTGGTGTATTTCTTTTTCTTTTTTCCTTTTTTCCTTCTTTTTTTGTACCAGTAATTCATGTTTCATGTTGTGAAAAATTCAGGAAGTAAAGACAAAAAAATTATTTTGTTTTAGTGGTTATAAATGAATACTTAATTTGATAAATAAGAGGGAAAGGAAACATTTGGTGCATTGTCATTATATGGCATTTAAGGTGACTGTGGAAACAGAATGAAATGTTAAATTATGTTATGATAAGCAGATGTTTCTAGGTAATGTCAGGTAAACAGTACACAACTTAACAGAGTGGGAAGCACGTTTTAACCAAGTTACTCCCGGGCTTTGCGCTTATACAAATACAATCTGCATAACTGAGGACCAAAAATTTTAAACACCCAGTGACCTGACCACTGGGATAATTAGCAAGATTAGCTGCCTAATCTAGATTGTAGAGAATCTAAGTCTAATGATAAAGTTAGTGAATGATTCATTCTTCCAAAGATCACAGGCCAGTAAAGGGGCTTCTTCTCCCCAAAGCCACCAAGAAGAAGCCGTCTCTCCAAGAATATGAGAAAATACCATGCTTAGAAATGTGATTCTGAAATCCACAGGCAAAAAGGATCAAATAGAGGAAGGACAAGAGGGAATGACTTAAATGGGAAGAATTGCAATTGATCCCTACAAAGCAGATGGACAAGTGAGGAGACCAGACCCATAACCCAGGGCTTCCGGGTGGCAGTCAGAGCTGTTTGCTGCCCGTAGTGGGGGACGTGTAAAAAATACACGTGGCCTTACGGACCACCTGGCAGACACCTGATGGGGCTAGTCAGAGCTGAAAGAAGGGTGACAGATAAAAGGTGTTCTAAATGACAGATCTCAGTGTCAACGTGGGTGGGCTGCAGAGGGTGCTCAGAGAGCTGTGGGCACACCTAGCATGTATCCTTTAATCGATAGTCACTCTCTGAGAGCTCATTCACTCATTTCATGTATCCTATTTACAAGGAAACCGTTGTAATGATGAATAAGAACAAGAGGGATTTTTTTTTTCTTAGAGATTAAAAAAAATCCTCCTACAATGACTCCTTCCAGTTGGAAAGTAGGCTCTTTGGATAGCTGCTCTTTGGATAACTCCATCAAAACACTGAAAACACCGAGAAAACGAAATTTCTCCTTGGAAGAAGTTGCTACATGGTACCCTTGCATACTACATTTAGAAGCAGGAGATATATATATATATTTTTTTATGCAAACGGATACGTTTCTGTCTGAATACATCAAATTAAAGAGTCTTCCTTTTTTCCTATGCTTGCTGTCCCAGGATACAAAGGATAAACCGGACAATGAGGTAGATAGGGCAGTTCCCATTCCTAATGGGTTTTTCCCTTGTGAGGTTTCTTCCAGCTTGTCCTACATTAACAGCGTTTGACCCGCCTAAGGTGTTCCCTGCCCTTTGAAGCTATTTCTTCCCTTGGCTTCCATATTTTCACTGGTCATTCTTCTCACTTTATTTTCTGCTTCTTCCTTATCTCCCCAACCTTTAAGCACTGAAGTGGTACAAAAACTTGATCCTTGGACCAAGAGTTCTTCACTAGCGACACTCTCTCCCTAGAAGATGGCATCCAGGCTTGTGGTTCACACACCCTTCACGCGGAGATGATCACTCCCAAAGGTATGTCACCAACACAAACACCTCTCTTGAACTCCAGACTTAGATACTCAGTTGCCTACTCGGCTTCACCATTTGGACGTTTAGCAGGCATTTCCATTTCATGGGGGCAGAACTAACCTCGTCTTGCCCCAACCCAGCTCCTCACATGGGGTTCTCCACCAATAAATGTCAACTTTGTCCTTCCACTTGGTAAGATCAAAAACTACAGAAGTCTTTCACTTCTCTTTCCTCTAACAACCCACATTCATTCCATAGGCCATAGTTTCAAAATATATCTAATTACTTCTCACCACCTCTGCTGGATCAACCGGGTCAAAGCCTGGATTATTAAAGTAGCCTCCTGCCCACCTCTGTCCTTTTGTTCTAGAGAATGGGGTCCACACAGCAGCCATAGGCTCTCCACTGACCATTGTTTAAAAACCAGCTTGAAGGCTTTGCTATTATCTTCAGGAAGGTCAAGCACGATGGCTCACAACCTAACTCTTTTTTGAAAACAACATCCCAAATGAACAAATAAATAATTAATCACAAGCTTAGAGTACTGGAGTTGCCCAGAACCTTAGGGATACAGCAGTTCTAGCCTCTCATTGCACTGACAGACAGGGAAACTGTAGGATGAGATAAACCTGACCCTGTCAGTGGTACAGCTAGGACTGAGGGTTAGGGTGTAGGTCTTACCACATCTCCAGAGCTGGGAAGCAAAGGCATGGGTTTTTCAGACTATCTTGCAGATTGTAAATCACACCCCCCCCCCTTAGCGGATTGTTTCCCTTTTTGCTGTACATATTTAATGTATAACAACTTGATGAGTTTGGTGATAAGTATATATCCATGAAACCATCATCACGATCTATGCCATAAACATATGTATCACCTCCAAAAGATTCCTCCTGCCCTCTTTTATTATTATTATTATTGCTGCTGCTGTTGTTGTTGTTGTTGTTACTGTGTGTGTGTGATAAGAATACTTAATGTAACATTTACCCTCTAAGTAAATTTTTAATTATATAATACAGTGTTTACTATAGGCACTATGCTTTACTACTATCTGTAAATCTCTAGAATTTATTCATCTTGCATAACTGAAACTTTGTGCCCTTTGATTCTACCTTCAATTAACTTATTAATTACAGAAGTCACATGGTTCCACTTTAGAAAAGGAACGTTGTTGTAGGTACCTTCGCTTTTAAAATAAATACTAGAGTTAATAATATGTTTTTCATGACTTCTAATTCTGTTAAATTTTTAGATCTTTTAGGGAGTGAGTTCATGCTGTTCTCACCAAACCCTGTGAAGCATTTTCATTGTCAGGAACAGGGCTCCACCCTCCCCTTTGCTGGCTACGATCAACAGTAATGCCAAAGCTGCCATGGTGGTTACTCTGCACTGGGAGTTCTCCTCCAAAGTGAAACTTGGCTGGGGAAATGCGACTCCTCCTTTCACTCCTAAGAGTCTATATTTGGAGAACCAGTTTACCCTGCTCATCTTGGTTTTTTTGTATTTATTTTTTGACGATTTCTCCCCCCTGGTTAATGCCTGGCTTAGTTCTAAATCTGAAAATGCAGCAGGCCCATGAATACGAGCATTGACATGACTGGTGTTCAGACTTCTGAAAATGAGTAGATAGGATATTGATATAGCTATAGATATAGATTATTAACCTCTTTGCCCCTGATTCACTTTTTTTTTCTTTTGCTCTTCTAAAGTTCTTAGTCTGCATTTACTCTGTTGATCGCAACTGCTAACGAATTTCACTCAGTCCTTCATTCTGGGATACCTCTGAGCACGGTGAGAACTATGTATGTGCATGTGAAGGCATCTCAGAGTGCCTAGGGCAGAATCACAGTTCAATGAATGGTGGCTACTATGCACTGTCACATCACTGACATCTGTCTCCACTTTATCCCCTCCCCAGTTCATTTCCATTCATTTCTGCACATCTAACTATCGAAAAATTCTGTCTTGAATTACCTACCTTTACCTACAGGCTTGAGGACATCTCAAATGTACAGTGTTCGTTTTTTTGAAAAATTTATTATTATACTCACTGTTGGCTAGACCAGTTATTTTTCAAAATGTGGTCCTTGAATCACCACATTTGAATCACCTGAAGCAGGATGGGGTAGGGGGTGGTTCTTGGATATCTATTTAAAGCAAAGATGACCATTCTGCACACCAGCATTTGGGAACCAGCGTTACTCTTTCAATCCCTACTGTTTCATCGAAGCCATCACTTCTGCCAGTGATTTTTAAGATAGTGAAAGAGAGATTGATCTTACCCCATTCTTAAAGTAACTCATATTTGTAGAGT
This sequence comes from Ursus arctos, assembly GCF_023065955.2. Lineage (NCBI taxonomy): Eukaryota > Metazoa > Chordata > Mammalia > Carnivora > Ursidae > Ursus > Ursus arctos. The sequence continues at coordinate 22,672,172 of NW_026622997.1, forward strand.
ATAATTCTCTAGAACTTACTGATCGGAATAAGGCCCATATTATGATTGTAAAGATTTAAATCTCCAGAGGAAAAAGAAGGACCTAGTACAAATTGGTAGGCATTGAACGAATGATAATACCATGGACTCAAGCCTCCTCAGGTTTAAGTACCATTGGTATTTGAAGAGCTGAGAGAGTGAATGCGTGCACCGCCCTAAATTGTGAACTGCAACTGACATAGTTTATAGGGAAACTGGCCATTTATTTCCCTGCTTTAATTAGAAGACGAGTCCAACGATATGCTATTGTAGATGAGGTGAGTCGTTGCTAATCCTTTCCTACTATATAGCCACTCTACTTCCTGAAGAAAAAAAAAAGGCAATAAAAATGTGGAAGATAACCAGCATTTATCTGTGCAATAGGACTATGGAGTAATGAGACTAGTTTTCTTGGATGACTTATGGAAATCAGAACTGATACTAAAGGCTCATACTCTGTATTTCAAAAATACAGCCACTACATGAATATAAATGTCTTCCAAGTTATAGATGAGACTCTTGTGCTGATGGAAACGTACAAGGCATGCACAGAGCAAACAGGGTGCTTTAAAGTAAGTGCTGCATCTCTTCCAAGATAAAATATTTCTATTATTGACATAGGCCACGTACCTTCATCACCAAGGTACCTGTTTATCTCTTTGCTGCCTCTACTAAAGTGGGATTAGGCATTTGAAAGTGAAGACCAGTGAAGCGTTTTACTAAAACTACAATCGCAAATCTAACTGGAGATTGCAAATTAAGAAGGAACAGCATGCACAGTGATAGAAGAATGTCATGGAATCATAGAAATTTACATTTGGAAGGGACCTAGATCATTTCCACTCCAACCTTCCACCCAGATCATTATATTCTGCTTTAAGGATCTGAAAACAGGAAAAATTCTATGTGTTTATCGAGTAAATATTGGTATCACATTCTAACAACTCTCATGAAAATAGCTCCCTCATTCAAAATACCATCTCTAATATGTTTTGCCTCCATGTATTTATTTTCCTAAATGTCAGACCTGGATTCTTGCCCCACCCCTCATATTTTCTTTCCCATGTGATCTCTGAAAAGTTTGATCTGAGGTATTTATTTGCTCTGTTAGCATCCAGATACTTTCCAATCACTAATCCAAATTCTTCTGCTGACTATAAAGTAGCTTTTGGTTAGCATGTTACAGTCATTGGTAGAAATATAAAAATTAAAAGTGCAAGAGGAAAAGCCATATCGATTTAGATGTGGGATTTTTATTCATGACAAGGGAATGGGAACTAACGGGGAGACCTTAGGCCAGTTTCCCTCGTCTGCCATATACGATCCCACTAGCAAGCTGATGATCTATTTAGAGATGGTCTTTGACGCTGCCTCTCACACCTGTTCCACCTGCCTACTCACCTCTAAAATCTGCAATTGTCTGAAAATTCAGTGACAAGAACTGAAGAGATAAAGCTGTGGCCAACACTTCCCATTTTTCGAAACAAGTCTAAGTTTGATTCGGACCTAAAACCAATAACACTCCATTTTTTTTAGATTACCCAAGGCAGAAGGAAGGAAGAGATCCCTTGTTACACCTGCTGTAAAGACTTAGCACCACCATTTCAGTAAAATGATAACCACTCTTCCTCAGTGAAGCAGGACAGATCTAAAGATGCATCAGGAACCCGGTAGCTCAGCAAATACCCTACGGCAGGATGAAAAAGACTGCTCGGTTTTGGCTATTTCTTGTCCTTTCAGAAATTAAGTAACAGATTTCTGACCACCCAGATTATAAAACTGCTGTCTCATCAACACGTTAAACATTAATCATATTACAATTGAGACAATAAGGAATCATCCTTATACTAAAGATATTTCTATTCCAAAACAAATTTGGCCAAAATAAATAATTATATTGGTGACATTGTGATAATAGGCATTTCTAAACTCCTTTTGTTGAAGGAGACCTTTATACCTACTTGACTAACATCGTTCTGTGCTTGATTGCTAATAAAATGAATGAATACCAGAATCTCCAAAAAGAAACTTGATAAAAATGGTCTTCTCTACTTACTTATTCCTTGTTTACATTTTAACCAATAGGACAGGCAGTTTATCATTTGCTACCAGATTACAGTATGGTGGTGACTACAGACTTCAAAAGAAAACTGGTTTGACGTCCAGGAATAAAAGGGCTTGGGTCAATGTGGGTGAATATGATGATTAGCTGGTGTGTAGAAGGGACATAAACTTCACTGTCAAAATTATTTGCAACTGCATTTAAGATCAGGTTGTAGAAGATGATGGAGCAAGAAAATGAAGAGTTAAAAGAAAGGAATGAGAGGCTTAGCCTAGAAATGAACCCTGAGCAGAGAGAGAACCAACAGCAGCAGAAGTACTGACGTGAGCCGATTCATGGTACACGTAACAGTTCCAGGGCTCACTCATGCAGCCCACATGCTCTGCTTTCTATCCCATGACGTCTCCTTCCCACTATTTCCCTCCCTTGAGAAATCTCCAGCAAATTTATAATTTATAGTCTCAGCAGCTTTCCTAGAGCTTTTTTTGTTAGGTAGACCAGAACCTTCTTGGGATGTCAGCTGACCCAGGGGATCCACCATGACTTGGCTCCAATGCTTCCTCTTCTCATTTCAACAAGCCAGCCACTCTCTGAATTCATGGGAAATCTGTAGGTCACCTCTGAACAGCTCTTCATTAGGATGTCATCCTGGGAGATGGTGCCAAGCCACCCAAGTAGACACGTGGGCACTTCCCGTGTGAACAAATTTCCCTACCGATCCATAAAAAGGAGCAAGAGGAAGCACTGGCCTTGCCGTAAGGTGCTCTGGGTAGTCGAAGATCCATCCCAGCACAGCGTGAAGAGAACTGCCCTGTAACATGCCAACAAATGCAAACCGCCGGGTAATACTGAGTTAAAAGAAGTGCATCAGACGTGAGGAGAATACACAGCCAAAAGCTGGAAACAATAAAAATATTTATAATAGTTTGTTAAATAAGTTATGGCATGTCCACATAAGAGACTACCATGCAACCATAAAAATATCAACAAAGACAAGTAAGTATTGATAGGAAAATATATCCATGCCATATAAAGAGAAAATTTGATTTCCAAGAAGTACGCACTGCACATCGAAAGCCTTTGCTCAAGAAATAATATCTATGTTCATGGGGAAATATGCACAACAAAATATTAATAGTGGTTATTTCTAGGTGTGGGTTATTTTCATCTTCACGTTTTTCTGTGGCTTCTTAATTACCTTGCAATTTTTATAGCCTTCATTATAAAATGGAAAGTTAATAAAGTGACTTGTAAGTAATTATAGCAAGGGAATTCATGATCGATAGCTTCGTACATGCAGAAGCCATGGTTTTTGAAGGAACTGGTGGCCACAGACTGGGAGAAAAGAAAGTGAAAAATGGTTTCGAAGGGAAGAGTACGATGAGATGAGGAAGAAAAGTACTAGTCAAATGTAAAGCAACGAAGGTCGAGTAGTTTGGACTGAGGCAGGAAAAATGACATGGGAGACCCTTGCTTTTCACTCCTCTAAGCTTCTGCTCCTACCACTGCCAATACCTGGAAAGCCTTCACCACTGAAGAAGTCATCTTTCAGGACTGAGCTCGAGTCACTCTTCTTCTTCAAGCTTCCTTTGACCCAGGCTTTGGTTTTTGCCTCCACGGTGGCCATCCATGCCTGTACTATGGCACAGAACGTGTTGTATTTCCTTAATGAATTTTTAATCTCTGTAAGCCATCATCTCAACAGCAAGCTCCATGTGGGCAAGAGACTTAACTTTTCTTGAACACGGTCTTGTCATGTAACAAATGGACAATACATGTTTTGTAGGCTTGACTCGAGTTGACTTGAATTGAAACCGTTTTGGAGAAGGATCAGTTGACAGAGAACCTTAAAAATAAGGCTGAAGAGCCGCTTTTATATTATTCATAATATAGAAATTTTAAGCATATATCTCTTTGGGGTGTTAGGATGCTTTTCCTAGAAGTTGGACAAAAAGAAAGCATATGAGTCTTTCAACTGTGTTCAGCAGAGATCAAGAGTCAGCGGCTCTGGGAAGACTGTTGATGGACAATGTGGGAAGGTGCCAAACTTGCCCACTTAATAATCTGCTAAAGGGCAAACTCATTTTATGTAGTACAAGATGTAGATTCCTGATAAAGACAGCACAGTGGGTTGATGACCAATGTAAAGGCATTTTTAACAAGTTACTTGGATAGCCTAAAACTCCAACCAAATTATTTTCCAAAGCCTCAAAGACAATATATGTAGCATGTTTACAATGTCACAGGAATTGTCTTAATTTTCCTGATGATACGTATCTTGCCCATTTTTTATAACATAATGTGAACAAAAAGTATCATACATGGATGTTGACCTAATGAACAAGATGTTTTTAACATGGTAAATAGGGTTCCCTCAGACCAAGTAGTATTATCTAATGTTTTATCAAATTTTTAGATTATTCTGTCAAACAGACTTTTAAGAAAATATGTTTCATTCCAGCTTTTAGTCTTTAAAGCTTATAAATATCATTTAATTCTATTCAAGGGAAAGTAGTTCTAACTATAATCCCTCCCAAAGGGATGGTTTTGTTTGAACTGGACAATTTTCACATACAATCACCAATGTCGATAAAGTTCAGAGTTAACTCAGTTCCCTTCCCCTTTAATTCTGCATCTTGAATTCCTTTAGTGTTTTGTTGCACATGTTTCGCTAGTAGAAAAAGGTACGAGTTTAATTATTTCACATACAAGTGGGTTTTCATGCTGTTCATCTCCTTTCCAGAGCCATCTTGCCCTGTAGGAACACAATTCACGGACATCATGAGCCATCCAACAACAATGACAACGGTATGGGATCTGCAAACAATGTCTCAAAAATTCCTCCTCAGGGAAAAAATTGCAACTGTTTCTTGAACATTGTCTCCATTCTTAGGAACCATGACCTAGATACCAACAAAAGGGGAAAGCTCCTCAGCAAAGCAGATCTACTGTGTGACCGACGGACGTCCAGCATTCAGATCCAAGATGCGAAGCAAATTACTGTTTAGTTAGCATCTTTCCTTTAAGTGGTTAAATTACATCTCATTGTGCCTTTTCTGTACTGGGGGGATTATTCTGCATTCACCGTAAAAGAAAGGGAAATGTAGCTGAAACCCTTCATCCGTGGAAGGCTAGCACCAGTTTGTGTTGTGCTATGAACAGATCTTAGCAGTGACCTCATGAGTGGTATTGCCTGCTCAAAGAAAGGATGCAGCAGACGGATACAAATCAGTAATTATTAGGATGAAAGTTTTTGTAGATTTTATTTTAGAGAGAGAGCAAACGCTCAAGCAGTGAGAGGAGCAGAGAGGCAGAGGGAGAGGGAGAATCTCAAGCAGACTCCCTGCTGAGCGTGGAGTCGGAGGCGGGGCTAGATCTCCTGATCCTGGAGATCATGACCTCAGCCGAAATCGAGAGTCAGATGCTTAACTGACTGAGCCACCCAGGTGCCCCTATTAGGATGAATTTTAAATAATACGCACATACACGCATACATTCTTGTCTTGAATTTCTCTTCTAAAGGAATGATGAGCTAAAGCAAGAGCTTGTTTCCTTTGACATCTTTATAACCATTTTACCTATTACAAGCCCCTTTCAGTAATGGTGCAGACGTCAGTGGACGTTGAGTATCTTTTACACACAAATCTACTGCCTCCTACTGTTTACTTACTGCCCTTCTCCTGGGACGTTCAATGAAGCTGATCCTCACTCCATCCTTATAAACCCCTCCTCTTGCCAGATGAAGTTGAGGCTACAGACTGAGCCATAGGATTTTAGAGGCAAAACTAGGAGACCAGCTGGGATTCTTTGCTCCCTGTTCTGGAAGTGAATGCATTTAATCCTGTTTATTTTCTTGAGACAGAAAGGGTGAAGAGGAGAAATGGAAAGCCATCCTGAATGTAGAATGATGGAGCTTTTCATCTTCCCCATCCAGCGTGTGTGTGTGCCCCAGGGCAGCTGCTAATGTGGGGCACCTGAGGCTGCAGAGGCTATAGCTGGGGTGAAGCACAGAGATGGGAGTCCAGAGCATGGCTTTCATTCCACACAAGGGAAGAGTATGTCCAATAAATAGGTTGAGTCCTCCTCCAAGTCTCAAGTCCATGTCACATTAGAACAACACAAAACAAGGGCGAGTGGATGTGGTTTTAGCAAAGTCCATTTCCAACAGGTGATTGACTATGTTAATGGATCCCCATGACAGCTGAAATATTCAAGCAGACATGTCTCATGCCTCCTTTGGAGGGATCTCACCAGCATTCAGCTAATGCTATAATCCCTGACTGACAGCACTATGATACAGAGTTTAAGAAAGAGAGAGAGAGAGAGAGATGATAACATACCCATCGACAGAAGTTAAAGGACAAACTGGTGGATTCGTGGAAGAAGTTCTTCTGAGATCCAAATATTAATTTTAAAAATTAATAATTTTTAAAAGTTTTATGAAGATATAATTGCCATTCCATATAAAATGATATACTATATATCTCTATATATAGATATATATGTATTGCATATTGCAATATTGACACATTTTGTGCTGCAACTTGACACATTTTGACATCACCATCACCACAATCCAGACAGTAAATGTACCCATCATCCTGTGTCCCTTCATGGCCCTTGGATATATTATTTTACTTCTCTTGGATAGACGCCTAGCAGTAGAATTATGGTATGTTATGTGCTGTGCATATGTTTATATTTGAAAAAACTGCCAAACTGTTTCCCAAAGCAGTTTTTCTCATTTTACATTCCCACCAGCAGTGTGGAGAGCCCCAGGTGTTATGCACCTCACCAATATTTAGTGTGGTTAGTCTTTTTAATTTTAGTTGTGACAGGTGTGTAGTGATATCTCATAGTAGCTTTGAGGCGTACCCCAAATGACGAGTGAGATTGAGCATCTTTTCCTGTGCTCATTTGTCACTTGTATATCTTATTTAGGGGACTGTCTGGTGCAGTCTTTTGTCCACATTTTAATTGGGTTGTTTGTTCTCTTATTATTGAGCTTAAGAGATCTTTATACGTTCTTGGTAGATGCTCTTGATATATTTTGGATACAAGCCCTTTTTTTGAAGACGTTCACAAACTGATTTTAGCATTCATATGCAATTGCAACATATATCCAGAATAGCTGAACAACTTTGAAATTAAGAACAAGAAAGGTGCAGGACAGGTCAATCAACACTACCTGATTTCAAGACTTACTATAAAGCTATCGTAATCAAGAGAATATGGTGTAAAAACAGACAAATAGACCCATGAAACAAAATTCAGAGGGCAGAAATAGAACCATACATATACACACAACCAATTTTTGATAAAGGTGCAAAGCCAGTCCAATGGGAAAAGGATAGTATTTTCAACAGAGGGTGATGGAACTATCAGACGCTCATATGAAAAAATAAAAACGTCAATTCATATCTTGAACCACATACAAAAATAACCACAAAACGGATCATAGACCTAAACCTAAAACCTAAAACCAGCACTAGCTACATAATTTGTGGGTCCAGTGCAAAATGAAAACACGGGCCCCCTTGTTCAAAAATTACTAAGAATTTCAAGATGGTAACATCAGAGCATTAAACCAAGTGCAAGACCTTTCTAAGCCCGGGACCCTATGTGGCTGTGTAAGTTGTGTGCTTTTGAAACCAACCCTGCCTAAGAATTATAAAACGTCTAGAAGAAAACACAGGAGAAAACCTTCGTTATCTTGGGTTATGCAAAGATTTCTTAGATATGATATCAAAAGCATGCTGTGTTAAAGAACAAATTGATAAAATGAACATCATCAAAATTAAAAACTTGTGCTCTCATAGATGGTTAAGTGAATGAAAAGACAAGCCACAGACTGAGAAATAGTATTTGCCAAAAATAATAATAAAGTTTAACACTCATTAAGTGCCAGATACTGTTCTAAGAATCTTATACAAGTTTAAATATATATATGAACACATTTTAAAGCAGATACAATTTTTATCCTCATTTCATATAAGAAACACACAGGAATTTAAAAATCCAGCTTAATGATATAAAATGACTAAACCAAGGAGCCAAAACTGGAGCCCAAGTGTTCTGACTTTTAAGCCCACATTCTTGGGGCGCCTGGGTGGCTCAGTTGGTTGGACAACTGCCTTCGGCTCCGATCATGATCCCGGAGCCCTAGGATCAGAATTGAGCCCTGGGATCAAGCCCCTGCATTAGGCTCCCTGCTCAGTGGAGAGTCTGCTTCTCCCTCTGCCCCTCACCCTGCTCATGTGCGCTCTCTCTCTCTCTCTCGTTCTCCCTCTCTCTCTCAAATAAATAAATAGAATCTTTAAAACAAAAAAAGTCCACATTCTTTACGTCTCCTAAGGTAAAAACAAATGACACCTCTTTCTTCTCCACATCAGCTCCTTCTTATTTCAACAGACTACCCTTCAAAACTCTGGAAGTAGGCATTTTTGCTGGCCACATTTGCTCGGCTATGTTCAATATAGAATGTCCCCTTCTTATACGGCTTTCCCAAGACTGGGCAAATCAAAAGGTTATCAGTGCTTCCGGGACTGGTATCAGCAATCCAAGGGTAGCACAAGTAAGTCTGTAACAGTCAGTGCCAGATAAAGCAGCCTTGAGCATGAACTGCCACATTGCCCAATGTACTTTTTTGGAGCAAGGGACGCTCCTGCCGCAGAGTACATACAGGTTCCTCGTGCCTGGAAAGAATGCATGTGCCCCCTTCCAGTGACCATTTGCATCTAGAGAGGCACCAAGGCATGGGAACGCTCCTGTTTATCTGTGTCTCTGAGCCCACCCACTGCTTCCCTGCAAGCCATGGGGAAAGAAGTATCAAGTCCTAAAAAGGCGTTTGGACTGAATAGCACAATATGCTTGGATACCCTTGCTTCGTGTAAACACAGGGTGATTGTGAATTCTAAGAGCCTGGGTGTTGCAGTTCAGCGAGGCTCCCATTAGCGCCTAGATGCATCCCAAGAAAGGGCTACAGAACCCTTTGTGTGCAGGAAGGGTGTGCACATGACTTTGGTCACCAGGGCTCCCTAGCAATTTTCCTCTGACTATTTCATCCCAGGGTCCCTCTGAGGAACATTTTGGGAGCCTCTTGCACTTTCTTGGGAAAGGGTTTTTGGCTAGCCCATCTTATTTTTACAAGCCCTGGTGAAGCATTTTGATGTAAAAGGAAGAGTCATGGGAAACTAAGTTTCCTTCTCCGGCACGCGGTAGAAATAATGTAGCTTGCAAGGTTTTCCCAAAAGCTAGTAATTGCTGAGTAAACCCTGGTTTGAAGGATCAGTGACGGGAGTCTTTTGTGATTTCAGCTTTGACGTCATGCAAGTGACTGTGTCTAAGAATCAAAAACATGCATTGCTTAGCTCTCAGGTTTCGGAGCCCAAAAAGCACCGGGTTCGATACTTTATTTCCATTGTATAACGTTTTCCTAGCCTTTAATTGATCAATGTCTTTCCAACCTTCAAAATGAGGAATATAATAACTGCTTCTGCCTATTCTCCTGGCAGGATTTGGGGGATCACATTTGTCCTGAGTGTTCTTGATCACGTGTCCACGGTACATTCCTTTGAACTTAGGCTCCACAGTAACCCAGCTATTCTGACTTTGAGCCAGTCACACAGAGCAACTCCAACAAAACCTGAAACTCTGGCATTTGGCACTTGTCACACCCAGGGTACGGCTCTCTGAGATTTAGCAAAGTTCAACAAGATGGATAGGTTTATTTCTTTGTGTCACGTATTTAAAACTTACATTTCAAATTTAATCAACTCAGGATCTGTAAAGTTTTGAAATTAGTGTGCCCCCAGTATATTAGCATAGTTCAATTTTGCCGGAGAAAAATCTTAGGTTTCAAATGTTGGAGCAGCTTTTAAACTCTAACAAAGAAAAAAAAAAATCAATGAAACAGAAACATCTGTACATATCTCCACTTACTATTATCATCTGTGATGATATGATAAGCTCCACGATAGTAGCTTAATGCCCTCGAGTGCTCTTTGGCCCCGTTCTCTCTAAAATGAAAATATCCTCTGTGTTTATCTATTCTAATTTAAAAATATATAAAACTACGCTTGTTTTTAGAAGATAGTCTTCTTTGAGGTTTTACAATTCTCCTGTTCTTGATAGGGGTGTATGCAGACCATCTAAGTATGCACGTTAAGGAAGTGAGAATGTCCCTCGTTTCCAAACAATTAGTAGAGGCAGTAATGTGTTTTAGGAGAGAGGAGGGTTGTGGCATCTTCCTGTGAAACCAGCATTCAATAGTTACTCCTCATTTCATCAGGAAAAAAGAATGTGCTCTGGGGAACTAGTAATGCAATAGTTATAAAATACCCACGTGGCCAAACAAAGTACCTACCTGCCTGATGCACGTACTTCAGTTCTAGGCGGGGAGGGAGAGCTTCCTTGCAGAGAGTATCAGGAAGAGGTGAGGTCCATCTCTCTCTCTCTTAATGATCTATAAAAATGAAGGCACCAATCTATATCATGCACACAAATGGAAATTCCTGAGTTAACTCATCTCCTAGCTTGTCTAAAGGTGGGAGGTTTGCAGGGTGAAGGCACTCAAAATTCATATCCTCAATGACCAGAGAGTCTTTATGCTCATTTCTCAACCAAAGGGCTCAATTTTTCCTTGAGGAGTACACACAAGGTCCTATCAAAGTTCATTGTGCAATTTCGTTTGAACCCTTGTAGGACAGCTTTTCTTTTAGAAACCACAGAAACGTCGTTAATGAACAGACTTTTCTGCAGGGTGTGGCCCAAGCAGGACTCTGGGAACTGGAAGTGTGAATTTTAATGCTTTGCTGCAAAACGAGACTCTGAACATTCTTAGCATTTTATTTAAAGCGGGGTACGCTAACACGTGAGGCGGTGCGTTAATGGCCTACATTAAGTTACAGGTATGAATTTTACATAAAACGGATTAATATTATATGTCATGGTGGAATTTTAAATACTCCGTGCCCATGCATTTTTAATATTTACGTGCCCTCATTAAGTGCTTTGAGGCAACTGCATTTCTTGAGCCCACTTGCGCATCTAGATGGGTAAAAGAAAAACCCTACGACGTTTTTGATTTGTAAGTCCCTTCACCAAATATCTGCGTTCGGCACTCTTTTCCTTTTTTTTTTTTTTTCCTAAGCTTTAACCTTTTTAAAAAAGAAAACGGAACGGCTGCACATTCCATTCCATCATTATGATTTCGGCGATTGTGAAAAGGCGAATAATGAAACGGGGAGGGAAAATACAGAAGAGAACGAACGTGCCTTCCTGAGCAGCGTCCTTCTTAAGGCACTGGAATCCCAGGGCTGGAGTGACCGGTGGCGGAGGGTCCCTGGTCGCCGCGCTGGGATCCTCGAGCAGGGCCCAGCGCTCCCTCAGCAGCCTAAGCGGGGGGGAGAGTGGATTCCAGCCGCACATTCCCGCAGTTCTTCACAGGAACTTCTCCCTCTCTTTTCCCCTCCCTAGGGCACACACCAGCCTGGCCCGACTCCCACTCAGCTCTCTTTTCTCAGAACCCCGACCCACAGCGTTGACGGAATGGAGTGTCCTTCCCATTGGCCCGAGCGTCATTCCCTGAGGTGGCACCGTCCGCCCGATTGGCTGGCCACTCCCGACCCCCCGCCCACCCGTCCGCTCGGGTTGCCCGGCTCCCCGCCCCCCAGCGCCGCCCGGAGCCTCCGCCCTCGCCGCCTCCCTCCGCGCACCCGCCCGCGCGCCCAGCCCGGCTCCGCTCGGCTCTCGCGGCGACCCCGCCAGCGTGCTGGCCCCGCCCCCGGGGCGCGCGGCTCTATAAATACAGCTGCGCGGCTGGCGGGGCGAGAGCGTAGGGGAGGCGCGCCTGTGAGTGGGTCTGGCTGTGGGGAAACCTGCCGGTAGGGGAGCGCGGCGGCGGCGGCCGGGCTGTAGTCGGAGCTCCGAAGGGAGTGACGAGGGAACGCGGTGGGCTGCTTTCCTTCCGGTGCTCTTGATTTTTCTTGCCTTTTGGTCCCGGCCGAGTGTCGCCCACTGAGCAGAGATCCCCTCGCAAAACCCGGAGCGACCCTGCCGTCAATTCCTGGGCGCGGGATCCCCGGGAGCTTCGCGGTGCCCCGAGCGCGGACCGAGCGCGCCGGGCGCGAAGGCAAGGGGAGCGGAGCCGGCCGCGGGCGGGGGCCCGGAGCTTGCCTTCCTCCCTCGCTCGCCCCAGCGGGTCCGCTCGCGCAGGGCGCAGGGCGCGCGCGATGAAGGCGGTGAGCCCGGTGCGCCCCTCGGGCCGCAAGGCGCCGTCGGGCTGCGGCGGTGGGGAGCTGGCTCTGCGCTGCCTGGCTGAGCACGGCCACAGCCTGGGTGGCTCGGCGGCCGCGGCGGCCGCGGCGGCGGCAGCGCGCTGCAAGGCGGCGGAGGCGGCGGCCGACGAGCCGGCGCTGTGCCTGCAGTGCGATATGAACGACTGCTACAGCCGCCTGCGGAGGCTGGTGCCCACCATCCCGCCCAACAAGAAAGTCAGCAAAGTGGAGATCCTGCAGCACGTTATCGACTACATCCTGGACCTGCAGCTGGCGCTGGAGACGCACCCGGCTCTGCTGAGGCAGCCGCCGCCGCCGGCGCCACCGCACCACCCAGCCGGGACCTGTCCGGCAGCGCCGCCGCGGACCCCGCTCACGGCACTCAACACCGACCCGGTGAGAGGCCAGATGCCGGCCCGGGGCGGACGCCGCGGGGGGCCGGGAGGGCGGTGGCGGGGTGGCCGGACGCCACCGGGCAGGGGTGGCGGGGGAGTGACAGCACCCCCTCCTTCTCCGGGCGCCCGGGGCCACCAGCGGCAGGCTCCGCGCGGCGAGCGCAGGTCCCAGTGAACGCGCGGGGCGGGACTGGGGCTCTGCGCATCCTGGGTTGTCTAGTCCAGCCTGCGCCTGGGGTGGGGTTGGGGGAGTCCCCCAGGGCTGCAGACTGGGGTAAGAGTGCCGGCGCGCCTGCCTGGTTTCCGAGAACGAATCCAGGACCGTGCCGAGTGCGACGTTTGTGCCTGCTAACCTTTGCCTTGGTGTTCCGTTGCTGTTCCAGGCCGGCGCGGTGAACAAGCAGGGCGACAGCATTCTGTGCCGCTGAGCCGCTCTGTCCAGGTGAGCGCGCGTTTCCCTTCTCCAGTGGCGGGTCACCAGAGACGCCCGTCCCCAGGGGCTTCCGGTGCCAGGCACCGCAGTGTTCTGTGCCCCTAAGCATTTCTGAGGGCAGATCCCAATGAGATGGACACCCCCTTTCCGTGCCATCCTACTTCGCTTTAGTAACTGGGGGTTCACTCTAAATGGAGACGGGTCAGCAGCTCCTGTCCCCGTCGTCCCCGCCACGCCACCCCCGTGCCTTTCCCATGACCAGCGGGCTCTGCCTTCCTCCCCACCGAGGGAGGGCACCCTCGTGGGCGTATAAACCGCCCGATGTGCAACCCTCCCACCCCCCGCGCCGTCTGACACCCACAAAGTGGGATTCGGGCAGGGCCTGGGAGTGGATCCCCAATCCGGGCTTCCCGGGAGCCAGCAGCTGCCTGCTGGTCGCCTGGCCGGCCGCGGGCTGCGGGTGTTGTCTGACCTGGTGGTTTGTTTTGGGTTGTTGATCAAGCATGTCTTGAGTTTGGTCGGTGGCGCCAGTTAGTCTACAGCGGGAAGGTTCACACACCCCCTCTATTCATTCCTCTTCCACAGGTGTGCGGCCGCCTGAGCCTGAGCCAGGAGCACTAGAAAGGGAGGGGGAAAGAGCAGAAGTTAGAGAAAAAGCCACCCGAGGAAAGGAGGAAAAAAAAAAATCAGCAAATTCTAGAAACGTTTCATTCGTCATTCCAAGAGAGAGAGAGAGGGGGGAAAGAAAAATACAACTTTCATCCTTTTTTTTTTTTTGCACGTTCATAAACATTCTGCATATGTATTCTCTTTTGTCTCTTCATTTATAATCGCTGTGAAATGTACATTTCTGTGTTTTTGGAGGTGCAGTTAAACTTTTAAGCTTAAGTGTGACAGGACTGATAAATAGAAGATCCAGAGTAAATCAACTTTAGAAGCCTACTTTGTGACCAAGGAGCTCAATTTTTGTTTTGAAGCTTTACTAATATAAAAGAGCATTGTAGATATTTTTTTTTGACATCTATTGTTTAAAATAGATGATTATAACGGGGCAGGGAACTTTCTTTTCCCTGCAAGAATGTTACATATTGTATAGATAACTGAGTGACATTTCATACCATGTATATATAGAGATGTTCTATAAGTGTGAGAAAGTATATGCTTTAATAGACTACTGTAATTATAAGATATTTTTAATTAAATATTTTTTGTAAATATTATGTGTGTGTTTTTTTTAATCTATGGGAATATTTCTTTTGGAAAATTATTTTTCAGCTCCATTGCAGAGCTCTTGATATCTTGAATGTCTTTTCTGTTTGGCCTAGCTTTTAATTTGTTTTTGTTTTATCCAGTGTCGTGTAGACTCGGAAGTAATAGTTATAGCTCGTGGTCCTGCATGACTGCATGAGATGTTTAATCACAAAATAAACTTGTTCTGAGTCCATTCAAATGTGTTTTCTTTAACCTAGATTGAAATCTTTGTATTTGAAGCATACATGTTGGAAATACACTTTATCAGTTTTTAAGTACAAGGTTCGATAGTGTAATATATAAAGAGTAAGTGTTTGCTTTTTTGTTTTTTAACTGAGGTCAAGATGGATTCTGAATGGTTTTGCATATGGGATGGGGAAATGCTTGGATCCTTAAGGAGTTTATGAAATCTACTGTTTTATCAAAGTGAAAAAAATGCTTATCATTCTTCATTTTACACTAAAGCTTAGTGTCACTACGTTTCATGTCTGTACAGATGATTTAAATCATAGAAATGACAAATGTTCTCTGCTTGCTACCAAAGGACAAACTCTCAGAAATGAACACTTTCTGCTTTCCTTCCTCCAAAGAATATTAATAGGCAACAGTGGGAGAAAAAAAACAAGGCATAATGGCAAATCCTTCAAGCAGGGATAAAAGTCGATCTTCAAACATTAACTTAAGTAGACCAAAAATTCTGATGACCGCATCTAGATTATTTTTTTATAAAAATGATTTTCACTATAGCTATGTTAGTTACTGCTAAACTACTGTCCGATCTCTTGTGATGTGTAACTTTTACATGTGAATATTAAAGTAGATTTATCTGTCTTGTACTGTGATTTCTGGTCTCGTTTCTTCCAAAACCCTTATTTTTTAAGATTTTCTTTTCTCTTTAACGAAGTCACTGTTTTCTAGGTTGATAGGACCATCAGGGCCTGTGAACATTATGCATTTAATGCGATCAGTACTTTGCACACCAGTTAGATGGAATTTTTAGAGTGAGAGAATTAAGTAGGATTTAATTGGGTGCTTTGTAAATAGTTAGTCAACTGTGTGTGTAACGTGGTCTGTTTGATTTTTAAAAGGAAAGGATTTGTTTCAGATTATACAAGAATAAAAGTATTATAGGCCCAAGGGACTTTTTATGAGGTCAAAGTCAAATATTTATATAAATATGAAATCTCGTGGTCCCTAGTAGTCTGTTTAAGTGGCAACTATGAACCTAACAAAGTTAATGCTAGTAGGTTCAAATAAATTGAAAGGCTTAGAAATCTGTCCTATCCCCAGCATGTTATCCCCCCAGCTTTGACATTTCACCGGTCTTTGGTATTTTTAGAATTTGATATATTTGATGTTGAGCCTTATAAAGTCAAAGGACTGCTTGTTTAGATGAGGTTTATTTTTATTTTTTATATTATTCATTCTCGTCACCCATCAAGAGAAAAACAGAAAAACATTGCTGGAATTCCAAATCTGAAGACTTCGAACGATAGCGTTCTTTGTTATTAAATAAAGGGGACAATTCCTTCTTTTTCCTTGGCAGTTTAATTTCAGTAGGAAGCAAGTCACATGTTTACTGTTGGTTGGACTTAGGCATCCTCCAGGCCTGACTGCCGAATCCTACCTAAGCTGTTAGGTACAGTTTAAATTTATAGTGGGAGATAACGAACCTTAAAACAAATGGTTAAATATTTTTGTTTCTGAAGATGGAAGTTGCTCCTTGGTTAATTTTAGATTTGGGGCATGAAAAGCCACTGAAAGGGAAAAAAAGTGTTATGGACGTTGCATTTTAGGGACTTGGCATTTTCCCCTTGGACACTTGCATAGTTTGGATATCTCTAAAGACACTGCCATTATTTTTTTCAATTATATAGAGTTGTATAAGATATTACATTCTATTGTATTGGCTGTGACCTAACCAAGCAACCAGACAACAAAACATTTCAAGTCATTTATCTAGTCCTAATTATTCAGATCTTTGGTTTAACAGATGAAATGTCCTGCCTTCTCTCTTAGTTTACCTACTTTTCATTGTATAGGGACAAGCGAAGAGAATGAAGCATTTAAAACCTTCCAAGGAATAAAAAAGTACCCCACACTGGGATATCATTTCTAAATCGGTTATAAAATCCTGAACATCTCAGACATTTTATGTTAAAGGAATGGAAAAAAAAAAACCTTTTCGTTTCAATGAACTAATGTACTTTGATACTGTATAAATCTTATGTTGATTGTCAAGCTCTAACTGGATTTTTAAAACTTTAAAAAATTTTGACCCCCATAATCTATCGTATTAAATGCCTCCTATAAAAATAAATCTTCACTGAGCAAAGGGGTCTCAAGTTTGTGGGTTTTAATTGACTTCTACTGAGTTATGCAATTTTTCATTATCAAGAATGGGTCTCTTGATGGATCACCTCAATTATTTACAGTGTTTCTTACCCTGTGATGAAAAATGTGGCTTAAAAATGGTGATATGAACGGAAAGAAAAATCTAGTTTGAATGCTAGGCAAAGCTTGTCTACTCTTTGCTGTCTGCCAGGATAGGAAGCAATAATCCTAAACCAGGCAGCAGAACGATGTCCAGGGAAACTAGACCCCCTCCCACACAGACACGTACACAGAAGGTAAATAATGTAGAGAGAAAGAAATTATTCACAGTAGTACAGAGCCAAATAAAATGGGTTCTGCCTTTCTAGCGGGGGGCACTTTAATTACATATATGTTAATCAGCCCAGATAGCCCTTGGGTTTCAACGGGGCCAAACGTCAAATCCTCCAGGCTTATAAGGAGGGAAAACCTTCCCTTTCCTGCTTTGCAAATCCAGGAAATTCATCTGCACACCTCAGAGTTCATCTTAACAGGGCTGCCCTCAGTAGGTATTCTTCAGACCCAGATGATTTCTTTCAATTACGACCCATGATGTTTTGCTGAAATATGAATTGTATTAATTAGAACCATTGCCCAAGAGGTGTTACGATTGTAATGTTACCTAGCCCTACCTTGAGCATTGGCCCAATCGATACTTTAAAAGAACTAATTCGTTCAAGGGAGACACACCGCCGTCATAGATACTTCATTGAATATGCTCTCAAATTTTCAATGGCTTTTTAAAAGTGAGTCTTGGGTTCAAGTGCGGCCTTCATACTGATTCATATCCTCATTGCTCTAAAAACTTTTGCCTAGGTGCTAAAACTCAGGCCTGAGCCACGTTGCCAAAGGTTTTCTACACTCACCTAAGCAAAGCAATTCACTAGTAGACTGCCGAAGCCGGTTCCGTCGTTTATAAGTCTCCACAGTAAATTCACACACGGGATATGAAAAAGGAGCTGTAGAAATTTGAAGTTAATTTGAAAAGCCCCTCTGAGTCCATCAAAGTAAACACACCAGTTTCTGGGGAAAGAAGAACAAACCGTGTTCCCTGTATTCGAGGAGCTAAAATGTAACTAAAGAGGAATTGAATTTAAAATGTTTAAATAGAGGGAAGCAAGACCAATGTTCTACGCCAATCCACTTGATTCTGAATTTTTCCTAATAAGAAATCTCACACGTTAGAAAGGAATTTTCTAAGAGACTAATTCCATAATCATTGGCAAAATATGCAAATTCCTGGTGAAACTAGACACCCTTATTTAAGGTTTCTCAATTTTTTATGATATAAAGTGTGTATTAGCAAGTTAAGCATGTGTATGAAGTTCACATTTCGAAATCTTCTCTTGCAAAGTTTAATTTCCAATGGAAATATTGGCGTCTACATACAGTCCTCCTGCAAATTCATATTTTAGAATGTTTCTTAAATTTTATTTAAATATTTGATTAAAGGTTTTAAATATTTTCTTAAATATTTTAAGCATTTTCTTAAATATTTACTATTTCTTCCACAAACTGTGGCAGTCAATTGAGAGACTGTAGTTGTGTGTATGTCTGTGTGTGTTTACCTAAAAATAGTTATTGAACATACAGAACAATATTTTTCGAAAAGGAGCTGCACTTTAAAAAAAATAACAGCCGTCTTAACCTTTTTCCATTTTCTCTCCACTGTAATTCCTCAATTGAAGAGTTCCATAAAAATGCACTCCCCATTTTTTTGGATGGCTATAAGTCAATCCTGTTAAGTTTAAGCATAAAGCAGGATGGAATATAAAGAACAAGTAAATCAAATGTCATGTTTTTCATACCCTAGAATTTGGTTGAAATTCATAAGTAATCTGAAGAAAAAAAAGAGAAAAGAAAAGAAAAAAGAAAAATAAAGAAAAGAAAAGAAAAAAAGAGGGACAATGTCCCTGTATGTCAAACTCACAGAAAGCCCAGGAAACAGATCTAAACTTGTAGACATGAATTTGACACCTTATTTCAGCAAGAATTCTTAGAAACACTTTGCACACATGCCAACCCTGAGCGCATAGCTTAGTTAAAACTAGGTAGGCTCCTTGACGTAGAAGGCTCTGTGTGATTCTTATTTGCCTGTCCCTCAGGGCCTAACCAGGGCCTTGCAAAGTACTTTTTGACCTGAATGAAGACTGTCCCCCTAGGAGAGTCTCTTGATAGTGACCTCGATTGTTCCTTTGTGGCCTTTTATCCACACTGAATCACATCTGAGCTTCAGACCATTGGATCTAACCGCCTTCTGGTCCTCTCTACCTCCGAAGCACAGTAGATTTGAAACAAGATTTTATGGTCTCCCCCAAAACCTGCCACTCTTTCCAGATTCCTTCTTGTCTCAGTCAGTTCGGGCTGCTGTAACAAAGCAGCCATGAACCTGGTGGCTTAAACAACAAACATTTATTTCTCACAGTTCTGGAGGCTAGGAAGTTCCAGGTCAAGGTGCCAGCGAATTAAGTTCCCAGAAGTCACTACCGCTGCCGGCTGAGCACAGCAAGTCCCATGCTCCCTTCAGATCCCCAAAGTCACACCTGGTACGTGGCCTCCTCCTCGGAGCTGCACCGTAAGTGGCAAAAAGAACCCGGGGCTGAGCAAGGTGCTCTTCCGGCCCCAGGACCTGGATGGAAGGATTCTTCGAATGTCATGTCCCAGCCATCCTTTCTCTCCTCCACTTCTGGCTGGCCTCAAGCACGCATTCTATGCCTCCGCCATAACTAAGGTCTTTCTTGTCCTGTACATGCTAGACAGCAAACCATGCTTCTCTCCCCTGTCTTGACAATGTAAGATTGATTTCCCGAGAGTTAAGAAGAGAGCAGACTCAGGAAAGATACACATGGAACATGGAATGTGGGTCTGGGGGAGGGGCACCTGCCCAGCCAGCCAAACCAGCTAACTTGCCCATCTGTGGGTAAGGGTTAACCTGTCCACTTCCAAAATGACGTGTTCTTTCGTGTTTCCCTTCCTTTGCAAATAGTGTTACCCCCTGCCTGGATCCCTTGACCCCCATTCTCAGTCTGGGCTGCTGTTAAACTCCTTACCATCCCTCGACTGTCACCATTTCTGCAAAAATTATATGATGCTTCTCTTCCTCACCCTCAAAACAGCCACCCCCCCCAACGCTATAGTGTAATTATTTTCACATGTCTGTGTTCCCTGTAGATCCCTGACCCTCCAGGGATTCCAGACCACAAAGTACCAGAAGAACATTCCTGTAATTCTCTGTGCCAGCAAATCTAGCAAATTCTTTGCAACTCAAAATTGCGGTTGAGGGGTTTTCATTATCTTTTAAAAGCCTTTGGCTGCCTAAAACATGAAAAATAGATAAGCTGTGTGTTCTTGAGAATGAGGGAGTGTGGTCAGCCTTGGGCCAAGAGATTTGGAAGGAGACACTGAGAAGGAGAGGAGCGAGGCAGAGCGATTCCATATCCTGAAGAAAGAAATATGACTGACCCAAGTTGGGGTGAGTCAACAAAGACACCTCAGTGCCAGAGATGAAAATGTGGGGCAAGGAGGGATGACTCCAGGGGTAGAGGCTGGGATGGGTCTGGGGTGGAAGCAGTAGGCACGGGGCACTCCGGAAGATTGTATGATCAGGTCTCCGCAGATGTGCCTCAGGTCTCTGTTCTCATAGACCAGGGAAGAGGCATGGAATAGATCAGCCACAGTGAATGCAGTGAATCCGCATGTGTCAGTTCTGAAAGGGCGAGGCTTGCTGCACGAAAGGGAAAACCTTTAGGGAGGAAAGTTTCATTTCCACTCCTATGAGCTGGGGCCCTAGAAGTAGAATCGGATGATTAGTAACCTGGAATATGTCTGGTTAACATGCCTCTCATTTTCCAGTGAAGAAGACCACAGCCTGAAGGGTGGAGTGGTGGAGTCGACCTAGAAGCTGGTTCCTCTCTCTCTAATCCAGGGCCACGAACTCAGCATGGATGGATTCTATTTCAGTTTACTCTTACTTAAGTGGTTTATCTCAGTCTATATTCTAATCTACAACTTGCCTCGTGTTCTGCCCTAAGAAGCTGGGGTTCAAATCTCAAGCAAATAACCATTAAATATAGCACCGTTCTGGCTGCCTTTTAAAATAAAAAACAGAGGTGATATACTTTTTGTTTTTTTAAGATTTTATTTATTTATGAGAAAGAGAGAGAGCGAGCAAGAGTGAGCACAAGCAGGGAGAAGGGCAAAGGGAGAAGCAGACTCCCCACTTAGTCTTGGGCTCGATCCCAAGACCCAGAGATCATGACCTGAGCCTAAAGCAGATGCTTAACCGACTGAACCACCCAGGCGCCCTGGTAATGTACTTTTATAAAAGTATCAAGTATTTCAAAGTTGGTTGACAAAGGAGCAGAGTCCATTCTATGGAGAGAGGATAGTCTTTTCTACAGATGATGCTGGAATGATTAGACCTCCACCCACAAAAAATGAACTTTGACCAAGACCTTAGACCTTTCAAAGAGATTGACTCAGAATGGATCTGAGACTCAAATGTAAGTACAAAAGTGTAAAACTTCTAGAGGAAAACAGGAGAAAATCTATGTGACTTTGGGTCTGGTGATGAATTTTTAGATACGGCACCAGAAGCATGAAAGAATTTCAACGCTGTGTTATTCCCCACATCTGTGTGTGCAGACACCCCCCCCACCCCGTGGTCTAGGGAGGTGGTGCGGGTGTCTGTGTCCCCTCAGGCAAGGCACTTCTCCAAGTTCCAATGGCCTCATCCCTAAAACGGTTGTGTATTTATAATTACCGAGCACGGAGAGTTCCTGAAAGACACTGAAAGTAACATAAGTGAAAACATTTTATAACACTGGTTATAATTTGGAGATACACAAACATTATCTCGAGAGATTTTTAAATTTTCCATTCCTGACTTCCACCTATCCCTCCCCTCTTACCACTGAGATTCTGATGCAAGCATCTGCATTTAGCTTTTCCCTGCCCAATCTGAGGCAGGTCCCCCAGAAACCCCACTTTGAGAAACAGTGTTGTAAGCTACCCAACGTTACAGAGGCTTAGGCTGCTGTTGTGAGGCCACACGTGGTGTATTTCTCCTGCTTTCTGACATCGCTTTCCAATGTTGCAGGGGCTCTGATCAAGTGAAGAGGAGAGGTTAATATAATATCCAAGGTCATGGCAAAAATATCCAGTGGGAGAAAGGAAGTCAGTACTGGTAGGGAAAGCCTAGGAGAGAGCCGCTTGAAACGCGAGACTGTGGCGTGGTCCCCGATGCACGTGCCATCCAGATGCTGAGGCCTCCATATGCAGTTCAATCTTTCTTTGAGTGAAAGTATTCATCATAACCTTGGCTTTACCCATGGCACTAAATCTTAAATTTTCCAAAGAAAGGCACAAGAGAAGGAGGGTGTTTTCTACCCCCTTCCATGTCCTTCTAAATCATTACGTCCTCTTATTACATCCATGTGTTGATCTAGAAAAGAATCTGGAGAAGGTCTGCCCGCACTGGCAGCAATGAGTGATGTCATTTTCATGGTCAAGAGAGGCTTCTGGATAAACAAATTTAGAAAAAATACTTCATTTCCCCCAGTATATTCTATCATCCTTAAGGATGACCTACAACGTGGTGTAGAAAAATAGTCTGGTCTTGCACCAACTTGTGCCTGCTTTTGAGCTGTCCTCCTTATTGGGTATCAAATATTAAAATACCATGCACGTGTAAAATTGGAATACAGTACAACTGTGCCTTAATTTCATATAATAGATTTCTCCTTGGTAAGATTGTATATGATTTTTATGAGATTAAAAGGAGTGGAAAAGATAGCTTCAGTTCTTCAAAAACTGAATAACAATTCTAGAAAAGGAAACATTGGTAAATCTGTGGAATTCAATTCTGAGCTCTGCCACTTGCTGTGTGCCCTCAGGCAAAGTACTTTACCTCTCTGAGCCTTATTTAAACTTCCTTTTATAACAAGGCTACAATTCGTAACAATAGGAGTCTTTACGCGAACCATGTGTGCAAAGCTCTTAATGCGGTGGGAGGCGTGGGAGCCATTCAGGATCATTTCGCTCCTTTCCTCTACCCATTCCTGCCCCTACTCCTCTTGTAAGACTTAAATACACGGTTGCCCTCTAACAGTATGAAAATGGGGTTCACAGGGACGGAGGAGCAAGGGGTGTTCACGCACTGGCTCCTCAGTGCGGAGGACAAAGAATTCCGTAAATGCACCAACATTCCTGCGAGACCTCGATTTTCAACCCTCTGTGTCGTTTGTTTCTCTCCATAATAAACCAGAGGTACTCTGCGCACAGAAGACATAAATGACACAAACGTTAATGGAAGAAGAAGGGTTTCAGGGAAGATGGGAGTCTGAGGAGCAAGAATGAACTGCAAGGGCCAGAAGGCAGAGGACACTAGATGATTACGGGAAATTAAAACAGGGGGCCTTAATAGCTGTTAATTTTGCTGTTAACATGGTCAGGCGCGATGCTCGTCTGCTTTCCGGTCCATGTCCTGATGCCTAGCTATGGTGCTGTTGGATGCAGACAGATGCTGAGGATGGGGTCAGGGAAGGAACCTACCCACAGACTCCCAGACTCAGGGCTAAATAATCCGGGATCCTCATAATACTTCCCCGGTAGAGAAACAATTCTGAAACCAAAGACGTTACACACGGCGCAGGACACAGCATACCAAGTAGTATGTGAGAGACGGACTAAGGTTGAAAAGAGCATAAACTTTGTGCATTTCTGCATGGCTTAGCAAAGGACGCCCTTTATAATACATGCTTAACATAATTTCTGGTAGCTATGCTCTGCCGTCAATAAAGCCAAGAGGAATTCAGCAAGGTAGAGAGACCAATGTTTGGGAGTTTGCCGTGTCAATTGCAACACTTCACTGAATCATAAAATAAGAATTTTAAAGTAAAATCAAACGTCCTCATTTTACCGATAAGGAAACCGAGGCTCAGAAATGTAAAAACGTGCCTTTTGTAAGAAGATGAGAGGTAGGGGCGGAGATGCAGGAAAACTCAGGTCTTCCAAATTGTAGTCTCCTTAACTTTGTTAAGTTCAATAGAGAATACAGTTATTTATATTATCAGTCTCTCATTTATCCTGATGCATGTATTTCGTATTTTTTTCTTTCTTGCAAATCAGTTTCCTCTTTAAAAAAAATCTGTAAACACAGCCTTTTGTTTTTTTGCATTTGTAATTTGAGGACTGAGATCATTCCCAAGAGGGCCATGTTCCTAAGAGAACAAAACTTTTTTTTAATTTTTTTTATTTTTTTTAAGCTCTGGAGATGACTGCTCTGGAAAAAAGAAATGCATCTTTTCGTCTAGAGTTATTTTCAAGTGAAAGATCTCATGATCATTCTAGACTCTTCTACATGCAGGCTCCAAGGATACCTACAAAAGCCCCATAAGTCCTTAGCGATGCTGCAGGACACTAGGGACCTTCTCAATTTGTTTATCAATTTGCAGTGCTAACTTCATGACATGTGAAACACTAGTAAAAAAAATCACCTCCTGCCTCATTTATTTCAGGGAATACAAAGAAATGCACAATCACTGCAGACCTGTTTGCTCTTGCCAAGTCTGGTTTTTATTATTATACATATAAAGAGAATCCTCTGTTCACCAGCGTCTATAAAGGGGCTGATTTTCTCAGCTCCGTAGTAATTGTTTAATATTAAATCAGCCCGAAGTTTTAGGGCATGTTTCTCAGAAACCCTTTGTCTGGCATCAGGTGTGTATCCAGGCAGTAGGAGCAGCTGTTAATTTTTAGGTGAAAAAAAAAAAAAGATAATGTGCATTTTCTCAAGTCTTAATGGAAACTCTTCACAGTGTAAGCAGTCTAACTTGTTGATGGAGCAAAAAAAAAAAAAAAAAAAAAAACCCTTCAATTCTTTCTAGAAATCACAAACATGCTAAAAATAAACAGAGCTCAACTTTTCAGAGGCAACATCTTCTAGATTCCTGATGCAGTTTGATGCCCTCTGGGTAGGTTGAAACGATTTTAAAATGCTTTAAAAAAAAAAAATCGAACAAGGTTAAAAAAAAAAAAAAAGACTCGTAGATCTCAGAAGCCTTGCAATCTCATTTCAGGGTTTATTAAAAATAAGATTTCCTTTTGGTTCACTGTTACTCCCTGCCAATGACACAGGAGAACTCCTCTGTGAAGCTGTGTTTGGGGTCGATGCCAGATGCCCCCTCTTTTTAGGAAACAGGATCATAAGGCAGTCCGCTGCGCGATTCCAGGGGTGGAGGCCTAATACTTCCACCCCTTAGGATTGGATCAAAGACTGGGACTTCAACTGAGAACTTCAGCCCTCTTCCCCTCTAGCAATTTTCTCCTCTTTTCCATTCCACGTGCCCCCAGGCTCTCCGAAATCCTAATCTCCAGATTGGGACCCAGAGTGGGCCTGTCCTCCCTATCGGGAACTTTCTGTCTTCTAGAAGCGCTGGAAACGTCAAAGAGAATCGCCTTCTCCCACTTCCTGCGAGTCTCACACTCTGTGGAACTTACCAGGTAGGAAAGTGACCGCACACACTTGGGGGGGAGGGTCCTGCCCATTTCAGAGAATCAGGAGAAGCACTCACAGCAAAGCACCAAGCACACAGGTGGTCACTCCACCTTGCAGGGCTTGGCCATTTCTCTCGTCCTCAGGCCCTCACCTCCCACCATTGCCATCACAGAATTTTACATCCCTAAATCCCGCTGCAGGAGGCTGCTGAGGTGGGCACTAGGCCTACGCTTGCCCTCAACAGCGCCAAAGCTCGTTAGATTCCATTAATCCAATATTTGCTTTTACATTAAGCACACGGTGCTAGAAACACACATTTCTGGCATGGCTAACCCTTGCATGTCGTGAGTTTTGATAAAGCAGCGAATTTTCCTGCTGACATTCCTCAGGTTACACGCCTGCCTGGTGCGACAGGCTGTGTCTGTTATCTGCTGCCCTCTTTTGAATTTTAGGGCACACTGCACTCGTAAACAGGGCCCGCCGCCTGAAGGAGCCTCTTCTCCCTGTCCTGGGGCAGGTGGGATCTTCCCGTGGAGTGTTCTGATGTCCAGCAAAGGCTAGTCCGGAGCCGTGTGGATAGTACTCCAACGTCCCCACCCCTAATGAACACCACTCTCTCTGCTGGGGCTCCGGGGCCAAAGCAAAACCCATTTTCCCCAACAACAAAGCTGTACATGGGCTGCAAGACATGCTGTTGTGTTCTTGGTTTTGTTTCAATTTTCCTATCTCATCCAAATTTATCACCCAGACCAGTGCCCGCTCTGGGCTGATGTATTCATTCCCTGAAATTGCATGCATGCAAGTCTGCTAATAAAGAATCTGGAAGAAGCCTTATTCCATATTCCTGTCCTTTGAGGACAACAGGGAGCACTGGAGGTCCTCTCAGAGGGGGGCAGGGTCACAGAGAAATTCGAAGGCCTTGCAGGAAGTTAGACCTGGGGGGGGGGGCTGGGTACGCTCGCTAGCCCCTCTGTCCTCCCGCCCCCTGCCCACCACCACCAGCTCCACTCTGCGGTGATTGCGTGCCCCCAAACCATGTGTATGATGCTTCCGTCTCCCTCCCCATAGCATCTTGCCGACTCTATCCTCACGTCCTCTGCTCATCTTCCCCACTTCCTGTACCAAACCCACACAGGAAGGAAGAGGTGAGAACACGCTCATTAAATATAACACAGAAAAAACTGTTGTCATCTTTCCTTCAAAATCCCAGGAGTTCTTTGGAGAACAAGGAGGCAGCCACAACGCCATGCTCAGAACAACCAGGAGGCTAGGTCTAAGATCAGGTTCTGTGAGTAAGTTGATTTCTATTTGTTCCATGGCTATCTCTCTGTGTGTCGGTCTGCCTCTCTCAGGCTGCACTGAGCTCCACGCTACCCCCACAGCCTTCTCAGAGTAGATCGTGAAGCTCCCTTCCCCCTTCGGCCCTCTCTGGACCAGAGCAGTCCACCCTGAGAATGCGGCTGCTGTCGGTGGAGATGCAGAGACGTGATCTCTCCGCGGCTCCTCATGGGGAAAGAATGGGTAGGACTCAGTGTCTTTCTCCGGGCAGAAGAAATGCTGTAAGTATCTGATGGCCCAATTTGGCCACTCAAAGATGAAAATGCACCAAAAATACAGAAGCCCCCGCAAACCATTGGGCAGATGTCCTTCTGCAGCGGGGCTGGCTTCCTGGGTGTGTGACCTGAGCAGTTGTACGGGGCCTGCACTCAGGCCAATGCTCTGCTGTCACCATCTTGAAATTCCTCACAACTGTTCAATAAAGGGGCCCACATTGTCTTTTTGCACTATGCCCCACAAATTACATATCTGGTCCTGCACAGAATTTGGGGGCAGGCCAGTTCTGAGGCATCCTCTTCCCTCCAGAAATGGTGGGTTTATAAACGTTCATGTTTGGAGGGGGTGGGGTATGTGTGTATGTATGTGTGTGTGTGTGTGTGTGTGTGTAATGACGTGTGGTTTGCCTCGTACCCGTTCCTGATTCTCTTAGCTAGAATGGCTGCTTGCAAGGATAGCGCTGCATGGCTGACCGGCACTTACATTCCCAGGGAGGGCAAGCTTGGTCAATTACGGAAAGAGAAAGTTTCCATGGAGAACTGTGCAGAGTGCCTGGAAGGAATCATCATGGCAGGTAGGAAGCTACGGAGAAATTCTCCCCGGGGGAAATAGTTCAGTAAAAAGAGAGGTTCACAGGCAAATCCCAGGGGTGATCTTGTTGTGTCTAGAAGGAAGAGACAAGAAAAACCATTTCTTCCAGATTCTTTTTTCTTTTTCTTTTTCTTTTTTTTTTCAGCTGAAGCCACAAGGCACTGGCACATACTCAGCCGATATTTTCTATGTGTCCTACTGTTTACTCCGAATTCTTCCTGAGCCACTGCAGAGAAGCACTACATCAACACAATGTATTTGATGACGACGCCATGTCATCTCATGTATCTCCTGTTCACATCAGGTTGACATGGCCCTGTGCTTGTGTACGGCATATGTGGACACGCATTACCCCAATCGCTGCAGAACAGCACTTATTAAGCGCCCACTACCACGTCAGATGCTACACACAGAACTGGGAGGGCGCATATAACAATGTAATAAGAGAGAGAAAAAAAAGATAATTTTTCTATTTAATTCAACTTGCAGGAAAACAAAACAAAGCGCAAAACTACTTGATATTTCCTCTCCATGCCTGCTGTATGGTGGCAAGAAAGACCTCTAAAGCACATAAAGCTCTTATCTTTGTTCATTCCCCAAAGAATAATAGATCAGTCAGAGCTCTGATGCTGTTTTAATAATGCACAATTTACAATTCATTGGTTACCAAGCACTCACAGTATAATTAATTTTACAGACCTGTTCAGCAAATCCACATGGTTTTGTACAATATGGGGGGAAGGGGGAGGGAGGGGAGGGCAAAGGGAGAAAGGCATCTTCTCTCCTTTTTTATATCAAAATAGCCAAGCCCTGCGCCAGCTGGGCAGATTGGCAGCCAACCGTTATGACCGTAGGAGGGACAGAGTTTGATGTATGTTTCCCCACCAAAAAGTTTTGGACCGGCGAAAACTGCGATCCTTATGGGTACCCTGTTCAGTCGCCTGGGAACATCCCACTAAGGAAGCACGGTGACTAAGCCACAGAGCTATGTCAAGAATCACTCTTGTAGAAAAAAAGCTATCTCACTCTCCTTCTGCTATACTCTTGCAAACAAATTTAAGCCACATGTGATCACTCCCTCCCTCTCAAAAGCTTGTAACAAGAGCAGGGGTACCAACTGGGGCAGGGGTGGGGAGGGAGCAGAGACAGAGATCCCCTGCCTGCTTTCACAACCCTCTGGAGGGCCATCATTGACTTGAAGGGGGTCTCTGGAAATTCACAGAGAATTCTCAAAACCAAATAAAATTCATTTGCAATGTGTCTATTTTTTTTTTAATCAATGGCCTGCTTTGTTTTTTAAATCTCTCTTCTACACCTTTTGGATTTCCCAAATATATACATAATGTTTTAGCTTAGAATCCGATTGTCCAGAAAAGAAGACTCTGCTTGATTGTTTATTGCCATCCTTAAAAATGCAACATAAAAAAGAAGGTGCAAATGAGCTCCACATACTTCCATTTATTCCTAAAGTCTGTTTTTCTCTTTGTGGTGGTTTCTAAGATCCTCAGAATGGGGCTCACACACGTGTAAGCTGGAGAGTCTGCACAGTGGCCAGTAGTTACCGTCTGGGTTCTCCTGTCCCATGCAGTACAGAAGGCAAGAACTCGGGCTTCCCAGGCAGACACACCTGGGTTCAGATCCTGGCTTTGTCGCTCGCTCGCTGTTCACTTTGGAAAGACGGTGAGCCTCTCGAGGCCTTAGTTTCCCCATCGATAAAAATAAAATTGAAAACATTTACCTCAAAGACCTGTGGAAGGACTAAAGGAAATAATTTGTATAAAGCACTCAGCATGATGCCCTGTTTTGGGGGGTTATATATAGAAAATGGCCATTATTATTTCGTTGATGTTATGGTCGTGGTTAGTCGTTTTATGATTAGCCTTTTGCTCTCTTCCGCAGCCCAGGTCGTAACCAGAGGATATACTGATCAGCATGGCTTCATTCTGAGCTAGGATGTTGACACAACGGCCATGCCCTACGTCTACCATTAGATGAAAGGGGGAAGGGAGGGGCTGTGATCATTTCAAGGGTAGGAGTGCCTAAAATAATCCTACTTTGAGTAATCTGAACTCCCTTTCATTGGAATTCCAAATAGGTTAGTCAACAAAGGTGGGATATAGTTTCCAGAAAATCAAAGATAAAATGGACTCTTCTGCCAAAGCACATTAAGTGCCTTCCAGACATATACAAAGTAAGTTTGGCAATGGAAGGAGAAGGTACTCAGCATAACGAGGGTGTCAGGTCAAGGACATCAGGCGTACCATAAAGGGCCACCATCACCTCTAATAGGCATCCAAGTTAGGGAGGTGGGTGGGTGCGTTTATAAAAAGAATGGAAGTCCTTGAGAGTAGAGGGGAGCAAGCAACACAATTGCTTCTGTGTGTTAAGGGTTTACTATTCCCCGGGTACTCTTCTAAATGCTTCACATGCGTGAATTGATTTAATTCTTCATCATTATGGTATGATCACCATTTTACAGACAAGGAATGTGAGGCACAGAAAGGGTAAGCCCAAGGTGACATGAACTTCTTTTCTCCTATAAACCCAAGCATCAGCTCTGCAACAACTTGAGTTATTGCTCAAGACCATCTGGAGAGGTGTTCTACTTGGGACTGGGGCTGAAATTAACAATGGCTTAAAATATTATTGTGAGATTATAAATTATAGCAACCTGTAGTTGGAAGCTTGGGACAGCTGGCAGACTATTCACAAGTCAGGAGGCTGGTGGGAAGGGGGGTGGGAACAGTGAAGAACCAGAGAACAAACAGTCCCAAGAAGATGCCCAGAGCCCTGCTATGGCACTCCAGACCTGTCACTATGGTGACCCATTAAGAGTGTTGAGAAGAGGGGGGATTTTTCTCAAGTGCCCATTTACTAGGAGCCCTTCCCACTGGGAACCACCAACTGCTTTGTGCCCTTCTGTTTTCGTTGGATGCTTGTGGTTAGGGCAACAGAGATCCATTCAGAATACAAGAAAAGGGGATAGAGTGTTGTTGTAAGGATCCTCACAGACTGGAACTGGACCAGAAACTGCAGAACTCTAGAAATTAACACAGCTCCGGGGATCAGCTACTCTCCCTCTCAAAGGCAACATTATCTCTTTTCTTTCCATGTCTCCTCGTTTCTCAGCACATCTCTGCCATTTTATTTTCAAACGTCAGCTGCCTCTGTGTCATCAAGGTTTCCAGCCCCGCTAAACACAACCCACCATGGCCTCTCTTGCCCCTGCTTTACCTTGAGCAGCCCCCTTCCCACCATCTGATTTATTTGTTACAAGAGAGAAATCGGATGGGCTCTGTTTCTCTTTTTCTGAACAGAGTTATAGGTAGGGACCAGCCTAAGGGCTTTCTGTCCTACAGTAGGATACCCACTCCTGTCCCAATCAGCTGAGAGACGGGCAGTGTGGGGTCCCATGGTACAAAACATGGCCTGGGGGCTGCTCCTTCTGCAGTGGCCCCGGGCAAGGTGGCCTCAGTCCCAAGAGTCTCTGCCCAAGACTCGTGCGTCACACCAGCCTGGTACACCTGCAGACCCAAGTCTGGATCAGGCTCGCAGAGGGGTCGCAGGGTCCTGGAAGGAGTCTCTGACTCAGCAGAAAGCTGTCCAGCAACTTCCTCTGCAATTTTAGTGTGTATTTCCAAGTTTCTCTTGTTTTACCTACTCCTCAACTCCTGCTGCCCCTCACCTGGGCTCATCCTCAACACACACACACGCACACACACACATGCACACAGGGGGGCTCAGCAGCTCCTATTTTCAATCAGACCCTGACTTCAGCCCAGCTGCGAATCTGCGCAGTCTCATCTTTCTACAGAGCTTTGGCACTTGCTCTATGCCCTCCCCAGCGTCTGACCTCAACCAAAACTTTTCTTAGCTTAGTTACTCTCTCCTCAGGGCTAGTACTTTAAGGGGTTCCCATTTTCTGAGCCACACAATCTATGACAAATGAACATATATGTCTTGCTGTAAGGCCACATTGGGTAACAAGGTGGGTCACGAAGGAGACGGAGCTGATGTCTGTCACCTGTCCATTGTCGGTTTACTCAATAGCATTTGTCAGTTTGATCTCCGCCAACTTTGCTCAGAGGTGCTAGTCCCTCCCAGTTACTGCTTGTCACTCAGACATATCAAATGCTTAAATTTTGTTTTGGTTTGTGGGGAAAAAAAAATCCCTTCTACCAAGCTAAGCTTAATTTGGTTCATTGGCTGCTTCTTAATATTTTCATTCCCATCCCACTCGATCTTTTTGTGGAATTTTTCTTTCCTTTGACCAATTTTTTTAGGTTCAGCCTCTCTCTCCTTTTGGTTTCCCAGATCTCCTGATGATCATTTATTTCATGGCAACTCCCTGATCTACCCTTCTGGCTCAGCAGGATAGAGAATATTTTATTCCTTTAAAAAAAAAAATGCTTTCAATACTGCACAGTCACATCTGATTTTTTTCCCCCAGGGCAACTGTCAGGGGCATCTTAAGTGTCCCTGAAATATAAAACCCTGATTTATATCGGGCGGTAGACAAATTCGATGCTACTGGGGGGAATATGGACTCTTGTCTCACAGAAACGAAGCATCATGGATAGCTTTCGATGTGGGCACAGTGGGACCCCGGTGTAATTTACAGAGTATTGGGATGACCCGTTGCCCCTCAAGAGATGCTTTTGCACATCTTCTAACCCAGTGGTTCTCTATCACCCAGGGAGATTTAAAGATTATGGATGCCAGACTCCCACCCAGACCAATTAAGTCAGAACCTCTGGGGTTGGGGTCCAGACATGAGTACATTTTTTTTAATTCTCCAGGTGGTTCTAATGTGTAGCCATGGTTGGGAACCCTTCCTTAGTTCAGTGGTTTATAAACTTGGCTGTACTTTGGAATCACTAGGGAGCTTTAAACAATACTGATGCCTGGGTCCCACCCTCGGAGAGTTTGATTTAATTAGTCTGGGTTTTGGCCTGGCCATTGTGATTTTAAAAGCTCCCCAGGTGATTATAATATGCGGCCAAGATGGAGAACCAGTACCTTAATGGATGCCTGAAATTTCAATGTTAGGCTCCCTACTTCTCATCTGATTTTTTTTTTTTTAAGATTTTATTTATTTATTTGACAGAGAGAGAGACAGCCGGCGAGAGAGGGAACACAAGCAGGGGGAGTGGGAGAGGAAGAAGCAGGCTCCCAGCAGAGCAGGGAGCCCGATGCTGGGCTCGATCCCAGGGATCCGGGATCACGCCCTGAACCAAAGGCAGATGCTTAATGACTGAGCCACCCAGGCACCCCCTCACCTGAATTTCTAACTGACACAAAAATACACATGCCCTTGGGTGAAAGATGAGGCTTTTCTCAATTATGTATACGTAAGTGTGACTACACAGTCACCCAGAAGCAGGGTGTCAGATTGAATACAGGACACCAGTTAAATTTGAATTTCTGATAAACAACAAATAATTCTTGGTGTAAGTATATTCGTGTAATATTTAGACACGCTTGTTATACTAAAATGTTATTCACTGCTTATCCAAAATTCAAACTTAACTGGGCAACCTATATTTTTATTTGCTAAGTTTGGTTAAGCCTATCCAGAAGGCTTTCTGAAAGCAGGCTGTGGAAGTTTGTGGGGGGGGGATGGGGGCAGAAGGCAGAAAAATGACAGAGACATAGGGACCCTGAGGAGAGTCAGAGGAATACTGTAGAAAGACCACAAACAAAGAAGGGCTGTGCCAAACAGGAAATTGACTTCTCCAAACTCATTCAGGTACCATACTGCCACATCCTTGTAAAACAAAACAAAACAAAACAAAACAAAACCCACAAGAGAATCTCCCCTCCCTTAGCAGCTTGGACGGCAGACATGCTGTCCTTCCAGACATACCAGCGACGACCCTCGGCAGCTGACAGCGTCACTCTAGAATCCCGTTCCTGCCAGGGCAAGCGCAAGTTGTAATCCATGGAGAACTTATTCACTAATGTTCTGAGTTTTTTTCATTTAAAATTCACTACATTCAGAATTACAAATTTATGAAAATTCTAAATATAGAATTTAATTAAGAATTTAATTAAATCTCAATATAAAATTTAATTATACTCGAAGGTTTCAAAATAGCTGGCTTTGACTTAGGATAATTGTAACCTGCTTCCAGAAAGTTAGGCAGACAAAGATGCCTTCAAAATTAGGGAAAGAAGGGAGATATGTAAATAAATATGATAAAGGCTCCTTAAACTAAATTCCCAATAAGCCTATTACAAGGTCTTGTATTCCTGTGTGTGCTAATCCCATCCTCCACATGAATTCACCTGTCATTTTCTCAAGGACATATTTTATTCCATTTTTCTTTTGAACCCTTCCTTTTACATCTGTGGGTACCCAGGGGATTGTCTTCTCACTGGTTTCCAAGTTATCCAAACAGAACGTACATACATCTGGTAACGTGAAATGTCGATGCAGCTAGGAGAAATGGATCTACCTCCCCAAACCCCACTTTAGATTCCCGAATTCAATGTATTTCAACGTATTGTGTTGCCAGGCTCTAGTAAAACAAGTATGCTTATTTATGAGAATTTTTTCCTTTCCCAGTTAAGATGATATTTGGATTGTTAAATCTGAGCGTGACGTCAATACCCCAGAAGAAAATGGGAGACATTCCTCTGACCCAAACAAGTACCACAGAATATCAGGGTACATACGAAGTTCTTCGTAGTCCATCTTCCCACTACCCCAACCCCCTTCCTCTCCTCTGGAGGTATTTTTTTAATACCTCAGTACATAAAAAGTAATCTCCTACCATTACCTCATTGTCCCACCTGACAACTCCAAGGAATGACACTTCCCAGGTATCTTTGAAGCCACTCAACCCTGGGTCTGACTGCTGCCTGAGACACACAGGGCCCTGTGGCCCCTCCACAGCCCTTCTCTTTAAAATGGAAGTATTGTTTTCCAAAGGTTATCCAGAAAAAAAAAGATCAGGAACATAACCTTTGCTTTCCAGCAAAGCTAAAGAGAGGGTTACTCTATGCTGGGCAGGGCGATGCAAATTAAGTGTTTAAAATATAAGAGACGTTGTTCCTTTCTTTTGCACTGGGCACGCCAAACGTCCCATTGACTTTGTCCCATCCCCAGGATATAGCTATGTAGACTGGAGCAGTCTGACTACAACAGGTAACGTTGCTGTTCAGCTTATCGATACTTACCAAATCAGTTTCTTGCAGGATCTCTTCCCGTCGCGCCTTCTGCATAAAATTTAAACCACTGGAACTCAGAAGAACTGAGCGAACCACCAGGGAGGGCACATTTGGTCAAGTAAGGAGCTGCCAATCATTTTAAGACCTGTTGGAAGAGCTTATCAGGTTCCCGATGTCTCCAGTACAAAATGCCTGGCGGTTTCAATGATCGAGATAAGCCCAGCTGTAATCTACCATGATCCAGAGCTCATTCACAGATCACAGCTGTGTAATTTCAGGTAACATGCTTCCCTTGTTTGGATTTGTTTAACATTGTTAAATATATAGTCAGACCATCTGCACAGTATTTTTTTTAAATTGGAAATTACAACCATAACTTCCTTTTTATATATCAATAAACTAAACAGCAAAATTTCAAAGGGATCCTTCTGCACCAAGCAGTGAAGCAGAATGCCTGTCCCACGCCACACCACTGCCTAATTGCACACTAATTGGACAAACGTGATTAAATATTTCAAGATCTTTACTAATTGCCTCTATTTTAGCTTTAAAATTTGCTTGCCACCAACAAATTTAATGACACTGGTGTCTAGTCATCAGCAAAAAGCCCAAGAGTTGCTCTTTAAAATGCACCTAGTCAGAGTATTTACTGATTGTGCATTGTTTCCAATGTAGCTTAATTAGAAATCCAATCAGTTTGCTAAGTCTAATTATGCTTGATTTGTAGATTCAGACTATGATACATAATGAAGCCAAGCAGCTAACAGTAAACGTGCCTGAAATGTAACAATAAGAGAAATATTTTTTAATGTACGTCTTGTCACTTCAGAAAATCAAGTAATACACATGATCTTTCATGATGGGGATTTTGGAGGTCTGAGCTTTTCCAAGTTTCCATGAGCTGGTTTCCAATTCTATTGGTAAAATCTGCTTGGAAAGATGATGGTCAGGAAATATTTCTGTGTCTCCATATTTAAGAGCAGAAAGAAAAGAGAAACAATCGCTTCCTTCCCATTGACTCTATGAGAAACTTTTCACAGAAAAGCTTTGATGAAGCTGATAGGGTTAAAATGGACACATTCGTGTAATTCTTACTAAAAAAAAAATGTTGTTGTCCAGAAGTTTGATTTTACTATTTCAGAAAATTCTTATCCAATGCCTAAAAACCAGGGTTTATAGACGTTTATAGTCAAATATGTGAGGATATAATTTTGTAGAAGCATAGAACTTTATTAAAGGAAAATATTTCTAAACATATAGCATATATGTAATAATTTGCAGTCGATTCTTGGTCTGTGAAAATAGGTTAGGTGAAGTAGAGAAAAGAAGCTTAAAAAAAAATAATAACGCAGACCAAGATGACAATTACTATGGGCTTCAAGCATCTGAACAATTTCAGACGGTGGAATTTAGAGGGCCCTGAACACCCACCACGCTACACCCCAGAATCCCAGCATTTCTGTATCACTGTGCCGGATTCATTCACTCCACATTCACAGAACAGGCCTGTGTCAAGAAGGGTCCCCCTCTCCTTGCCATTGTCATCCGCTGAAAACTGCAGTTGTTTTGGAACTGTAAAGCTGCTAGTGATAATGTCGGTTCAAAACTAACCTCAAGAGTTGTGATCATTTCACTTCCATTTTGAACACAGTGGGGAAAAAAAAAATCAATCCGTGAATCAGAGTGGAGAGGAATGGGTAGAAAAGAAATGTGATTTTGAAGCATAAACATCATGCAGGGTGACTCAAACCATCCGGAAACTCTAGATTAATTACTGTTGACTGTGTAACATTAGGCTATTACGTTAGCACAGCTATCCTCCCCCGAATGTAAAACTTACCTTTTTATAACAACTTAGCCTAAAAGGTACATTGAAATATTTGTGGCTGAAAGACTCCACAGACATGCAAAGTGTGGGCAGTTTTAACTTTTGCATTAAAAACCCATTATTTACATCGCTTCTGGTGTTGCTTTTAAAAAGCTTTGCAATGGAATTGCTGCATTGTGAGGGTGTGTATGTGTGCATAAAATATATACACATTTTAAAGACTCTGTGACAAATATCTTATTTGTTTTTCTTTCTCCCTTTCTCAAAAGCACCTCATCATGTGCACTGAGCCTGGAGGGTTTTCCTTGGCTTTCCGTTCTTTGCCTTTTGACCCAGTTCTGAATCAACACAGCCTCTAGCCAAGAGCCTCATTTCTACTCTTCTGTGTGTTGTCTTATTTCCCCTGTTCTCTGGAGTGAGTCTTTATTGATGAATTTCTCAATATTTAAGCAAAATGCTACTCATGGAGCTGGTTCTCCCCAAGCAGAATTCATCACAATGATCTTGGGGTTAACAGAAAGCCCTCATTACCCTCGTTTGGATGTCAACACCATGGAAAGCCTCTTCTTCCCTTTCCTTTCCTTTCCAAGGAAGGATTGCTTTTCAAATACTGCCGCTCAGATTTTGTAATGCAGGGAGGTGGGGAAGCTGGGAGGAGATACAGATCCTTTTATTCCTGTAGTTGCGGGCAGGTCATTTCCCACCTTCATTAACTGACAGTGTGGGAGAAGGAAGACAAGACTGAAATGCAAACCCTGAGCTCCACTCCAGAACAGCTATCCAAAAGCAGAAATTGACAACTGTATCACCCATTTAAAATAACATAGTTTCTAAAAAATATAAAATAAAATACATAATATAACATAGTTTCTGTACATATTTGATATTCAAGGAAACAATACATATATATGTGTGTGTGTATATATATATATATATACACATATTGCAAAAAAATAGTAACAATAAAGGAAAATACCCATCTTCTCAAATGTCTAGGAAACCAGGAAGGAACAGAATCACCCGTTGCAGCCTTCTCCCCTTTAAATGCTGGAGAATTTTTAAAGGTGTGTTCTGCTCCTTTATTTTCCTCGAAGCTGAGTTTTTATCTTTTCCTCTTCTTATTAATAAGGCCTGGCCCCTCGTTAACATGCAGGCAGAGCCTAATGAGCCTTGCAGACTCCTGTAATTTCTTCACTGTTGAAAATGCCTGACACTAATCTATGCCATTTATACTAATAAGAGGTGGATCAGCTGATATTTGGTGCAATGAAAATATGCTAAATATACTTTATTGAATTGCACGTACTTAGTTCTTCCCAGTTCACCGTATTATGGCAACAGAGGCACAATCATTATCTCAGCTCTATGTGAAGCAAAACCTTTGCTTTGAATAAATGAGGAAGACGGAGTCAGACATTTCATATGTTAGTTTCCCCCCCCTTTTTTTTAAACGCTGACAATATTGACTCTCAAACTTCCACCGCAGGAAAGCCGTTTTCCCCACGATTTTCAAAGCACAAATACAGGGCTTCCCACGGAAATGGCAATGAATTGAAGATCTGACCTAGACTATGACGTTTGATATTAAGTGGACTTTAACGAATGCTAAATTTGGTTGCATTTTGTGTAGAGCTTATTAATTATATCTGTAAGGATTCCCAAAGAGCTCTTGGTGATTAGTCATCTTCTAATGACTACCAAAGACATTTTTACCTATCTGAATATAGGTTGGCTGTCACGTTATTATTACATTAGGCAAAAGCAACTGTTTCCATTTTTGCATTGCCAGTCTAATTTTCTGATGACTCTGTTGTGCTCGCCTTTCTCCTCTTACTTGCCGAGAGACACATGACGGAGGAGACTGACTGCAGGTGTTAGCAAATGTTTCCAACACTTATGTCAATACCTGTTTTTGGCTCAGGCATCACAAGCCAGAGGGTGCTTTTAAAAGCCTTATTTAAAATCTACATATTTATTCAAAACAGCCAGCTCTCTCTGCATCCTCAGAGATGCTCTGCGAGTTTTGATGGAAACATAAGGGGCCTGAACTAAACAAACATTTATACCTGCGGACCCCGAGGCCCGGGAGCCAAAGGGCAGCCAGGAAGTGAGTTTGGCAGGGAAAGATCAGCCCTTGGGGGGAAGTGGATTACAGCCCTGAAATTCGTCACTGGAGCAAAGATTTAGGAGGAGGAGAGCGTTGGGATTTGGAAGCCTGAGGTGGGGGGTGGGGGGGGAGTGTCAACTATCACTCAGAACCTCAGCTTCGCATCCCACCTAGTTATTTTTCTCCTAGAGAGACTCACATTTGACAATATGCCCAAACTGCTCAATGGCGAAGAAAGAAGACTAATAATATGTAGCGTTGCTTAAACATATTTAATGTGCATTTGACTATCGTTCATCGGTTAGCGAGCACCCTTGACTGCCTCCTGCCCCAAATTTTCTTGGAACGTGTTTTGTGTTTGGGTGGTATATCTAGCACTTATCTACAAGCATATTTTTCAGATTTCAAAATGTCCTTTGATTTATCCCCTAAGAGAGTTATGGGTCCCTTCTATCTCTACCCTTTCCCCTGGACACTTTGCTCTATCTGTGCCTTCTGGAATCTCTCGCCTCTTAACCTTTGCCAGCACAGGTGCAGCAACTCCCCAAAGATTAACAGTCTGCTTGTAGGTGTGATTGAAATTGGCTTGGCTTGCCTTCAGAATCCAGTGCCCCGGCCTACTAAATCACCTCCTATAATCTTGTGCACTTACGCAAAGCAAACAAAATAATCTGCCAGGAAATACTAATGGGGCAGTGTCAACACAGACATTGTTTGTATTAACTGTCCCATTATTATTACCTTGCTCTTTAAATCCAATCAAACTTCAGTTCCCACTCTGCAGGGGTTGGATGTTAATTAGAAAGGATATGTGTTTGTATGTACCTAGGAGCACACACACGTGCCCCTTCACACGCCCACATACCCCTCGTGCACGCTCGCCTGTGCCCGTGCAGACACGGGTCCCACTGCTAATTAATTTAACTTACAAGTGCTGCCCCACGTTTCCGGTCGGTCGTTCCAACTCGCAGAAGCGTACGTTCTGCGTGCCTCCCTTCAGCCCTGCATCTCGACATTTTCCAACAGATGTTAGCTAATGTGGTTGTAGAAGGTTCACAGTGGATGCTGCGAGTCCAATAAATCTTCTTCTTAAACGCAGGCACTCCACCATCCCAGCATCTTCTACCTATAATACATTTTAATTACTTGGCTATTCAAATTACACTAAATGAGATTTGCACAGAGCAGCACCACGGATCCCTCCAATCTACGTTTAATCCACCACGAATCACATAAAATCGGCAAGCGCACTTTTATTAGAACTTGCAGGAGACACTGAAGTCGGATACCTTTAAAATTATTAAGTGACAAAGATTACTAGCACTAAGATTCTACTTTGCTTCCCCATTAGCCGTTTAGGTGACAGCTGCTGTATTGCACATAAAGATGAACCGTTCCTTGAGGGATGGTAGTGGCTCCACGGTG
Source organism: Ursus arctos (assembly GCF_023065955.2). Lineage (NCBI taxonomy): Eukaryota > Metazoa > Chordata > Mammalia > Carnivora > Ursidae > Ursus > Ursus arctos. The sequence continues at coordinate 22,712,156 of NW_026622997.1, forward strand.
ACACCGCTGGCATAAAGTGTTATCAGACCATGGCTGCTCTTGGAGTCATCACAGCCTCCTAGGTCCCTATCAGTACCCTCATTATCTGCATCACAGAGTGCCAGGAACGAACACTGCCTGGCCTCGCAGCTTCGCAGCTCATTTGAGAAGCGGAAATTAAATGTCCCAGGAGAGAAAACAAGCACAGTGTAACAGCACCGGCGCGGTACGCCAGTAACGAGCCGACCGCGGGAGCGCGGACTTCTATCTCATTAATTTAATAGGCTCCTGGAACGAGGATGGGAAGGTGGAGAGGCAGGCTTGACAAGTAGATCACTGAGCTCATCACAGAATGCGGACTCACTGCGCGGAGCGCCGCTCTTCAGACACTTGCTGGGGTTTTTCGAAGCCCTGAGCAGCAGAAAGAGAGGAAACGTGGGAGGGAGAAAAAGAGAGAGAGAGATCGCCGGACAGGGGCAAAATGAGCTGATCATAAACATGACCTATGTTTATATTATGCAGCCTTCCTATGTGAGGCGAAAGGACCCCGAGAAGCCTATAGATAATAAAGGTGCTCTTTGCACACAGCGAAAGAATCCCTAATTGTGTGTGCAAAGCCTGTTTCACAGAAGTCCTTGCCCTGCTGAAGACTGTTTTTTAGAGCGCTGTTTTCCCCCCACAACATTCGTACACGGTTTTGCTGCAAAAATATCAGCTCCCGTATGATCAGAGTGACACCAAGCAAAACCAAGCTGAGAAAGAGGGGATTAGCCAGATAAGCCAGACCAAAGAAACCTTTCTCTTAAGAAAAACAAAATGCCTGAAGTCTGCAGGTAATAGAAGCAATAGTGTTTTTTCACCTTGAATAATCTGATTAATGGCCTCAATTCCCAGCAGGGTAGGCTGCCCGTTTGGATCTCTGCAAGCCCAAAGAGATACAAGACAGTCAACTCCGAGATTATCAAGACAGATTTTTGTACACTGGATTTTTACTTTTAATAACTGTTCTCCATCATTGTCATTTGTTTAAAGGCCTCGGGAGAAAGAAACAAAGATGGAGAAATCCAGTATGCTGCACGTTTTGACATCGCTGACAATGGCTCTTCTTGGCCTCAGTTTTGGCAACTAGAGTAAGATGCAGGGTCTTTGGTGGTTATGAGGCATTGCCCATCTGGTACAAAAGCCCCGGTAAGCCTCTGGGCACTGCAACCTTTGTCTCCTTGCTCCAGCCTGACAGGATTACGGGGACAGTGGGAAGACAGCCTGCTCTTGCCGTATCAGAGGGAAGCGTGCACATCTCGGCACAATATTGACGTGCTGTGTGTCTTTTGGCAAGCTGTTGACCTCTCTGAGTCTCCCTTTCTTTGTCGGTAGAAGGAAGCCTAACCATAGCTCTCAGGGGAGCTGCGAGAATGAAGATGACGTAGATGAACAGCCGTGGTATGGTGTGCCGGTGCTCCATGTTGTCTGAATCGAATCAGATTCGATTCCTGATTTATACTCTCCTGCGTTCTAAAATGGATTTGTGAGAAAATCCCCACGCGCAGGAGCAAGTGGGGGAGGGGAGCTTTTAAAAAGGAGGAACGTGAAGAAGGGAGTGACATGAATAGCGAGGCCTCCCTCTGTCACACATCAGCTTCCCAGAGTACTGTCTCTCTCTGCATGGCTGTTCTCAAGCCACGTAGGTCACAGACTGCACCGGGGATCTGAAGGAAGCTGAAGACGTCCTTGCTAAGGGGGGAAGAAATGCACTGGTACTTATCATTTTCGAGAGTCGCAGACTTCCTGAAGCCCACACGGACCCCAAGTCAAGGACACTTGCTCCAGAGAATGCAAAACAAATCACTCCAGCCCTTCCTTCTCACACGTACGCACACGTATGCAGGATAATCCAGTGATCATATGTAAGGACACAGGTGAGCTAGAAAGCAGAGTTTTGAGACTCACAAGCCGGCAGTGTCCTTTCTCTCCCATTTTGTTCAACACGATTTTCCTCTTCTGCCTTTAAGGGGAGGGTATACTCAAATGCCGCGCCCCTGAAGGCTTGAGGTGGGTCCTGCTCCTGAACCACAGAATGAGAGCGTAGGTCAGGAGCCGATGTAGGTCAGTATGAATCTGCCTTAACCATGGCTAGGGAGCAGTAGCAGAAATGGCAGAGGTTTTTACCTCTGATCAGAATGTCCCTTCCCTGGGCGTGGAGCTGGGCACTGGCCCCATTCAGTCCTGGTCACTGGGCTCTGGTTTGTTCTTCTCAGTCTTTTTATGGCTAAGTTGCCTTGGACCCCAGTTACTTTAGGCAAGGGTCCCTGTTAGGTCCTAATCACAAGAGGGAGGTTGGATTCTTGACCCCCATTCAGACTGAAGAACTGAGGTTGGGGTTTCTGCCCATGTCCAGGTACCAACCTCCTCTGCACATCTCACCTGGCCTTTCTGGATTCCTCCCTCACCTGCTGCTACCACCTGTCCAGGTGGTCCTTCCTGCCTGGTGGCCTGAAGGAAGTACAGAGTCTTTAGGTACTGGCCCTTCTTGGTCTGACAGGTTCTGCATGTAATAGACAATCATTATCTCTTGAATAAAAAATATGACAATAAAGAAAAGAGATAAGGAACAGGAAGAAGAAAGGGATAAAAGGTGGACAGAGGTCAGTGGGAGATGGGGGTGGTAGGTGCCACCATAGTTATTACCTGCTTAGAATTAGAATAAACTGAAAATTCTTACCCACATCTCCAAATGTCATGCTACTTTTCCATACTCCGCTTCTAAGACAGGTGTTCTGGATATTGACGGGGCTAAAGGAAGACAAGATGATAACTTGCAAGAGAAAGCCCACGGAGGGATCCTGTGGCCATGGCTCCATTTTGATGTCGATCCTGTCCTGTCTCAGTATCAAAGGATAGGCATTTCCCTAAAATGCGCCCATCACCCAATCCAGATCTGCTTGTTAGATGCAAATAGAGCATTTTCCTCCTGGACTTCACAGATTACATTTTGTCCTCCTTGAAGATGCAGAGAATGCTTTTCAGGAAGCTCCCCACTCCCAAGTAAAGACCTGCTTTGCCAGGACCTGTCTCCAGTCCTCTACCACACCCACAACGCAGCCAAGAGCTATCCCTTCCCGGGAGAAAAATAATGAGGGGCGCTGAGTGACTGCTCCGCACGAGCATGGGGCTGCTGCGAACTCGAGTGGGAAGACCTCACTGCTCTTTACCCGCTGGTCCTACCCAGGAAAACAAGAATGCCAACAATCTACTAACAACATAGGATTAAAACTACTGAGGCAGGAGACACACCTGCCTGAGCGCGATATTTTGTCAGAAATTACCTCCGCATTATCCACAGAACAAATAGGCGAACACCCACGGTGACAGCAGCCTGACCCTCTAACCCAGTGGTTCTCAAGGGGACATTAGGCAATATCTGGAGACATTGCCGGTTGTCACAAGTTGGACGGTGAGTGGGCAGAGGCCAGGGATACCACTATAATGCACGAGACAGCCCCCCGCCACAAAGAATTTTCCAGCCGGAAGGGTCAGTAGTGCTGAGGTTGAGAAAGCCTCCTCTGCATGAGCTCCGTTCACTAACTGCTCATGCTTCCAGTCACTTCTTCCCCCTGTTCTCTTCCTCACTCCCTGGCTTCGGCTGTCATTAACCATTCTGCTGTCCATTCTCTGACCTAGGCTTCAGCCAAGTCACATACTCAGACGTTTGGTTCCTGCACCAAATCTTTTTCCTTTGGCTATACCACAGTGACTAAAATTTCTGCTTCAATCACTCTTTGAGGTAAAAAACAACAACAACAAAGAAACAAAAACAAAAAACCCACAAAACACAAAAACCAAAACCACTTAAAATATGTGCTCTCTGTGAAGGAAAGCATAGTCACCCACTCTCACGCATTTACAATGAAGGTGAGATTGTGTAAGATGAGAGGTTAGTAAGTGATAGAGTGGGCTGATTTCAATCCTTGGTAAATACCCCAAAGATATAAGATTTGCATCAAATACCTCAGGCTTCCTATAATGTCACATTGTGGATCGATCGCTTAGTAACCTTACTAAATACTTCTAGAATCTATTTACATACCTTAAATATAGTTTCAATTTTGGAATAATTTTAGATTTATGGAATAGGTGTAAAGATAGTATAGTAGAGCCTATATGACCATCCCTCAGTGTCCTTTAATTTTAACATCTGATATAACCAAAGTACATTTGTCTAGACTAAGAAATTAACATTGCTACAGAACGGGTATCTAAACTCCAGACTTTCTTGTCTTACACTGGTTTTCCTACTAATGCCCTTCTTCTGTTCCAGAATGCCACTTGAGATACCATATTGCATTTAGTTGTCATACATTCTTAGTTTCCTCTGAGCTATGAGTCTCTCAGACTTGCCCGTTTTCCATGACTGTTGACAGTTTTGAAGAATACGAGTCAGGTACTTTGTAGAATGACCCTCAATTTGGATTTCTCTGACGTTTTTCTCATGTTTAGACTAGTTTCTGGAAAGACTACCAAAGGGTAAGGTACCCATCTCATCACATCATATTAGAGGCACATGATGTGGACATGGCTTATCACGGGTGCCGTTGACCTCGATCACTTAGTTAAGGTTGTGTCCGCCAGCTTTCTCCATCATAGAGTTTTTCTTCTTCATCCCTCATGTTTTATTCTTTAGAGGTAAGTCACTAAGTCCATGCCACACTTCCGAGGAAGAGAATTAATAAGCCCCCCCTTTCTGGAGGGGGAAAGTATCAACATAGAGTATTTGGAATTCCTCTGCAAGGAAGATTTGTCTCTTCTTTCTCATTTATTTATCTAGACCATCATTTATTATTATCACTGTAGACTCATGGGTGTTTATTTTATTCTTCGGGCTATCCTCCAATGCAATCATTATTTATTTTGTGCTATTTATATTTTCAGTCTGTGTGATTTTTTCAGAAATAGAGATCTAGGATTTCCTTATCAGCTCTGTTAGAAATTATTTCACTTAGCTTAAATTTATATTTTCTTAGCTTCAACGGTTGCCTCGCAGCTCCAGGATTCTGAGATTTGTGACACAAATGTCCGCCGTCTCCATGGCTGCCATGCTGCGGAGCCCGGGGAGTACTGACCACAGCATAAATGACGTCGGCACCCCTGGAGTCCCACAACGTGGAGACCTGGGCTGGCTTGCTCTTCCGGGATTTTTCTAAAATTTAGCCAAAATCACCCCCTTTAAATCTTTGTTTTAAAAGCTTCAGATTAAGAAAAGTCTGCATTTCTTTTTATTCTATCATGACATCATAAGATGTAAGGTGTATTTAGAGAGACAAACGTTCTCAAATCTGAAAATTCAGATTTTAGATTCTATTCAGCATGCGGATCAACATTCGTCTTGACACTAAGACCTGACCCACGAACGACTTCTTCCAGAACATTACATAAACAAAGTTGCAGCTAGCCTGATGTTTACCCAACAGTAACTGAAGCAGCCACAACTGGTGATTGGGGTGGGGGTTGGGAGGAAGTGATGAGGAGGGGTCAAATATCAACAGATGGAGTCCATGAGATTGACTCATACATTAAAATATGTGATGTCCCCAAAAGGGAGTTAGTCTCTTTTATTATTTGAATTCCTCTTCTCTGAAATGTCTCCAACTTTTCTATATCTTTCTTGGACTGACTGGAATGGCACACAGGGGACCATACTGGTTTTGAGGGCTTGCTGCTCTCTGATCGACTGTGTGCACACAAAGTCGCTAGGTCTCTGCTCTGATATTTTGAGGGAACAGTCTGCAGTTCCCCCCAGCTCTCTCTGGGCTAAGCCCATGTCAGGTGTCATCAACCCCAACAGGCTTCTCAAGACCCCTCTCCCAGCTTAGTTCAGGGGCCCAAGGAACTCTCAGGACACCCTGCCCTGTCATAGCACATATCATAACCCATTGCTATTATTATTATGAGTCTGGTGACTCACGTTCCCCAAAGATTGTGAGTCCTTGGGGCAGGAATCCCAGTACCTTGTATAACAACTGACATATACTATGTATTTTTAAGATACTAACTGAATGAATAAAGAGTTAGTGGCTCATCGTCCATCAAAATTCCTCCACGGTAAAATTCATCTCCGTCATTTTCCCCACTGGCTTTTACAAACAGGTCTGATATTCTCTGACATTTCACTTCCCCTAAAAGCTCAACATCATGTGCATATCTGGTGATTGCCCTGCCTACCTTCTCTTCCAGGTAATTTAAAACAATGTTAAATAATTACAAAGCAAACAAAAATCTGGGGATTCTGTCACCAAGAATTCATGCAGAGATGTGTCGACTTGACCCAATTTTTTGCTTGCTGCTCTGAACAATAAATATTAGTAAGTCATTTGATAGTCAAATCATGCTTATTTTAAAAGATGTCTGTTCACTTCTAACAGGTCAGCCCTCCAAAAAGAGGAAAGGATTGGCTGTAAGAACCCCTTCTTTTCTCCCTCTCCCCATCGCGCTACCAACACTTGTGCAGCATGGCGTAGGTGTCTGGGAGATGGAGAGTAGGCAATTCTATTTAAGATAAGAAAGAAAGCCTCTCTTTTAAAAGTAAAGTGTGTGTGTGTGTGTGTGTGTGTGTGGTTAAAAAATAGATTTTGTATAAAAATAGATTTTTGTATTAGGTTCACAGCAAACCTGAGTAGAAAGTACAGAAATTTCCCACATATGCTCAGTCCCCCTCCAAATCTTCCCCATTATCGACATCCCCCACTGTGAGTGGTACTTCTGTTATGATAGATGACCCTACACTGACACATCATTATCACCCCAAGTCCACAGTCTGCATTAGGGTTCACTGCTGCGGTGCTACATCCTATGATCTGGACGAATGTATAATGACATGTATCCACCTTGCGGTATCCGTGAAACCAAAAGAATGGTTTCACTGCCTTAACAATCCTCTGTGCTCTACCTGTCCACCCCTCCCTGCACCCTAACTCCTGGCAACAACTGCTCTTTTCTATGACCTCCAGGGCTTTCTCGGTCTTTCCCAGAATGTCATGTAATTAGAATCATACAGTATGTAGCCTTTCAGGTTGGCTTCTTTCCCTTGGTAATAATACACATTTTTCTCGCCATGGCTTTTCATGGCTTGATAGGTCATTTCTTTTTAGTACTGAATAATATTCCATCGGCTGGAAGTGTTATGAAAGTAAACTCTTTCATCAAGTCTAATGTCTCTATGGTAAAGCACACTAGAAATTAGTCCAGTTTGATGAGTTTTCACATGAACACGTACACACAACGAACACACATGTTCAGAAACAGACCGTGTCAGCACAGAAGACCCTTGCTGTCCTGTGCCAATCAATGCCCCCAAAAGTCTCACCACCCTTCTGACCTCTAATACCATATGTTAGTTTTGGCTGTTTAGCCTGTTTGGTGTAGACTTTGGAAAGGTTTCTTTCAATCCGTAACCTAGAGAGCAACTAGCCACTTTCCTCCTAGAATCTGGCATCCTACATCTAAAGAGAAAATCTGAAAGATAAGGAATGGAATAGCGTTTCTTTGTTTTCTCAAAGGACACCCACAGTGCCCTCCTAGAAGTGAAGACTGGATTCGAAGTGCTTGTTTCCTCTCGAGACTACATAGCCGAGCTTGTACAACACCAAAACGAGCTGTTGACAAGTGGCAAGTTCAAGCATATAATTTATTTGACATTGTGTAGGCCAGAGTGCAGTTGTCTCTTTGAATCTAACGTTTTAAAGTAAAACACTTTCAGATGGAATGTGGATTGGATAGCTACTTGATGAATTCATTTGCTTTCAGGATTTAAAGCGTGTTTAGTGTGTGTAAGAGCCGGCCTGAGCAGACCTACCTGAGGACATTGCATAGTTCTGAGACCTGTCACCCCCGCCATATCAGCCAATCTTCCTAAGGCAAAAAAAAAAAAAAAAAAAATGTGGAAAGGTTTGAAGAGTGGACTATAAAATGTTGAAGGACACAAACATGCACACCCATGCTTACACTTGGATACGCACACACGGAACATATATAAAGAGAAAAATACCCCACAAACATTTAGATGCAATGGGAAAGAAAGCAATAGATACTTCTTTTTGATTATTACCATAGTGAGTTACTGTCCTATAACAGGAAAAGCCATAGAGACTTACCTATCATAAACATTAGAACTGTAGCAGCTCAGAATGATCATCTAGAAAACTCCCCCCATCTCCATCCTTGGACATTATTGCTATGGAAGAACGGACTGAATTTTTAAGCACAGTCACATGATATTTTGGAGGATATAAAGTAACTCATCATGAAGGGTCAGTGGACATTTTCTGCATAAAAATCAGGTTTGGTATTTGACTTATTGGAGAACTTGGCTCCTCTCAGCAGAAAGGGGCAGAGGACATCAGAGAGTCCACCCGAAGGTCCAGACCCTCCACCTCATCTACCCACGAGAGAGTGGGCACTACCCGTTAACATCTGCTTGGGAAGACAAAGCACAGGAACCCAGAAGACCAAACTGATGCACCTTATAATATCATGCAGACCCCTAAACTAGAAAGAAAAATAAACTTAACCTTAATAATTACAGCTATAAAAGTTGGTTTTTATTGAGTATTTACTGTGTGCCAGATATTTTACTAAGCCCTTACAAACAGTCTCTAATTTAATCCCCAAAACAATTCTATGAGTTAAATATTATTGTCGTGATCTTTTTTACAGGTAAGGAATCCAGGGATTTTAAAAGGGATATAATTTGCCCAAGTTCACACACCTCGCAAGTTGCAGAGCCTGCTTCGTCTGTCCCCTTAGACACTAAGCAATGTGGTCTCCCAAGTTGTAGGCCAACAGATACATTATGTTACTGTGACAACAGGAATGCTGGATGATTCAGAGACTTGCTCTAGACAAAGAACAAACAGTAGAGCTAAAATGAGGATAACTTGCTCTTTATTGTTAAATTGATTCTTTGTCTTAAACACCTGATCCTAATGAAAAATAACTGATAATATAGACTAAAAACTAAAACCTTAATTGATTTGTTTCCCTGAACAAGCCTAAAATTGCCTGTAAATATCCCCCACATCAGTGATGAGGACCAGCCCTATCTAAAAAAAGAAACATGCATGAAGGCTATAGGTGTCAACCCTGCTGTCCCCATGGAAAATACTTTTTCTCCATGGACCTTGGTTACTCCACTTCCCCTCCCACTGAGGTCCAGGGTTCTCATACTCTTCCCCTTCTGTTCTGTTAACCTATGCTCTCTATGTAATAAAACAATTCATCACAGAAAAGATAAGTAAAGTTTATTATCCCAAGTACAACCAAGAGGATGTTATTCAATGCAAACTGATGAATTCAAAATTACTTTGAACTTGGCTATCTTGGTGTTTGTGTAACTTAAAAAGTCTAAGAAAACATTTTGTTTTGTACAATTTTGTCCTGTGTGTTTTAAAAACGTATTGATTGATACACCCAGCACCCATATCTTAGTTTCAAAATATTTGTCTTCAGTGAAAGAAACCAGGGCTCCTTAGTGAAATGGCTGATTCTAGGGCTGGGTCAAGGAAAATACAAGGTGGACTTGCAGCATGGTCTAGTGCCAGAAAATAAGAAAGTGCTGAAAAAACAAATCAAAACAAAACAAAATGGTGGACGCATGTCAAAGGAAGATAGGAGCCAAACTGAAAAAGCTCCCAAGGCCAAAGCAGGAACAATTTAAGCAACAGCATACTGATACAAATGGATAATCTAATAAATAAAGAAATAAATGGGGGACAAGTGATAAATGTTCCCTAGAGAGATTTCCAAATGATAATTACCAAATAACTTTGTACATATATCCTCTCTAGGTGGCAGTAGGCTGGACTTAGTACTTACTCTCAAAGGGTATAACTTGGAAAGAAGAAAATAGTAACTTTACAAGGGAGAAAACTGACAAACACTATAATTAACCAATTTTAACCTCACCATTGATGAGTCATGTTGATATCATATACTTCCTGATATAATGTGATGACAAGGACACCTCACCCTGTGGCATTCTTTCTAAAACTCACAAATCTTATCTAATCATGAGAAAAATATCAAACAAACCCAAAATGGTGCACATTCTACAACATGTGACCAGTCAAGATCATGAAAATAAGGACAGAACTAACAGACTGTCACAGACCAACAGAGACATGATGTATAAATACAATGTGACATCCCAGATGGGATCCTGAAACAGGAAAAGGGCATTAGTGGAAAAACTCATGAAATCCAAATAAAGTTAGTAGTTTAGTTAATAGCAATGTAACAACTTTGTTTTGACACATACTATGATTATATAAAATGATAAATTAGGAGAAGTTGAAAATAGATGATATTGATAACTTAGTGAAAAATCATATGGACAATATAATAACATAGATAGGGAAAATAATATAGATGAGAAATAACTTGTTATAGGTATGAAAAATGTGTCCCAGAAGCAAAATCTGTTCTTTTTTGCATGTACAAGGAATCCCTTGTCACCTAAGACATGAATGAAGATGTAAGAGGAACACTTAACAGAGCTGTTACAACCGTTAATCAATTAAGGGCAACTTACTGGCCTCTTAAATTTTTTTCTCAGCTAGATGAAGAGATGAGCAGAGTCTGTAAAAACAGTCTCATATTGATGCTCACTGGCAAAGAAAATTTATCATTCACCTTACCGAGTTACAGTGAAAACTTCAAGTGTTTCCGAATAAAATCTCCAATCTGGGATTGTATGCATGAATGAAAATGGTCTTGCAAATTAGCGTCTTTTACCTATCTTTACAAAGCCAGCTCACTTTAGAATTCCAGGTGTAAGTCAAAGTAAACACAGTAATTCTAACCTGGAGCTGTAGAGTATATACCCTAGGGAGGTGAGTTGGATTCTCTCCATGGTCTGAACCACCTGGTTATGTACTCATCTGTCATATTTGCTATAAATGTGTTCAACCTTGTTTAGAAACCCTTGAGAGATCTGATGAAAGATCTTCATGAGCATTTTCCCAATCCAATGGCAGAGAAGATGAGATAAGCAACACTTTCCCACCACTTCATAGACGTTACCAAATAATTTGATACCTACCATAGAATAATAGATGACTGGAGATGACTTTGAATAGCTTCTTGAAACAGAAGTCACCTGGAAAATTATGATTAGTGGTATAAACATTTGTCATTTTTGGTTGCCAACATTTTTGAGCACGCTTCTCGTATTTTGTTCATTTTCTACATAGGTGGAAGCTATGTAGAATTCACATTCCCAGAATGTATTATAGCTAGTATATAAATGATTAACTTGCCTTTCAGCCAATTAGAGTAGCCATGACAGACTTGGGTTCAGAACTAACCATCATGAAGGAGTAGCTGGGCGGGGATATTGATTCAGGGGCAAGGAATATTTTTTCTTCTGGAGTAACAGTGCTCAGTGCTAAGAGTCATGTTTGCTCAGCAGGGAGTAGGCATATTTCACAAGAGCTGCTTCAGTATGGTTGGCATTACTCATGGCTGGATAGCCTCAAAATCTGGCTCTTTGGACCAAATGGATCTTCTGTGAGTTACTCAAAACCCGTCAATAAATTCCTTGTCTGCTTAATGTAGCTCCAGTGAATTAAAGTGAATTCAGTGAATTCAGTTGTTTGCAGCCAAGAACCCCCACCTACACAAAACGTAGTAGTTTTTTTTTTTTTCTTTTCTCCAGTTATATACAACAGTCTTTGCAGGATTGGGTCAGCACGACACTTTCCTTACTCCAGCTGTTTTTATCCAAAGCTGAATGGAGCTGTTAGATTTATCCAGAGATCTCGGGCTGCTTGAGAGAGGTAAGTAGACAATTTTAATTATCTGTCTATCCAACTGTCCATCCTTCTCTTTTCCTAATTCTTTTCTGTATCTTCAACTGCTGGCTGAACAGTGAACTAGCCAATTAATCAGTTGTTTTGTCCACATGGTACCAAGCAACTACTGAGACAAATCTTTTCTACTAAATTGCCATTAATGTTATATATATAGATACAGAGATGTATAGATACAAATGTAGTTGTACATTACATATGGATAGCTAGAGATGTACAGAAATGAGTGAATTAGCACTGCAGTGATATGTTACTGACACCAAAGTTGTGATGCTGGTAACTACTGCCCAGGCTTTCCATTCTGCCATTGTCTAATATAAGCTCTCGAAGGAAATCCAAGTGACTGAGTCATGTTCTGTTCTACTTATTCTCATTAATTTTGAAACAGTCATACTAAATACCTATACCAATTGACATTTAAAAACTTCAAAGCTGGATGTTCTTAGCCTATTCATTTACTTTTGGCGGGCCTAAAATATTTAACTAAGATCCCAAGTGTTTACAAAGGACCAAAGAGAAGAGCTCAACTAAGGGGAGAAGCTGGATCAGCATGCAATTGCCACCTGGTAACCATATATAGCTGTGGGTCTTCTGCCATGTATTTAGTTAATCTTCACCTTTCAGATAAATATTCAGGGCTTGGGTCCTATCCCAGTTGGAGACAAAATCATGGATCTTTGATCTGCTTGTCTAACTTTTGTTTTTTAACTTCACGATGTTCACTGTCACAATGTAGTCTGTCTGGATTATGCGTACACCCTAGCATGCAGTTGAAGATCTGTGGCCCAACTCCCCTTCCTAATGCGCAATGTGCCATCTTGTAATTGGGCTATATTTCTGTCATATTTGATGATCA